>NC_090342.1:30855307-31172494 GCF_035084215.1 Heptranchias perlo | reverse complement strand
TTTTGCTGTATCACAAGGTGCATAAAGGGTATTTGTCACTTTTTGCATTCTTTTTCAAGCAGAATGCAGCTCAAAATACCAGAGAGCGATTGAACCACCAAACCGCCTCATCTCATCTCTCAAATGAAGAATGCTGTTCAGATCCTGATGGAGATCATAGAGGGAGTGAGAAACAGGGAAGTAGGAAAGCATATGCCAGCTGCCAGTTTCAGTGGCGGTGGGGTGAAATGGGTGATGTTTCAGAGGTGGAAGCCGGCAGTCTTGCTGATGGACGGGTTATGGGGTTTGAAGCTCAGTTTAAGGTTGAGCAGGATGTGTACTGTTGGTTGAGCTTGAATGGGCGTCTGGGAAGAGGATGGGATCTGGAGCCCAGAGGATGGAATTTTGGTGTGAGTGAACGTGATGGTTTTAATTTTCCCATTGTTTAGTGCAAGAAATCCAGGCTCATCTCACAACTTGATGTCAGACAGGCAGAACGACAGCATAGCTACAGTCGTAGGAACAGGAGTAGGCCTTTCAGCCCCTCAAGCCTGTTCTGCAATGTAGTTAGATCATGGCTGATCTGTACCTCAGCTCCATTTACCTGCCTTTGTTCCATATCCCTTAATATCCTTACCTAACAAAAATCTATCAATCTCAGTCTTGAAAATTTTAATTGACCCAGCATCCACAGCCTTTTGGAGCAAAGAATGCCATATTTCCACTACTTTCTGTGTTTTAAAAAGAAGTGTTTCCTGATTGGGATTGCCTGCAGGATGATCCTGGTGTAATAAGATGTTTTGACTGCAAAGAGGAAAAAGTAATATTTTCTCAATAGTTGTGCCAGAAATGTTAGTGGCCAATTACCCTATGAAAATGTATATAATGAAGAAAAGGGGGTGTTTGTTTTACAGATTTACAAGTTGATGCATAGCAAACATAATCTATGTAATATGCACATGTGTGAGAGATCTTGTTCTTGTTTATTAGGGTAATGCAGACAGACACCTTGGCTTCAGGGGATAGTACTGAAAGGATGGTGTTGCACTTGCCAGTATCGTAGAGGTGGCAGTTTGGTAAAGTGGTGGGTTCAAGTATCTCACAATGTTTAGAAAGTGTTAGGAATAAGAAAGCATGTCAGATGGGATTAATTTTATCCAATGGCTAATAGATTTGTAGAATAATTTGCTACTGAGTTCTGCAGTAAGCAGTATAAGTAGGAAAATTGAGAAATTTCAGTAAAGGCCAGCTTGTTTGGCCTGAGCTTTTCCTGTTACTAAAAGCTCTTCAGATGTAGATCTAGTACTTGTGGTGGCATTTTGATTCAGTGATGACTGCTTCACGTGACCATTGCTGAGGTGTTAACTTGGTTATATTTTGTACTTTGGAGTTATCGGCTACCTTGTTTGTTTGCTCTCGAACAGGAAAAAGCTTCACTTTTTAAAAAAAAAACTCTTTCAAAGATTAGGAACAAGAGGTTGTGTGGAGGAAATGGTTAGAAGTGAGAATAACTGAAGGGAACAGAGGCAGTTGCAGTGAGTATTTCTTGCCCTAATTAATAAACAATGCGTCAGAAATTGGACCTCGTTGCACCCATTTTAAGGGTGTAAAATGGTTGCAGAGGCTTAATTACGGGGGCCAACCTCCTGACCCAAGGATGCCTGAAAAACATCTGACCAGAAAGTGGGTCATTTTTCAGGTGTCTTTGCAGACTACTTAAAACAGGTGTTAGACTCATTTACACAGGCTTAATGCCTGTTTTAGGCCACCTTGCTGAACTTGGTCTACGATGTGCGGGGCAGGTGTCAGGCGAGCCCTGCTCTGGACTTTTCAGCAGCCAATGAATATTTTTTTCTTAATTTTTAAAAAACATTCCTATGGAGCCAGGAGTGCTCCTTGCGGCTCCACAGCACTCCCAAGGGCCTTTGCAGGCCTGCGATCTCCCCCCTCACCCTGGTTGTTCTCCTCCCCTTCCCAAGACTCACCTGAGGGCTGTTGCAGTTGAGGCAGGCAGCCTGAAATTCATTTCTCCGGTTGGGTGAGCTGCCTGTGGAGACACAATAGGCACCGGCAGCTCACCGCGATTATTTAAATAAGGCCCGAGGACTAATTTCTTGTGATCCTCTGGCCTCCATCTTCAGATCGTTCCCTACGCCCATTTAGTGCCCAAAAAATAACCTAAACAAATTTCTAGGCTAATGACTCTAGGTTTGTAGTATAATTGCTGTCCAGGCTGAGAGTGATGCATTATTCGCATAGTGTGACAGCAGTTTCTATGCTGAGTATTGGATCCATACTAATTTCATTTGGATTTCTGCACTGAAAGTGATTTATATTTCATTTTCTTGTTGCAGTTAGGTTTGACTGTCTGGTTAGTCTGCGTTGCCAGATTGTTGTAGGTGATTCTTGGCACAAATATGGGCTTGGGTGAAGCAGAGGAATGGTTGACTGTAACTGAAACTTTCTTTAGCCTTAAGATACAAAGCACCGGACTACTGGTAGGGTGGTGGTTGGTCTTTGGATTATGAAACCTTCTAAACTATTCCCCAAATGAAAAGACTAGCTAACAATCTGATCCTGGGATTTTGTTAGTGCCAGTCTGCCTCAGTCCTTGGGAGGTATATAAAATCATTTTAGATTAACTTTGCACCCTCACCCACCAGATGGTTCAAGTCTGGTGATGTCAGAGATTGCAAGTTACTAATTATTCCGTTGCAGAAGTGGAAGTGGTTTGATGCTGTTACTTAGGGGAGGGGGAGTAATTAAATTATCAATGCACCATCTACTATATATTTTCTCTGTTGTGTGACAGCGCTTCTTCGTTGGCCTGTGATTTATCGGGGGAGTCTTTACACTGCATACATGTCATTGCATCTTTGTATTAGATTTTTAATCAGCACAAATATAATTCAAAAGATTTTGAAAAGAAGCAAAATGTAAGGAGAGACATATTTAAAAAGCTGTCACTGATCCTGCTGCTCTTTCATGCTTTTCATACAGCAAACATCTCCTAACTGTTGCCACTGTTCTCCAATCCTTTTACATGATGTTTTCTGAAATTCTAATTCTTTCCACATCTCTTCTCAGCTCAAAATTCAAGAATTGGAACAAAGCAGAATGTAAACAGAGTCACATAAGAGGCTCTTCTCTAATTTACGAAGCAATGCGCTCCTTGCTTCATTAGAGCCTTAATTATCTATCGGGGAGAGGGGCCCTTTTGTCATGCCAGATAACGGAAGGGACTCCTTCAAAGGTACAGCAGATGTGAACATTCAGTACAGACTTGTGTAACCTACCCCATCGAAGATATGCTGTTTGAGCGATTGTACTGCGGTGTCCTGGTTTCACTGAGCAGGTGAGGACTCTAACTGCTGTTGGGATGTGTCAAAGTAAGCAGGTTTATGAAAGTAATAGTATTTGTGGAACAATGGGTATGTGTGCTTGGTAACTTCCCCTCTGTTTTGTTGATCTGATATAGTAAGGTGCCCCAGAACATTATGTACTGTGTGCTTGTTATCTTGCCTGTATGGAGCACAGAATTCTGCATACAAGAGGTGAAAATTGGCTAGGGCTACATTCCTGTGAGCCACCATTTTTTTTAAAGTGTGTGCAGCACTAGCTTTGCCAGCATCAGTTGCAATTGTGGCAAAGTCAGTATCAGGATTACAGATTGGACATAAGATGTAGATTAGCAACTGGCAAAAGTGAAGGAGGGAGAGGGTATTCATCAGGAAAGCTAGATTGAATGAGATGTCTCCAGGTCTGTGCTGGGAAATCTCTATTCCTGATTTATTTAATGGCCTAGATTCACAGTCCCTGTGCTACTTGGTGAAATTTGCAGATGACACCAAGTTCAAATGGGATAGAGGTAGAGAAAGCTGGACTTTGAAGAGGCAACCAGGATCTTTCAAAGTGAGCTTGACATGGTAACTATTGGGCTGAATGGTGGGAAATTAAGTTCAGTATGGCCAAATGTAAGATACTGCATATAAGTAAATAGGAGTCCCATGCTTTGAGTGGAATAGTTTATCAAGGGAATGGTTAGTTGCCTTGGTGCTTGCCCATGTCCAAACAGTTGAGCTGGCAATAAAAACAAGCAGGATATTATGCTATACTGCTAAATTAGTTGAGTTCAAATCTGCAGAAATCATGTTGTTTTGATCAGACTTTACCTGGAATACTGGATACAGCTGTGGCTACTGCAACATGGGACCATCCAAGCCCTAAAGGTATTGCAGAGGAAATAAACTATTTGGTTCCTGTTAAAGGGATGAGTATGAAGAACAAGATAAGTTTCCAGGAGATGTGTTTAATGGCATAAAGAAAATGAAGAACAATACTTTCAGATATGCCAAGGCATCAGTACAGAAGGGCATAGCTTTAGAATTGAGGGTAAAACTTAGGACAGATGCCAGAAACAACAGCTGGAACAAGTTACCGGGAAGGATGGTTGAAGCCAGGACACTGTCTTCATTTAAACAACAGCTAGATGCAGTAATGGTCTGATAGCTGGGTTAATCTTCTGGAGACAAAAGGTAAAATGGGCTGAACCCATCTTGTGAACTGCCCCCCCCCCCCCCCATGTTGACTGCTGGTGTGTGCTACTGTGTATTGTGGAGTAAGCAACTTCAGGGAACTGCATTTCCTAATTAGAATCATTCAAACCTTACTGGCTTCTTGTCCAGGCTTGTGAGCAACCAATCTGTTGCTTTTTGTTGACTGATCTTAAATTGTTGGGACAATTTACTGATCAAGATTCAAACAGCTGATCTGCAGTCATATGCTTGGTATGGCATTGCAGGACCTTCCATGCCTCTTCTTCCCTGGGACCTGTCTGTAGAAAAATTAGACTCTTTTCCATTATGCCCTTGTACTGGAGTGTGTAACCAGTCAAAATGGTGCACTGTTGCATGCTTATCGTTTTTTGCCTGTCCTAGTGTAGCTTAACACTGTTTATCCAGTCCTGTGTAGTAGCAGTGCCATGATGGCTGCTGAAGATTCAGGTATAGTAAGGATGCGGGTGCCTTAGTGTTCATTCAATCATTTATCTGCATTTCTGTTCTTCACCCCCCCCCCCCCCCCCCCCCCCCCCCCCGCCCAAACAATCATTGCCTGCACTTCAAATTCTTTATCAGCATTTGTGTTTTCTTCCTGCACTGCCACATGATTTGAATAGGCTGAACTGTTAATGGAGTCTTATTTTTTGTATTGAATTCTCCATTGGATTTTTTTTTAAAAAGAGGATAGTGCCTAACCTTGTGATCACATCCCTAGTACAGCTATAGGCTCCTTTTAAATACCTTAGCCACAAAACAGTGAGTTATTATCCCACTGAGACCTAAATCCTTCTTTTGCATGATTAGAAAGTCTTGCAGTAGAATTCCACTGCCTAGGGCTTGTTTTTAAATACTGTCTGTCTTCCCCACAGTTCCACAGTGCAACTTATCCCTCACGAACCAAGATGTTTAGCTACTACAACTGACACTGACCACAAAGGACTCTCCTGATCTTCAGGTCCTTATTGCCACCCACATGGAGCTGAAAGGGAATGGTGACATTCAAGAGATGATAAAGCTCATTTTAGGTATAATAGCAACAAATAGCGTGTTCACCTCAGAGGGACCAAAAGGACAGCAGGCTTGCAGTATCACAGCGCAGTCAGTGAACCTCAAACACACGTCCATATTTTTGCGACTATTCCTAGTGCACCTGAGCTTTTTTTAATCTCCTTAGTTCTTCATATATTGCAAGTAAGGGCCCGAGGGTAGAAAAGTTTTTTTTTGTGGTCAGTAATCGATTCTAGTGGATAAAAACTTTTGATTCATGATGCCGATCGGATAACTTGTATTGCGGAACTGTGGGGATAAATACAACTGGATATTTAAAAACAAGCTCTTGGCAGAGAATTCTGTAGCAAGGCTTTATAATCATAGATAAGAACGATCTTGGTCTCATTGGGATACTAATCCACAGTTTTGTGGCTGACTGGTTTAAAGGGGCCTGCCTGGCCGTTGGTGGTATTGGGATGTTATTGCAAGATTAGGCACTATCCCCAGTGGTTATTTAACAGGTACGATGGAGAATTCAATGTACTGTTTTGAGCTAGTTGCAGTTTACTCCCTTGTATTTTTCATTATTCACAAAAGAGCGATGCTTGTATATACAAAGTTCAGTCCCTCTGAATTTGGGAGGGGGAAAAACAATGACTAAGACACTAACACAGTGATTCTAATCCTGTGTATCCATAAGCTCTAACCCTAGCACAGCACACAATAATAAGCATAAGAATTGTATGCGACAAGTCTAAATAATACTGATGTGTGGCTTTGACTAAAATCTGTTTGTGACTGTAGGCCACTACATCTTAAGGCTTGCTTTGTCCTTGTTTTTCATTTCCTTATCTTCCTGCTCAGGTGCTCTCATCAACATCCTTGCTTTTCCTCATCCTTCTAAATAATGCACTACGTTTGGCTGTAAACCATTTGTTACCTCTGCATCGATGGTTCTGTGAGCCAATTGAGGTCCAGCTAACCCATATTCCACCTAATCGGCATTTTACTGAATATATGATGTCAGGATCTGTCCCACTTTCTTCAATTTAATGCATTTGATTTCATTCTTATAACATCTCCTTTGTTGTGTTGTGTTATCTGAATTGCTAAAGCAGCCCTCTCTACCCTGGGGCAGGAGAAGTCTGCATTGCTAAAGCTACCTGACCCCATGGTAGGGTTGGTGGGGGGACGGCTGGAATACCTGAATCTGTTCATTGAGGATGTCTCCCTAAGTATGGGTTCGAGGCATTGATTCAAGAAAGGTTTGCATTCAGCTGTTCCCACTCTCCACTTTGGGTATGTGTACATCAAGCAGCATTGCCCCAGGTGGCAAACTCCTAGACTTTTATCAACATCCCTCTGTACCCCCATTGTTAAAGATGTACAGATACAGCGCAGAGTCTCTTTGATCTTATGCTTACTACTTAGACAGCAGTGGCCAGGAGTCAAGGGCACAAGTCTGCTCTCTCCACTCTGTAAATATGTAAAATTACAAGTTAGCAATGCAGCCAGTAGAAAGTGGAAGTGGTTTAGTGTTCGGCTCTGGAGGAGAGTGATTAGATTTTGAATGGCATAGGTACTTTTTTTCCCCCCAACCCTAGGTGCCCTGAAAAGGTGGTGATGGACTGCCTTCTTGAACCACTGCAGCAATTTTTTTTAGAACTGAGTGGCTGAGTAGGCCACTTCAGGGGGCAGTTAAGAGTCAATATGTTGGTGTGGGACTGGAGTCACATATGGACCAGACCAGGAAAGGACAGCAGGTTTTCTTCCCTAAAGAACATTAATGAACTAGTTCAGTTTTTATGACAATCCAACAGCTTCATGGTCACTTTTACTGATACCAACTTTTTATTTCCAGATTTTTTTTATTAAACTGAATTCAAATTCTCAAACTGCCTTGGTGGGATTTGAACTCATGTTCTCTGGATTACTAGTCCACAAGCATAAACACCATACTACTGTACCTGGTGTATATATACCTATTCTGTTGTGTATGTCGTTCTGTTGAGTATGTGGATTGGTCTTCAATAGGTTATCAATAAGCTCATTATGAAACCATAGCAAAAGTTAGAATAGCTGTGAAACAAGGATGTGATGGGAGTTTGACTTTTTGCTTTAAGGGCATTGAAGATTAGACTTGATATTCAAACTAGTGTTCTGAGCTCATTATTGAGTACCAATAAAGGAGGCACCATACTGAAAGATAACACAGTTGCTAAGTGATGCTGTTTGAGGGTGATCCTGCATTTCCCATACAAATGGTTATAAACAAGAACAGTTGATCTTGTGCCTGTGTGTTCATCTTCTGTTAAAATACCAAGTGTGTCTTTTTTCATTTCTATATATATTTCTACAGACCCAGCAGCTGGTTATCAATAAGAGGCACCATATTCTTTATGACACAGTGAAGGCATGTTTGCTTTCTAGGCTAACGTGTGAAAGTGCATCTCTGTGAAGTTTGTTGGTCTTCCTCAGTAGCCTGCACTCCAGTGCTGCTGCTCATCAAGAATTTATTGTGCCAGATAGTTTGGATACTATTGAGTCGACTATAACTCCAATCTTAAAGCGACAGGGGGTGGGGGGGTTAGTTAAAGTATATTGACAGTCTCCAGGGATTGTGCATTGTTCAGGAGCTAACCTGTTCATTTTAGAACCTTTTACTTCCCCCTGCCCAAACAGTTATGCTGTGGTGGCCTTGCACTTTTTCCACTACACCATCAGTCAGCATTAGTATATGATGAATGGCAATGCTGATATCGTAGCAGACTGATAGAATGTTTTAGATGATGTTGCAGTTTACACTGATGGGGAGCCTTTTCAGAAAGAAGAGCCTTGTTATTGTCAGGCGGACAGCTGTTCCTTTTTAATGCTTTTTTTTGGTTCTTTTGTTACTAATTCTTTGTACAGTCCATTGAAAGAATCAACCTTTCCCTTTTCCCTTGCTAATTGATCTAGCATTCATATAGTGATATGGTCTTGTGCAATACCAGTTACAGATTTGTTCACGAGCATTGCTTGAATCGTGGTTTATTTTTAATTTTAGTAAATGTCATCACAGCAAGCATCTGAATCTTGACATCAGTTTGTTTAGCTCTGATTCCACAAGACTAGTGTCCATTAACTGACTCCACCAGTTTTTGTCAGTCTGCAATTTTGTCACTGAGATAAGGCAGCTGGATTTAGCAATGTAATGAGAGCCAGTTTACAGGTACAGTTCCCCTGAAATCTGAACTGCCAATGCAAAAGTGTCTTTTGAAAATTGTAGGTGCAAGTTATGCACTTTCTGTTTCAGTGCAGTCAAGGATCTTTTTTGAAGGTTAGGAGTCATGCTGTAGCTGTGGATAATGTGGAAAAGTCTGAAATCTAAGATCGGGTATCAAAAGTTGAGCTCAGATGCAAGAAATTTAAATGCTGTCCTTTATAAAGCTATTTCTGGAAGAGCTAGTTGGCCCAATAGTACAAATGTTCTGGGTCTCAAATCTAATCTAAGGAGTTGGTTGTGTCATCTATTTCAGCTTCCCTGTCAATTGGAATTAAAGTTAGGCCTCAGTATAGACCAGAATTGCAAATCATGTCAAAGCTCATGGAAACTACTGAACAAAAGCTTCTCTAATCACAGCAACTTACTCTCTAATAGACAATTTGATTTTGATCTCATCCTTCTGAAATTGAATGCTTTTCTTTTTGTCTCTTTCAATGTAAAGCACAAAGTTGCTTCAACATTTTTAGACCCTTTGATAGGTTTGGCATTATGATGTCTTGCCCAGTAAACCTTTTGGTGTGGTCAAGCACTGGGCGTTGATAAGTGGGCATCTTATTGCAACAACTAATGGGTTTTTCAGAGAAGTGTATTTGGTCTGCTCTTTTTCATCTAATCAATGGCCTGATAAACGTTGCCAAAACCAGTTTCTCTTGTGCTAATGAAACTGTCCTGTACTGAGTGGTTAATTCCCCATGTGAAAGACAAATTGGTGACAAAATCACTGGAGGGAGTAATGGACTGAATCGGGCAGTGGATGAACAAATTAAGTGCTATCTGTTCGAGAAGACGAGCTCAGTAATTGTGCAGAATAGTTGATTGTAGATGGGAAGGCACAGGGCAACGTTACAATGATTGTATATGTTCATCAATTATAAACATTCTGCCGTTGGCTTGATGGTATCTGGTCTACATTGGGACAAAGAAGTTATGAAGGCGGTTGGCAAAGCTAGTGCAATTGGATTCCACACAAAAAAGCTCAGCTCTACTTGCTATTGGTGAATTCGCTGTTCTACAGGGAATCTAAGATCAAACTTTTATTCAAATGAGATCCCTATACTCGTTGAATTCACATTTGGTGCACTGCTCATTGCCGGGGTGTACTGTATATAAGCAGTATTTACACACAAAATAGTTTGGTAACAAAAAGTTGCATTTATGTAGCGCCTTCAACATACAAAAGTGCCATAATCATAAAGAATGAATGCTAGCCAGAGAAGGACCAAAAGCTTGTTTATAGAGATGTCTTTTAAGAAAGGCCTTGTAGGCATTCTAGAGCATGGTGCATAGGCAGCTGAAGGCACAGTTGCAAATGGTGGGGAGAATGCACAAGAGGTCAGAGTTTGGAATGGAGAGTTGTGGGTCTTGAGATTAAGGAGGGGCGCAGCCATGAAGAGATTTAAACATGAGGATGAGAATTTTAAATTTGAGGCAAAGGGAGACTGGGAACCAGTGTAGATCAGGGCGATAGGCAAGTGGGACATGGTGTGGGATAGGATATGAGCAGCAGAGGTTTGGATGATCTGAATTTATGGAGGGTAGGATGAGAGCCAGGCCAGTAAAGTATTGGAGTAGTCAAGTCTTGAGATGACCGAGGCATAGATGAGGGTTTAAGCAGCAGATGGGTTGGGTTGGTGTGAAGTTGAATGGTATTTAGAGGTAACTTATACAGTTCTTGTTTTGGAGAGGATCTGAGGTTGGAAGCTCACCTCTGGGTCGAATAGGATGCTGAGTTTGTAAACAGTCTAGTTCAGCCAGACACACTAACTGGCAAGGGTGATGGAGTCATTGGCAACGGTCTGGAATTTGTGATGGTTTCAGTCATCTCGGTGTTTAGCTGGAGGAAATTGCGCCTTATCTGAGGCTGGAAGCCGAACAAGCCGTTTGATGTCAGAGAGGCAGAGAAGGGGTCAAGACAGGTGGTGAGGGAGAGCTGTGAAAGCTGACCCCATGACGACATCGTGTGCAGACAAGGGACAGCATATTAATTCATGAGGAAGAGGAGGGTGCCATGGGTACATCCTTGGGGAAGTACAGTGGTGACGGTGCAGCATTGAGAAGAGGAGCCACTGGTAAAGATGCTCTGGCTCCAGTTGGATGGGTAAGACTGGAACCAAGTGAGGGCAGTCCCACTGAGCTGGACATCGGAGGAGGATGATGCGGTCAACCATATTAAAAGCTGCAGAGGCTGAGAAGGGATAATGCACCACGGTCACAGTCACCGAGAATGTCATTCATAAATTTGGATAGGGCCATTTCGGAGCGATTCATGCAGGGAGTTGCAAGAGAGATGGGCACGGATTTGGGAAGGGACAAATGGAGTGGTAGTTCGCAAGGACAGATAGCTGGTCTTTTTGAGAAGAGGTGCCAGAATATTGACTATCCTTTGTCATCTTGTCCCTCAGTGGCAGAGTGGTTATTATTCTCTGCCAATACAAACAAACTACAATGAAAAATAAGATCAAGCAGGCAAAACAAATATAAATTTTAATTCCAAAAATCCACTTGCCTGAAGTGAAGGGGAAAAGCAAGGGAAACAAACAAGGATGATGGAGTCTATGAAAATTTCTGGATGCCTGGGGAACTGGAACTTTTGAAGCTCCATCTAGTGGTAGAATATGCAGCTGCAGACATGACAGGAGTAGTTTCTCCCTTAATGGGAAATGCTAATCAAGTGCCACTGAATGACATGACAGAATGGCGATGTTCTATTTTGTACTTATTGTAAGCAATTTTACGTAAGTAGCTTGTTTGTTTTATATTCCAAGCTTGGTTCAATTGTTTCTGGGTCTTTTTTTTGTGTTTTAGTGAATGAAGATGAGCCAATTTTAGTCTTCCTTATTTAAATGTAAAGTCTCCATAGAAAACATTTACCCCTCTGTTCCTCGGCTCTTGTGTTCTTGTATACTTTGAAGCCTATTGTTATTTAAAACCAGGAAGTTTGAACGTGCTTATAACTTAGTTTTTGGTCAATGGCAATAGCAGAATGATTGTTTCAGAGCTCAGTCCTTATCCAAGGGGTTGGCAAGACCATGTGACCATGATTGTTCCTTATGGCACCAAACAATGCAACATGTCTATGGAATGGTCACTTGTTGTACAGGTAGTGCTCTTGGGTTCAGTACATCTCATTTTCAGTGCAGGTGCAAGCACAAACATTTTTTCCTGTTTTTGCAAGGAAGTAAACATTTAAAAGTTGATTTTTTTTTAAAAGGGATTTTGGGTAACATCCTGATGTCAAAACTATACAAAATCATTACACCCAAAAAGAAATTGGGCCGCCATTTGTCATTGATTCCAGCATTGGAGCATTGACTCGACTATTCCAATGCTTTCCTGGCTGGCATCCCATCTTCCACCCTCCGTAAACTTGAGCTCTACCAAAACTCTGCCAGTATCCTAATTCGCACCAAGTCCCATTCTCCTATCACCCCTGTGCTCGCTGACCTACATTAGTTCCTGGTCCAGCAACGCCTCATATTTGAAATCCTCAACCTTGTGTACAAATCCCTCCATGGCCTCGGCCCTCCCTATCTCCATAACCTCCTCCACCCCGACAACTGTCCGATAACTCTCCATTCCTCCAATTCTGGCCTCTTGTGCATCCCCAATTTCCTTCGTCCCAACATTGGCGGCCGTTCCTTCAGGCCCCAAGCTCTGCGATTCCCTCCCTAAACCTCTCCACCGCGAGACACCCCTCTCTCCTTTTAAGATGCTCCTTCAAACCTACCTCTTTGACCAAGTTTTTTGGTCATTTATCCTAATATTTCCTTATGGCTCGGTGTCAAATCTTTTCTGATAATGCTCATGTGGAGCGCCTTGGGACATTTTACTATGTTAAAGATGCTATATAAATGCAAGGTGATGTGTTGCGACTAATACATTGTATACGGATATCGCACATATAGGACTTGGTAAAAATGTGCAGAATAAATAAATATAATGCCTTTTGTAAATCAAAGCTTGCTCTGATCTGCCCAATAGAGCATTTCTTCAGGGGTAAAGATTGTTTCCCGTCTACTGGTTGAATTTTGATCAGTTGAATATCTAAAGTTTTGAATGTTAGCTGATCAGAAAACCTGGTGTGGTCTTTTATGGCAATCCCAATCTAGGAGCTTTTTTTGGTTGGGGAGCTCAAGCCCCTTTTGAGAACTTGCATGTCTTGTTCTGCCTTATGACCATGTAATAGAGGGTATGAAATGAACAAGAAAAAATAATAATGTTGGCAACTCCATGGGCAGGAATGGTCCCACATCTCTCTCTGCCTTAGCCAATAAAATGGTATTTGTAAATTTGGAAACTGCTCATGCAGAGATCTGTTGTGTTCTCTTTACATACAATCTCATATATATTCCTTGCCAATGTCTGCACTGTTTTGGAACGTGGCATGGGCTGGTGTCTGTCAATCTGAAAAGAGCACTCAGTGAGTAGGTAGCATGCAGGACTGTGGTTGATTTGTACAGGAACCAAAGCTATTTAGAGTAAAATGGAGAGCAAACTTCCTTTTTATTCTAAGCAGCAGTTATTTTTCTTGTAACAGCATAGCAAAAGATCAGTGTTGCAACCACTTTAGTCTTGTTCAAGGTTGTGTCACCCATAAACTTGTACTAGCAAAATCTCACTGCTTTCCACATCATGCTTTAACTTAAGTAGTCCAAGAGAACTGATGAAGGATTATGGTCCTGAAACGTTAACCCTACATTCCTCTCCACATGCTGTCTGACCTGCTGAGCGTTTCTAGCATTTTCTGTTTTTGTTCGAGAATTGCCAGTCTGTTACCATAAATTCATTTAAAAGTTGCACGCTGTACTGTCAACAGACTGCCTAGTGCAGTGTTGTCCAATACATCAGCCAATAGCCACATGTGGCTAATTGGGACTCCAGATGTGCAGAATTGTATTTCTAATTAGTAAATAAAAAATGACACCATTGTTGGGTGTGATCTCAATACTTGTATTCGCATGCATATGTACTTTAACCTTTTCTGTGCATTTGTTGGAAAAACAATAAGACGAAAAGCAGAATGCGTAAGTGTTTTTTGATCATTTTGTGCTTTACTTCCTTGGTTACTAAATAATGGTAGATGTAAAATAAATATACGTGTGAAGTATATTTACCTGTATAATGCGAGTGTATGTAAGGCATTTTCTACTAAAATTAATCATGTGGCTGAAGCAGTGACGCTGTCGCCGTACCTGTGGCTGGTCAGAAATTTCTATTGGATAACACTGTCCTTATTCTAGAAACTAACAAAGTATTTAAAGAGGAAGATAGTATTTTCCTGCTGGAAACTTCTGCAACAATTGACATCGGGATGTGAAAAAAGCAATTGCCTTCAAATTTACCTCAAAATGTGCCTACTTACAGCAATAAGATCTTGTGGCCTTAAAGCGGCAGGTCACTTAACACATGGCCCATCAGCAGAATAATACATTGTGTTTTGCATGGTAGAAAGCTTCTGTCCTTATAGAACAGTGCAACATCCGACTTTTTTTATTCGTTCATGGGATGTGGGCGTCGCTGGCGAGGCCAGCGTTTATTGCCCATCCCTAATTGCCCTTGAGAAGGTGGTGGTGAGCCGCCTTGAATCGCTGCAGTCCGTGTGGTGAAGGTTCTCCCACAGTGCTGTTAGGAAGGGAGTTCCAGGATTTTGACCCAGCGACGATGAAGGAACGGCGATATATTTCCAAGTCGGGATGGTGTGTGACTTGGAGGGGAATGTGCAGGTGGTGTTGTTCCCATGTGCCTGCTGCTCATGTCCTGCTGTAAGCAGCAACACAGGAGATCTGATCCTATTTAATGCTGGGTGCTGGAGCATTTGAATGCAGATCCCAAATTCAAATCTGAGACTGTTTGTTTTAAGGAGTTTGTGTACTAATTGGAGCACGGGAAGAGGGGGATTACAGCATTTATTGCTTTTGGAAGAAATAAAGATAGTCTGTGTGACCCTATTGAGCTTCCTGTTTTAAAAGATTCTGAGCAATTTCATTGGTCGAAAAGCACAGTTTCATTGGACTCAAACATTTTGCCAATTGTGTAGACCTCATAGCCTCTTCATCACAAAGACCATCTACTTCCACAACTGTACAATGGCCTGCCTCCGCACCAACCTCAGCCCATCCACCACTGAAACAGTCATTCAGGCTTTTGTCACCTCGCAACTTGATTTACCCCAATGCTGTTTTGGCTGGCTCCCATCCTCCACCCTCTATAAATTTCAGCTTATCCAACCTCTCCTGCACATATCCTATCCTGCATCAAGTCCCACTCACCCATCACTCCCATCCTCGCTGACCTACATATTGTTCTGAAGAAACAGCAACTATAGATAGCTCCAGCTAATGCAGCAACATGCATTTATATAGCATCTTAAATATAGTGGGAATGGGGTTGAGGGAGCAGGAGATGGGTCTCATGGATGAGAAGAGCTTGGAGACGCCACAGGGGAAGATGAAGGAAAATTAGAGAGAAACAGGTTTAGGGCCAGAGTGGGAGCAGAACTGGGAGATTTAGCTTGGTAGGCAGTGGGAGGAGTGAAGCAGTAGAGACAGCTGAACACTGTATTGGTGACAAAGAAATCCATGCGCTTCTTGGGCTTGTTAGAGGTGAGGGTGGAAAAGGCAGGGTAGAAAGATTTAAGGAAGTGGTTGATAGAGAAAATGAGCCTGGAGTTATCTTTGTCCTCCAGGATGATCCAAGATTAGTGGGCAATTTTAGCAGAGGAGATCAAGGCCCAATAGTGCTTAATGTGGTTGAGCTAGATCTGGCAATGGATGGTTATGCCAGTTGTGCACCAGAAATGCTCAAGTTTAGCACATCTTAGACTTGAGGAATCAAAAATGGCTGTAACAGGGGAATGACCAGGATGGGAGGCAGTGAAACTTTCACTGGCCTGAGGGTATTGAAGATGGAGGCGAGGCAACGGTTGAGTATATCAGCAGCTGCTGAGGTATTGTGGTGAGTGATGGGCAAACGGTTAGGAAGTTGGGAGTTTGAGAGTGCAGTTGTAAGCAACTTTGGAGTTTTTTTTGTGAGGCAGGTGCAGATAGAGGTGCATTAAAAGAAGGAAGAAGAATGTGGTTGGTGAGGGATACGGGGAAATGGTCAGAGATGGCTGGGTCGGTGATCAAAATCATGGGAGTAGAGAGGCCTTGGGAAGTAGAGTTTGAGGGGGTGACCATGAATATAGGTAGGGAGTTCATATGGAGGGAAAGGATTAGGAAGGGCAGGAGGGCAGTGAATTTTGAGGAGAGGGGGTAAAAGGAGCGGAGATGCAGATTGAAATCACCAAGAATGAGGAGCCACTTAGTGCAGAAGTTGAGGGAGGAAAGAAGGGAGAATATCTTTGAGTGGAGGGGAAGCTTGGGATAGGGCTACTATAAATGTTTTATCACATAGGAGAATGTTATGTTCCTTAGGTTAAGACCATTACGGATTCCAACAATTTCTCTTCAGGACTGAGAGGAGAGAATTGCTAAGATAAGAGGTACAACAGTTTGACTTGAGCAGCAGTTCTTCTGTCAATGATCATAAGATATTCTGAGAGATTTTCAGTTGTACAGTGTTTCCAGCTCTCCAGAAGACCAGTTTCTATTCTAAAAGCCAAAGAAATGTTTTTTTTTAGAAAGAGATATAACTTGCAGGTATTGTGCTGTAACATACAACCTTTGCTCTCTCCGGCCTGGATGTTTAGTCCAGTTCTTTTTTAATGTATGTTGAGACATTTAAATCAATTTGATTTCACTGATCAGCTGAGGTGTAATAAAGTTTATTGATACTTTCGCATGTGTTTTTATCAGTTTTTGTGGTTGTATTGTTGAATACCAGTCATGAATTTTGCACATTTTGTGTTTGTGTTCATACTAATGCCATTTTTCCATCTTCTGTCTTCAGGGTGTAGATGTGAACAAGATACAGCTAGCTGGTCGGAAGGCCATCCACTTTGCAGCAGATTGTGGTCAGCTTGAGGTGCTTGAGTTCCTGATTCACATTGGAGCAGAGATTAATGTAAGTAAGATATAAACATAAGGGTCTGAATGTCAGCAAAGAAGCAGGGCAAAGGCTGGTCTGATTATCCTCCTTTGAGTAAATGCACCTGTTATCGTTACTGATCTTTGAGTACCTTATTCCTGATTAAGTTTCCATATGTTTGTCCAGTTTTCTAATGGTCTTTGGATTCTGTACTATTGAGTGATTTAAAATGTGTTTCCTAATTGATTAATTGCTTGTTTAAACCAGGTACCCTGCCAAAACATTCACGTAACTTGAGTGCTTTACATAAATGTGCATGAAGCATGATTGGACTGTGTGATCCTGACTGCCTTTTCATCACAGTTTTGGATAGTACACTGGATATGGTTGAATAAAACCCAAATAGTACACCAGCATGTTAGTGACCAATACTGTTTCATATTCAAAAGACATTATATTAAAAAAAGTTAATGGGACCAAAGGAAGAAGTTACTAGGCCCAGACTATTCAACCTGGAGTACTGAAGGAGTTTGGAGAGGAATTGGCAGAGGCAGTAACCAGAATTTTCCAAAAATGTTTAGGAGCAGGAATAAGTGCTGACTTTGAGTCTTGCCCACCAGTAGCACGTTATCAGAAATTTAGGTGGGCACCCTCCACAATTTTCCAATATAACCAATGATGCTGGCAGATTTAAAGGGGAGGGGGACGGTGCTTGAGAGGGAACCATTAACAATATCAGCTAATATGGGGGCCAGAAAGGGAAGTTGGGTGGTCAACCGTTTGGTGGGAATAGGGTTGAGGGAGCAAGGGGTGGGTCTCATGGACAAGATGAGCTCGGAGAAGGCATCAGGGGAGATAGGAGAGAAACTAGAAAAATGTATGTTCAGGGCTAGGGCGGGGGGAACCTTAGGGGAAGTTTGGCTTGGTGGGCTAGGGGAAGGCAGAGAAACGCTGAGGCAGCTAAACAGATGGTCTCAATCTTAGTGTCAAATAAGTCCATGAGCTTGTCACACTTGTTGGAGGTGAGGGTGGAGGGGGCAGGGGAGAGGGATTTAAGATGGTTTGTAGTGCGGAAGAGAAGCTGGGGGTTGTTTGCATTCCAAGATGATCCTGGAATAGTGAGCAGTTTTGGCAGAGGAGAGCAGGACCCAATTATGTGGTCCGACCTGATCTGGCGATGAATGGCTAAGCCAGTTGTCTGCCATAAACGTTCAAGTCTGCGTCCCTTGGACTTAAGGGAGCGGAGATGAGGGTCATAACCAGGGGAATGACCAGGGTGAGAGAGAGTAATGGTTTTAATGGGGACTGTTAAACCAGGGGAGCTTGACCAAATGAAGGAGCCGAGATGGATCCGGGGACCCAGTGGAGGAGCCGAGATGGATCCGGGGACCCAGTGGAGGAGCCGAGATGGATCCGGGGACCCAGTGGAGGAGGGTCCAGTCCAGGAGCGTGGCTGAGCAGTGGGGTTTAGCCCAAAGGCCAACAGAGCGGAAAGCACTGGATTGAGCATAACAGCAATCATCTCCCCGGGAGCCAACGAAGCAGCAGAGTAAAGCCAAGAAGTCAGTGGTGCAGTTCAGCCCAGAAGATAAATTCAAATAAATGAGGTTTACCTTTTGGTGGCAGACGGGGACCCAAGTTGTCCAACAACAGGAGGAATCCTGGGTAATGGCCTCTGCCTCTTTTACTCCTGTGGCAATGCAATCAATACGCCAACAGCCCTCTGTATGAAGAAATCTCTCCTAACCCTGTCCTCACTCCCCCACAGACAATTTTGCATTGATGACCCCTGGTCACTGACTCCCAACCAGAGTCTTTCCCTATTCATTTATCAAAAACGTTTATAATTTTAAAAGCCTCCCTTAAATTTCCTTAGCGTTCTCTGCTCCAGTCGAAAATAGTCCCAGTGTATTCAGTCTCTCCTCATAAGAATCTCCATTATCTGCAGTGGTTCCTTAAGCATTTCCTCCTCTTGTTTCTTTCTTCCTCCCTCTGCACTCAAATGTTCACTGTTGCCTTCTCAGTTTACAAGTGAAACTGCACTTACAATGTGCATAGGATGTATCATAATAGGAACAGCACAGGAGGAGGCCATTCAGCCCATTGTGCCTGTGCCGGCTCATTGAAAGAGCTATCAATTTGGTCCCATTCCCCTGCTCTTTCCCCATAGCCCTGTAATTTTTTTCCCTTCAAATATTTATCCAATTTCCTTTTGAAAGTTACTATTGAATCTGCTTCCACCACCCTTTCATAGGAACAGGAGTAGGCCATTCAGCCCCTTGTGCCTGCACCGCCATTTGATAAGATCATGGCTGATCTGTGATCTAACTCCATATATCTGCCTTTGGCCCATATCCCTTAATACCTTTGGTTGCCAAAAAGCTATCTATCTCAGATTTAAATTTAGCAATTGAGCGAGTATCACTGGCCGTTTGCGGAAGAGAGTTCCAAACTTCTACCACCCTTTGTGTGTAGAAATGTTTTCTAATCTCACTCCTGAAAGGTCTGGCTCTAATTTTTAGACTGCCCCCTACTCCTAGAATCCCCAACCAGCGGAAATAGTTTCTCTCTATCCACCCTATCTGATCCCCTTAATATCTTATAAACTTCGATCAGGCAGTGCATTCCAGATCATTTCAACTTGCTGCATGAAAAAAATGTTTCCTCATGTCGCCTCTGACTCTTCTGCCGATCACCTTAAATCTGTGTCCACTGATTACTGACCCTTCTCCCACTGGAAACAGTTTCTCCTTATTTACTCTGCCAAAACCGTTCATGATTTCGAAAACCTCTACCAAATCCCCCCTTAACCTTCTCTGTTCTAAAACAACCACTCCAGTCTCTCCACATAACTGAAGTCCCTCATCCCTGGCAGCATTCTAGTAAATCTCTTCTGCACCCTCTCTAAGGCCTTGGCATCCTTTCTAAATTGTGGTGCCCAGAATTGAACACAATACTCCAGCTGAGGCCTAACCAGAGATTTCTGAAGGTTCAGCATAACTTCTTTGCTTTTGTACTCTATGCCTCTATTAATAAAGCCCAGAATCCCGTATGCTTTTTTAAAAGCCTACTCAACTTGTCCTGCCACTTTCAAAGATTTGTGTATGTGCACCCCTTTAAAATTGTACCATTTAATTTATATTACCTCCTTATTCTTCCTACCAAAATGCATCACTTCACATTTCTGTGTTAAATTTCATCTACCACGTGATGTCCTCCTGAAGTCTGTTACTCCGCATTGTTTACTACATTTCCGAGTTTCGTGTCATCTGCAAACTTTGAAATTATACCCTCTATACCCGGGTCAAGGTCATTAATATATATCAAAAAGAGCAGTGGTCCTAATACTGACCCCTGGGGGACACCACTGTATACTTCTCTACAGTCTGAAATACAATCATTCATCGCTACTCTCCTTTCTGTCCCAAAAGAACGTACGAAATAGAAGCAGGAGTAGGCCTTACGGCCCTCAACCCTGCTCTGCCATTCAATGGGTGATCTTCGATCTCAACTCTACTTTCACACCCTATCCCCATATCCCTTGATTCCCTTAGTGTCCAAATATCAATTGATCTCAGTCTTGAATATACTCAGTGACTGAGCATCCACAGCCCTCTAGGGTAGGAAATTCCATAGAATTTTTCCTTATCTCAGTCCGAAATGGCCGACCCCTCATCTTGAGACTATGACCTCTAGATCTAGTCTCTCCAGCCAGGGAAACAGCTTCTCAGCATCAAGCCTTTTAAGAATTTTATACGTTTCAATGAGATCACCTCTCATTCTTCTAAACTCCAGAGAATATAGGCCCATTTTACTCGATCTCTCCACAAAGGACAACCCTCTCATCCCAGGAATCAATCTAGTGCACCCCCTCTAAGGTAAGTGTATCCTTCCTTAGGTAAGGAGACCAAAACTATACACAGTACTCCAGGTGTGGTATTACCAGAGCCCTATATAATTGCAGCAAGACCTCCTTGCTCTTACTCCAACCCCCTTGCAATAAAGGCCAACATACCATTTGCCTTCCTAATTGCTTGCTGTACCTGCATGTTAACTTTCTGTGATTCGTGTACAAGGACACTGAAATCCCTCTGAACACCAACATTTCTTAGTCTCTCACCTTTTAAAAAATATTCTGCTTTTCTATTCTTCTACCAAAGTGGATAATTTCACATTTCCCCATAATATACTCCATCTGCCACCTTCTTGCCCACTCATTTAACCTGTCTATATCCCTTTGCAGCCTCTTTACATCCTCCTCACAGCTTACTTTCCCACCCAGCTTTGTATCATCAGCAAACTTGGATACATTGTACCTGGTCCCCTCATCTAAATCATTGATATAGACAGTAAACTAGCCAATTTTGTATCCACGCTGCCACTGTCCCTTTAATCCCATGGACTTTAATTTTGCTAACATGTCTATTACGTGGTACTTTATCAAATGTGTTTTGAAAGTCACTACCCTCATCAATTCTCTCCGCTACTTCATCAGAGAACTCGATCAAGTTAGTCAAACACTATTTTCCTTTAACAAATCTGTGCTGACTTTCATTTATTAGCCCATACTTTACTAAGTGTCAATTAATTTTGTCCCGGATTATTGTCTGAGTTCCCCCACCACCGACCTTAGGCTGACTGGCCTGTAATTGAAGGTTTATCCCTCTCCCCTTTTTTGAACAGGGGTGTAACATTTGCAATCTCTAGTCCTCCGGCACCAGCCCATGTATTCTCCTCTAAGGAGCAGAGTAACAAGTGCCACTTTTTTTTAAGTGAATTTTTGTGCTTACAGTGGGGATTTTGATGCTGGGCAATCAGACACATTTTTGTTTCAAGCACCCATTGTTGGCATCCAGCATTCCCAGGTTGGGGATGACAGAGATGCAGAGTATAGTTCCAACTATTCTGTCCAACAATGTACCTCAGCCCTAATCATAATGAGCACTCCTACTGCACCAATGAACATTTTTCCATTGCCTACATCTATTGTGTGACCTCTGAAGTATCTAATTGTGTCCATTAAATTGATTTAGGATTGCCCACATTCATTTCATGCCAGACTCTTGCAGCCAGCAGAGAGGGGATTTTTACCCTAGAAGTCTGGGCTGCATTTAAACCTAGATTCCAGAAATGAAAATCCACTGTCTAACCATTGCAAGCCAGTCCCCTTGAACTCATCTGGATGTTGCTGGTGACAGGATTTTTTTTTTAAACTTGCTATTCTGAAGAGAATCTGATTTTTTTTATGCTGCAGGGGAGTTGGGGGAGAAATAATACACTTTACCCCATAAGGGGACTGCTCTGGGTCATAAAAACAGTAACTATGAAACAACTGAAGTTGGTAACATGATGTAAACTTAGATTCTGTGGTATGTGCACCCTGTCCTTCAGGGTATCTGCTGTTTGGCACTAAATGTGCTGCTGGCATAAATGCACTTTTTTTCCCACTTATAGCAACAAATGTATTTCAAACAACTTTGATCTGTAGGGGAACTTCCTCAAAAGTATTAGAATCATAGAATGGTTACAGCATAGAAGGAGGCCATTCGGCCTGTCAGGCCCATGCCGGCTCTTTGTAAGAGCAATCCAATTAGTCCTATTCTCCCACTCTTTCCCCATAGCCCTGCAAATTTTTTCCCTTCAAGTATTTATCCAATTCCTTTATTGTTCCAGTAGCAGTTGTCTGAGGCTACCTTTTTGCTCACTCTTCTGATTATTGACCTGGCTCTCAACTGAGAGCATCCACAATGAAGGAGGGTGGATAATGGTGCGAACTCTCATGCCTCCCAATTTAACACAAAAATTCTCAGAGTTCATGGTGCCTTTTGTGCAGGATATGTCCATAGAACTGTACAGAATTATCATTGTAATTTGTCTGAAAAGCTGAAAGATACACGGATAATGACATTGGGTACTTTTAATCAGGCATTGTGGAACATTAGATGCTCAGTTTGCCAAGAAACATGCCTTCTTAGGTTATGGTTCATGTAATCAGAGTTTTCAAATTTTTCAACATTTATTTCATGCAATTCTCCAGTCAACTACAAATTCAGGGATAGTTAATCATGTGTTTGACAGTCACCTGCAGAATTGCTGCTTGATATAGGGTTGTGTAATTGTAATTTGTAGCTAATATACCTTATTTGAGCAATCTGCCCCAGGCAGAAGTAAATGTTTGAAGGTTTTCAGGGAGTTAGATGGCATAGCAGTATGAAGCATGAGACCAGAGCCCCTCATGGTTTGAAATGACAGCCCTGATTGCATTCAAGGGAGCCACTTTGGAG
Source organism: Heptranchias perlo (assembly GCF_035084215.1). Lineage (NCBI taxonomy): Eukaryota > Metazoa > Chordata > Chondrichthyes > Hexanchiformes > Hexanchidae > Heptranchias > Heptranchias perlo. The sequence continues at coordinate 31,149,449 of NC_090342.1, read as the reverse complement.
CGCTTTGCAGCCAGTCGCTCATATTACTGGCGTGACCTAGCGTCAGAGATGTGAACTAGACAAGCAAGATATTTTGAATTTTTTTTTTACGTACTCAATAATAACAACAACTTGCATTTATATAGCGCCTTTAACGTAGTAAAATGTCCAAGGCACTTCAAGAGCATAATCAGACAAAAATTGACACCAAGCTTAAGAAGGCAACATTGGTTAGCTGTCCTAAACGCATAGTCAGAGAGGTAGGTTTCAAGGAGCGTCTTAAAGGAGGAGAGAGTGGGTTGGAGAGGCGATGAGGTTTCTGGAGGGAATCCTACACCTTGGGGCCTAGATGACTGAAGGCACGGCCACCAATGGTGGGGCAAAGGATGTGGGAATGCACAAGAAGCCAGAATTGGAGGAACGCAGAGTTCTCGGAGGGTTGTAAGGCTGGAGAAGGTTACAGAGATAGGGAGGGGCGAGGCCATGGAGGGATTTGAACACACGGATGAGAATTTTAAATTTGAGGTATTGGTGGACCGGGAGCCAGTGTAGGTCAGTGAACACAAGGGTGATGTATGAACAGAAATTGGTGCAAGTAAGGATGCAGGCAGCAAAGTTTTGGATGAACTCAAGTTTATGGAGGGTGGAAGATGGGAGGCCAGGCAGGAGAGTATTGGAATGGATGGGGGTTTTAGCAGCAGGGGCGGAGACGGCAATATTACGGAGGTGGAAGTAAGTGGTCTTTGTGATGACGAGGATATGTGGAACATTTTTTGTACTTTTGAACAAACTACTTCAAATTGTTTTTGCCCTCTTCTCTTTCCCCCTCTCCCACACCACCAAGACTTTTTTCTTCTCCTTTGACATCCTTGCGTCTGTCTGATTTGAGCTGTTACATTTTGATAGGAGTTCTGATGCCTTGCCTTGCGTTTCAGATAAGTTTTTTAGCAAACTGTCAAAACTGCCTTAACTTGGTGCTAACTAAACTTGGAAATCAGTTCTGATTTATCTCAAGAATACGCAATGAAGAACATAAACATTGGTGACAGTAGTGGCATACCTAGGATCCAGAACATAGATATGATGCATTACAAAATAATTTTGGATTAAGCAAAACTTAAGTGGATTGAATTACCGAAAGGCAGCTCCAGTGGTTTTGGCATTTAAGCAGGATGAGTGATAGATTAAAACACTGTTGTATTCTTTTGCAGAAGGCACAAAACTGAGGGGGAGATTCCAAACACTGGGGCCAAGAAACCTAGGTGATCATAGTAACCTAACCAACCCGGCTGGAAACTGATGGGAACAGATCAGCCCAATCGAACGCTGACCAATTTTACGTTGCATTGACTTCAACGTTTCATTAAATTGGCCAATCTGATCTTGTCAATTTTCTGCCAGGTGAAAATACCCCCCCCCCCCCCCCCCCCAGTTTTCTATTGGATACAGAGTGTATTGGGTGAATTTTATTCCTGTATGAGTCATTGATTTTGTTAGTGCAGATCATGTGATTTCAGGCAACCTTACTTTACAGAGGGGTGGCACGTGACTTGCCCTCGGGTTTATTGACTTTGGGCATGGTATTAGATTATATGATGGACCAGATTTTGCTGTAGCAGGGCATCTAACAGCGTCTGCCGTTAGTTTTGCCCCTGCACCCTTCAGCTCAAAAGAATTTTGCCCACAAAGTTGCTGAAAGTGCAAGCTGATAATGGCGCAGCGAGGGAAAGAGGGCATCTGGGACCTGACTGAACAGGACAACCAACAGCGTATCTCCTTAACCAATTAGATTTAAGAATTGGGAAATAAACAGTAGATGGACTGAGAAGGAGGGTAAATCAAAAGGGATGAATTCAATGTCAAATCAGGTACAGAAAGAGAAATAGAGAGGGAAAGATTGGATTAAGGGCGACAGTAAGAAAAATAATTTTGAAATTTAAAATTTGATATTTTTAAAATCTCCCCCAAAAATTCAAAATCTGAAGGAATGAGACTCCACGCTTGTAATAGTTAATTTTTGGTGCCAGAGGTTGATTGTCAGTCATTAACACATATCACGTTGTTAAAAGGGTACTTATGCTTGTAATTACTAGCCCCAAATATCTGTAGTGGGTTTAGTTCGTATCTACCGTGCAAATACAACAACTTCATGACATTGAATGCATGTCAATGGTGAGGCAGAGTGAAATGCCATTTTCACGAAGCTAACGGCAGAGCGATGCAATTCAGACAGCAACTTTTGGTTATTCGCGTTTAACTGCACCTCAGCTCCTCACCTGAAGTTGCTGTACCATTTATGCATAAATAACGGCGAGTGCCATTAGCCTCACCGTTACTTTGACAGCAAAATCTGTCTCAAAAGGTTTGCTCTAAACCTAGATTGAAGTTTTGGTAGGTGGAATGCTAATCCAAGGTAGCAACTTCTTAACACAGCCTGTTTCAATTGGCAGTCATATTGTTCAATTTGAATTTGGTACTGTTTCCCAGACACCAAAAAAGGCTTATTGGGCAAAGATCAAATAGAGCAAACATACCGTATTCAAATAGCTGAACGTTAGCTCATCTCTAACTTAATGAAAATTATACCATGTAACATTAGCCAAAAAGCAGAAATAATTCTGTAGCCAGAAATCTAGTCTCTTCCCAATACCAGGATACCCCTTATCAGAGATGCAACCGAGACCTGTGCCAAATTGGGCAATTCTCAGAAGGTCCAAAGACAAGTGGAAGATTGTACAGTCTAATACCAACCCCAAAGCCAATAACTCTCTTTGAAGATAAGCTGCATGCTACCCCAATAGTCAAATGTACTCTGGAAGAGGAGTAAATGTAAAGGAAATCATTCCTTTTCTCTTTTTTTTTCCCCCACTCCACCCATTGAATTTTCCTTTACATATTACTCATCTACATGTCAACTTAAATATTTCACTACTAAATTAATGAAATAATTTTAAATGCAGTCTGTGCTTGTACCATCTTTATCTAATTTTTATAGATCCTCTAATTGAATCTCAAATGGGGGCTAGAATACATTGATCTTGTAATTTCAAACAGTGACAGAAGCCTGTGTTACCAAAACACTCAATGCTAATAGGAACAGGAGTAGGCCATTCACCCTACCAGTCTGTTCTGCCATTGTTAGATTATAGATAATCTGTACCCCAACTCCATTTACCCGCCTTTTCTCCACGTCCTTTGATTCCCTTTTCTAACAAATCTATCGATCTCAATTTCAATTGACGCAACATCCACAGTCTTGGGGGAGCAAGTTCCATATTTCAACTGCCCTTTGTGTGAAACAGTGCTTCCTGACTTCACTCCTAAACTTGGACAACTCTCTATTCCATCATCCAAATTATTAATATATACAGTGAAAAGCTGAGTGCGGATCCCTGGTGAATACCAATCCAAGAACGAACCTTGTTTTAAAAGCTGTATTAAAAAGATTTCCTTGGATTTGTGCAGTCTTGGGAAATTTTGCTTGCTTAAAGCACTAATCAGAGAACCAACTGTTAACTATATTTCTGTTTCTCTGATCCACAGGCTCCAGATGTACATGGTTTCACAGCGCTTCTGTCAGCAATCTACGAGGGACATTTAGAATGTGTGAAATTGCTGGTATCCAAGGTAGGTACAATATGTTGAGGTCTCTATTAGGATAGAGGGGGGGGTGGGAATGATCTGGTACATGCAGTACGTCATTGCCTCCCTGATGAGAGGTCAGCAGGTACAGTCAGTATGTAAGGAGAATCTTGCTAGCTAATGTCAGCTAGTTTTCATTTACTGTTAATGGGAAAAGGGAATCAGCGTTTGGTCTTGTTGCTGATAATAGGAATATGGGAGGAGAGGAAATCGAAGTTAGAGTCTGATCTTATTAGTGGTGGTGAGACTACTTTACAAGATTCTCAGTTCCAGGAGCCCCTTGAGTTTTGACCATATATGTTTGCTTTAGAGCTTATTTCAGATGTCCAGCTCACTGGCATGCTATTCCAAGAATATTTTTAGGTCGAATTGAAGATTGTGATCTTGCTGGAAATCATTCACTCCTCTAACTCCTTGAAAGTTATCTAATGCATGTCTGTTGTCCATTATCAACAGAGGAAGGAAAGTTGGTGACTCCTTTGCCAGGTTATTTTATAAATAACTTGAGATTGCATCAATTAGTTGGTGTTTTCTTCTGCTATGTCATGGGGGACATAAGAGGGCTAGTGATTTGCTTTAAGTGACCCTTTTTATTATTGGAGCGGTCCCTAATATGATCAGAAAAATGCAACCCTACGTCCCCTCGTGTTGCCATGCCAGTGGGAAGATGTCTGTAATAGAGTACCACAGGCTGCTGGATTTGGTCATCAATTTACAAAGTTCCTAATGCATGTAATGACACTTACTTAGTCATTGTGATTACAGTGGATCCTGTTATTTGTGTGCCTTTGTGAATTACATCCTAAAATAGCTTTAAATGACATGCCAGTGTTTTGCAATTGCTTACCAAGCCTCCTCACAGCATCCTTTTTAAAAAAAAATGTAATGAAAGAAACAATTGCACAGGTCTGTTTTTATAGTACACAAAATGGAGATTGGTGCTCATAGAAAAAGCACACCAGATTCTAATTGCATGGTGAAGTCTTGGGAGTTTCTCCGTACAAGCACTGAACCCCAGGCTGCATTTCCTTTGGGATTGAAACACTATGTGCACTTTGAAGGAGAGCGAAGCCTCCCAAGGAATTTGAATCACTATAGGGAAGCATGAGATAAGAACTTTTCTTTTCATCCTGCACCTGTTGGGATTTCCAGAAGGTTAAATATAAAATCCACAACTTGGCTTTCATAGCACTTTGGGAGGATATACTTCAATTCCTCCCATTTTTCATCTAGCTGAAAGCAGCTACAGCATGTCACATTAATGGCTAGCTGGGGGATTGAGCAAAGGGACATGAAATGGGTGTTATAAAGACTTGTTAGAAAGACTTGTTAGCAAGCTGATCTCAGTCGCAGTTATGCAGGTTTGTTACAGGCACTAATGGGCTGCCGTTGCGTTCGCAGCAGTTAGAAACCAGCTGCTCTTTGTTTTCACCCTGTCCGCAGCATCTGTTTCTATTTATCGTCTACAAAAATACACACTTCCCAAGGTATAGTTCCTGCTTCCCTCCCCCAGCTGTTGCTGGGGTCAATTATAAAAACCCCACCACTGTCCGAGTTGCGATTTAATTAGTACTACACGGACGGGCTTGAACCTGGAATCCTCCTGATCTGCATGTCTCAGTACCACACCACACTGTGCTTTTAGTAACTGAGCTGCTGTCAGCCCCATGTACAAATTTTTGTTTCCCCTTACTAATTTTACCTTAGCCTCCCTTTTTCTCCTGAAGGCATTCTTGCTGAGATACGGTTCTTCATACCTCGCCAAAGTGACCACTGCAGACAGTGAGTCTTGGCAAGTATTCAACTGCAGGGACGTCATAGCTGAGCCAGATCCTGTTCTCGCCTGATGACCACGCAAGCGCTTCCAGTGGGGATGGGTTGATATCAATCAGACGCAAGAGCCGATAGCATAAAAGGGAAAGAGATGGTATGGTTAGAGACTGCTGAAATGGTTTCAGTAGATGCATGTTTCTCAGACCGACAGGTGATGGTTAGTGAGGTACCCAGGGATTGGTGTTGACCACTTTTTTTCCATATATGATCAGAAATTCCACATAAAGGAGTGGATATCAGAGTTTGATGCCAAACTCTGAGGAATAGCAAACAGCTGTGAAGAATGCAGGAAACCACAGGAGGATATAAGCAGGCTAGGAGAATGCAATTTAATAATCAAAACTGAGGCTGTACATTTTAGGACCAAGAATAAAGAATGAAAATATATTTTAAATGGTAAATCTCTCTATTAGGTCGACCAGCAAAGGTGTGCAGATACATGTGGGTGGTCAGATGAAAGCAGCCATTAAGAAGGAAAATTAATGTTTTAGAGTTTATATAGAGCGAGAGATTGCATACAAAAACAGGATGTGATAATTCTATAAAATTAGTTAGACCACATCTGGAATACTGTGTGGGATTTTGGGTTCCTCATAATAGGAGGTATGTAATAATCGATTTACCAAAACAATACCAGGAATGAGGAGTTTGCATACAAGGAAAGGATAGAGTGACTTGAACTGAGAAGATGGTGGGGAGATTTAATAGTTATCAAAATGATTACAGAAATAGAAATGGTAAACATAAATTATTTCCATTGGTAAGTAAATTGAGGCCATGCTCTCAAGGTGAGCATTAAATACATCAAAGAAACTTTTCATACAGTTATTCAATGTACATTTAAGTTTGTCACAAATGATAATGCCAAATTGGTTACAACATTCAAAAAAGGCACTGGATAATTACAAGAAGAATACTAAAGGCTGTGAGGAGAAATCAGTGTAATGGTGCTGTGCAAATTTGGGCCTCCAAGAGGGGCCTAAATTCAGTGACGGCAAGTATGTCTGGCTGCCTCCTGTGCTAAAACGTTTCTACTTCAATTTTCAATAATCTCTCCACATATAGCTACAATCATATTTATGAATTCCTTCACGCTATTCGTGATGTATTATTTAATTCTGAGAGACTCTGCTGCGTATAGTCAACTCTAATTACTATGTACAGCCTTCTCAACTGTGAATCCCAACTGCCAAAGTGCATGTTCTTCCTGACACTCAGTTGTTGCTGTGTTCATTTTGCGTGGCTGTCTCTGGGTTCCCAATATCCACAGAGCTCATTAGTTATTCTGCTGTTGCAGGATTGTGGAGGATTTGAATCCGAAACTTCTTGCTGCCATGTGAATGGTTCCTGTCAGATATTGACAGTACAGAAACTACTTTCCAATAAGGAGATATTGTACTTTATCTGTATCAAGAATGTTTAAAGAGGTGTTTTTTATTTGTTTAGATCTAATGATTCTTTAAGGATTCCAATTTGGGATAAATTCCTTTTGTGCTTTGTGGGGAAAGTCTCTTGTGGACATAAAACCCCAAACCATCAATTCACTTCATAACCCCGATTAAGTTATCCCCTCTCAAAAGTGTTGATTATTGAACTGTCCCTAAAAGAGGAAGGAGGATTTTCTGCGTAACTTATTATTTATTCAGGAGGTTATGGGTTGCTTTGTAGTGAATTGCAGCTTTGCAATAATTGCTTTCTTGTGGTGCTTTTGGGAGTATGCACATTCTGAAACACATTGGTTGACTCAGAACCGTAGGCTAACAGCATTGCACCAATTTGCTTGAAGATGTTCAGTCCTTAACCCTTCCAGCACTGCAGTACTATTTCTACAGAATATCTGCCTTTTAGTTGTGCTTTCTCCCTTTAGAATGCTGTGTGGGTTTCCACACTTAACAATTCTATGCTATAACAGTGAAAGATGGTAGAAACTTAATCGCTTCAGTTTATGCTATTTGACTGCAGATATAGTTGAAGAGCCATATACATTTCTCTTCAGTGATGATGAGTAACCCTCACTTCTGAATGTGTTTTTAGGATTATTATTGCCTTTTTGAAATGTATCAAAATGTATTAGGAACATAGGAACAGGAGTAGGCCATTCAGCCCCTCGTGCCTACTCCGCCATTTGATAAGATCACGGCCGATCTGTGATCTAACTCCATATACCCGCCTTTGGCCCATATCCCTTAGCTTTTTGGCAATCAAAGATATTATCTATCTCAGATTTAAATTTAGCAATTGAGCTAGTATCAATTGCCATTTGGGGAAGAGAGCTCCAAACTTCTACCACCCTTTGTGTGTAGAAATGTTTTCTAATCTCGCTCCTCAAAGATCTGGCTCTAATTTTTAGACTGCCCCCTACTCCTAGAATCCCCAAACAGCAGAAATAGTTTCTTTCTATCCACTCTATCCGTTCCCCTTAATATCTTAAACTTCGATCAGATCACCCCTTGACCTTTGAAACTCCAGAGAGTACAACCCCAATTTGTGTAATCTCTCCTTGTAACTTAACCCTTGAAGTCCAGGTATCATTCTAGTAAACCTACACTGCACTCCCTCCAAGGCCAATATGTCCTTCCGAAGGTGCGGTGCCCAGACTGCTCACAGTACTCCAGGTGCGGACTAACCAGGGTTTTGTATAGCTGCAGCATAACTTCTGCCCCCTTGTACTCTAGTCCTCTAGATATAAAGGCCAGCATTCCATTAGCCTTCTTGATTATTTTCTGCACCTGTTCATGACACTTCAATGATCTATGTACCTGAACCCCTAGGTCCCTTTGGACATCCACTGTTTTTAACTTTTTACCATTTAGAAAGTACCCTGTTCTATCCTTTTTTGATCCAAAATGGATGACCTCACATTTGTCTACATTGAATTCCATTTGCCGCAGTTTTGCCCATTCACCCAATCTATCAATATCCCTTTGTAATTTTATGTTTTCATCTACAACCCAGCAATGTATTTCATTTCCCCCTCATGGATATGTATTTCCATATAAGTGTGTGTATGTATCAATTACTATTTATAGTGGGAATTCTCACATTAACAGTGTCACACTTAAACTGTAATGGTCACCTGTCATGGTGTAAACAGGCTTCCTGCCACTGGTTGACACTGTTACACCTTCGTCTCCCATTTCTACCGAAAGATACAAGTTATTTGTTATCAATCGTATGTGCTCAATTAACTTTCTTAAACTATCTCGCATTTTTAAAAAAAATCAATCTATCCAGCTCAGGTCCTAGCAATTTTTTTAAATGTTCTTGGCCACCTTGGACCACAAGTCCTGTTCCCAGCAGCCTGCTTTGCTCTTCATTTTAAAAAGTTAAGAAAAACTAAATCTTCCTCTTCGAGCCTCAGGCCCCACTTTCTCCCACCCCATTGCCAGCTGTGCCTGTTCCACTCTGACACTGCTCCAGTTTACACAATCTATACTTGAAAAGCCTGTTGCTGGCCTTAACCACACGTATGTGTGTGTGATAGGAAGTGCAATATTTATAATATAAGTGTCTCACTTACTCGAGGGGCTAGATGGCCTACTCCTGTTCCTATGTTCTCTCAGTCTTCAGATGTTACTTTAGTATATCTTCTGACTCATTGTGAACCATGGCAGGGGTGCTAGTAATGTATTGGGTCTTGTGTATAGAGGCACCTCCTGTGGCACACTTCGTTCTTGTAACACCTTCCTCATTGTTGATAATGCCCCTGTTATAAAATAGTATGTATTCCAACTCAGTGAGCAATGCCACAAGACATCTGAGATATGTAAGATTATTTTGATGATTGATGCACTGAATGTTCATCTAATTGAGTTTTCAGAATAAATGGTTGAAAGTGCAATGTCAGAAACTGTCAATGTTGCCTGAAGTTGTTTGAATTGGCAATCCAAGTAGCATTGTAGTTTTTGACAGTGGGTGCGAAATGTAGCGGACCAACTCCAGGAGGAAGAGGAGAGTAATAATATAGTGTATCCTGTTGATAAGTACATTGCCCGTTAGTCTTTTTCTTAGGAGATAATAGAAGCACTGAAACGCGAACTGATAGATGAGTTGGTCCATTGTCCCTGTTCTCATCAAATGCAATCTGATGGAAGTGAAGTCTATTAGTATTGCTCGGTCTTTGAAATGCAACTGCATGTATCAGTCAACAGATAGGCATGAAACAATTGCATCTTCTCACCTTTGCCCTACAATCTGGATAACTGTCTAGGTTATGTGGAACTATAAATGCGAAGGAGTTAGTCTGTCCTTGCTACAGCCAACAGAATGCTATTAGCAAAAAAGCATTTTTTCTCATCTCTTCTATTTCACAGTCTGATCTTTGTATTGGTGTGTATATATATATATATATATATATATATATATATATATATATATCACTGTTTGTTTCTGTGTACACATGTTCAAGAAACTGTTTGGACATTGTCATCGGTATTCTGAATGCATGTGTGACTGCCAGACAGTTGCATCTCACGTTTGGCTGTGTACTGTCTACATATAGCTTTAAAGGTGTTCCTTTTTTAATTGAATGGCGTTCTTAAAATGAAGGTTTGTGAGTAATGACTGCTTAGATGGAAGCACTCTCTCATTGTATTGGCACAGTTTTCTTGTGGTAGCCGTATTATTCTCACACTAATCGGCAATTCAAGCCTCATCCATCAGTGTCCACCTGATGGAGTGGACCGTGTGTTGACCATCTGGCAGCTGTCACTACCATGGCATGTCACTACTGCATTTACTCGTCATTCCTGATGGCATTGGGACAGCTGGTTATTAATTTGGTCTGCTTATTTTATCAATTACTACAGGTATTACTGGAGTTCAGCTTGGCTTATGGCTGTGTTGGTGTTGTGCCCAACTTGCTTCAGTTGAACTGGTTACAGACATCAATAATGAACAGTGATTTAACGGCCTTTGAGCATACAATATTTTCATTGATTCAGTGTGGGTTTAAGGTCCCGAGTCTTGAACAGTGAATCCCCATTAAAGTTTTGTAAAGGACTGAAGGGTACAGAACAAACTCTGGATTATCACGTTTATTTATACTTGTACCTTCCAGCTGATGGATGAAATAAAGCTTTGAAGTGTGTATAACAGGACAACAAAAAAAATTTCAAAATCAAACTTTTTTAAAATTGCAAGAAACACCTCATCTCATTGACACTGACCTGGCTGACTCAGTCATCAACCTGGCCTGGTTTGAATGGTCTGTTTGTTATTTGCATTTTATATATCCAGAACCATTCTGCAGTGACTATCCTTGTGTAATGGTGCAATCGAGTAATGTCCTAAAAACAGGGACAGGAGCAGATTTATTTTTTTCGTAGTGGCTTGGACTGGCATGCACCAGAATTGGTTGCAATAAAAGCACAGGTTTTTTCTAATTCACCTGCTGAGATTTTCTGCCTCTTTTTTTTTCCCACTCTTATTTTTGGGGTCTAATTTGAAGATTGACGATCTGCTAATTGATATCTACACCCAGCGACTAAAGTCAGTGCCAGCTTTCTGTATTGAAATAAATTATATTCTTGTAAGCCATTGAGTAGTAGTGCAGAAATTGATTCATGTTTCAGCTTTGTTTTGGCATAGCACCACCAAGTGGTCTCGAGCCCATATTAAGGCACTAATAAAAAGGCAAAGTACTAGAAATACACCAGGTTTGTTGGCATCTGTGATGAGAAAAGGTAGGTTATTGTTTTTGGTAGACGTTTACCAGAACCCATTGCATCAGGTTTAAAATCAGAAGTGAGATTTCTAGGATTTGCAGATTTTTAATCTCTACTAAAACTTTGTTGCGTGTTTTAGCCCAGAGGCCCAGTACAGCGCCACCCAGTGGGAAGAAACTGGTGGTAAACTATAGTTTAACCGTACTATTCTTGTGTGCTTCTAAGGAGGGTTTTGTCTTGGCTCATAGTGTAATTTTTGATCTCTTCTGATTTGACTCTAAACTTGAGTAATTTAATTGACTTCCCATTCTAAAAGTCCAATTATGGATTTCAGTGCTCCTGCAAAGAATGTCAGGATTGTGAGCTAGTGGTTGCATGAAGTAAATAAAGTCTATGGGGAATGGGATTGAACTGGTTGGCCCTATAAGTCAGAGTTGATGGCAAAGAAGTGGGGTTGCGTACCAATGGGTAATACAAGCATGCAAACAAAGGCGGATGGAAAGACACAGTGGATAATAATCTGGGACAAAATTAATTGGCACTTGGAAAAGTAGGGGCTAATAAATGAAAGTCAGCACGGATTAACTAACTTGATTGAGTTCTTTTTGGTGAGGGTAGTGCGGTTGATGTGTATATGGACTTTCAAAACGCATTTAATAAAGAACCACATAATAGACTTGTTAGCAAAATTAAAGCCCATGGGATTAAAGGGACAGTGTCGGCGTGGATACAAAATTGGGTAGGGGACAGAAAGCAGAGAGTAGTGGTGAACGGTTGTTTTTCAGACTGGAGGGAAGTATACAGTGGTGTTCCCCAGGGTCGGTATTAGGACCACTGCTTTTTTTGATATTTAATAATGAACTGGACTTGGGTATACAGGGTATAGTTTCAAAGTTTACAGATGACATTAAACTCGGAAATGTAGTACACAATGTGGAGGATAGTAACAGACTTCAAGAGGACATAGACAGACTGGTGAAATGATCAGACATGTGGCAGATGAAATTTAATGCAGAGAAGTGTGAAGTGATGCATTTTGGTAGGAAGAATGAGGAGAGGCAATATAAATTAAATGATACAATTTTAAAGGGAGGGCAGGAACAGAGAGACCTGGGGATGCACATACACAAATCTTTGAAAGTGGCAGGACAAGTTGAGAAGGCTTTTTTTAAAAAAAAGCATATGGGATCCTTGGCTTTAATTAATAGAGGTATAGAGTACAAAAGCAAGGAGGTTATACTAAACGTTTATAAAACACTGATTAGGCCTCAGCTGGAGTATTGTGTTCAATTCTGGGCACCACACTTTAGGAAATATATCAAGGCCTTGGAGAGGGTGCAGAAGAGATTTACTAGAATGGTATCAGGGATGAAGGACTTCAGTTATGTGGAGAGACTGGAGAAGCTGAGATTGTTCTCGGAGAAGGTTAAGAGGAGATTTGATAGAGGTGTTTCAAAATTATGAACTGTTTTGACAGAGTAAATAAGGAGAAACTGTTTCCAGTGGTGGAAGGGTCGGTAACCAGAGGACACAGATTTAAGGTGATTGGCAAAAGAACCAGAGGCAATGTGAGAAACGTTTTTTTACGCAGTGAGTTGTAATGATCTGGAATGCACTGCCTGAAAATTTGGTGGAAGCAGATTCAGTAGTAACTTTCAAAAGGGAATTGGATAAATATTTGAAGGGGAAAAATTTATAGGGCTATGGGGAAAGAGCAGGGGAGTGGGACTAATTGGTAGCTCTTTCATAGAGCTGTCACAGGCATGATGGGTGGAATGGCCTGCTCCTGTGCCATACCATACTATGATATCAAAACCAAATGTGAGAAGTCAGCACGTGAATCGGTCTGGAAACTAGGTATTTAGAATAAGTTACAATATCGCTAATTGGATTAACTAGACAGGGAAAAGTCATGGATATTGAGCAGGCATCAGCAAGCGTAGATCAAATAAGTTTACTGTGACAGCAGACTTCCCATTCCACAAAGTAATGCAAGTTCTTCACAATTGAACAAACATCACCACACCACTGTGGTGGAAAGGAACATAAGAAAAGGATGTTAATGAATTACTCTGGGATTCAATGTGGAAGTGGACAGCTTGGATGAACAGCTGAGTAAACATGCTGTTAAAAACCCAAATGTAACTACTGCAACCCAATTGTTGAGTATACTTGAGACTATCTGGCACCTTATGTATAAGAACACTAGGACCATGTGATCTGATGGGGTTGTGTAGTCATGTGATGCATTTGAACAGCCTCTGAAAGGTGTTCCTCCTGAATTTGAAGAACTTGTTAGTATACAAGCAGACTGGTGACCTACTCAAGCATGCTGATTTAATATCGACTTCTAATAGTTGATTGTGTAACATTCAGCGTATTATGAATGTGTAGATGCACTCCATTGGCATTGGGAGAACAGAGTTTACATTGTATGGATGCAACCCTATGTACCCAACCCACCCACTAACTAAACCAGAGGTACTCACATTTAGAGTAACTAAACTTTTGCTGGTTTAGGGGGGGTGGGCAATTCGCCAGGACCTGATGGTTTACATCTAAGGATCCTGAGGGAAGCTTGGGAAGAAATAGAGACTGGCTATAATTTACAAATTCTGTAGAAAGCACAATTGTGCCAGAAGACTGGAAAGTGGCAAATGTGCTTCATTTCTTCTAAAAAGATGGGGATCAGTCAGGAAATTATAGGCCAGTTAGTCTTTCTTCATTTAGTAAACTACTAGAGCCAATAATAAAGGATGCTTCCTATGTGAAATTACCAAGCACTTGGAGGAACATGAGCTATTTTTGGGCCAATAAACACCAATTTTTAGAAGGCAGGTTGTGCTTGGCCAACCTTATAGAAGTAATTAAAAATGGAAGATAGATACAGGAAATGTAGTAGATGTGGCTGAAGTGTATTTTTAAAAAACATCTCATAAGGTGCCACATATGAGACTTATGCCAAAAATATCAGCACACACAGTTAAGAGGATTGTATACTCATGAATAGAAATGGTTAAAGGGCAGAAAGAAAAAATTAAGAGTAAAATGAACTTAGACTGGAAAATGTAATGAGTGGTATCCCTCAGGGTCCATGTTGGGGTTATTTATACTTGCTATATAAAGTAAGCTGTATATAGTGCCTTTTAACGTAGTAAAACGTCCCAAGGTGCTTCACAGGAGCATAAATAATCTGGATTTAGGAATTCAGAGAAAAATACTGGAATTCGGACCCCAAATTTGGAGGAAGGATTGAAAGTTGTGATAAAGATTGCAAAAGACTGGAAGGACATTGATTGGCTCGCAGGATAGGCAGATATATGGCAGGTGCAATTCTGAAATATGAAGTAATACATTTTGGAAGTTAGGAGCATAATATGCAGTAAGTAATATAAATGGAGTAGAGGATCAGAGGGATCTTGGAGTTGAGGTACACATCATTAAAGGTGACAGTGCAAGTAGATGCCTTAGAAAAGGCAAACAAAATCATTGGTTTTGTACCTAGAGACATAGAATACAACAGCAATGATGTAATATTGAATCTGAACAAGATCTTAGGTTGCATTTGAAATATTGAGTACAATTTTAGGCACCCCATCACAAGAAGGATTTAAAACAATGGAAAAAGACTGTATTGATTCACTGTGATGTTTCCAAGGATGGAGGGTCATTAGAGAGACTTGCGAAGTTGGTGCTTTTATTTACTAGAGTTGAGACGGTGCAGGGGTGACCTGAAAGAAATCTTCAAGTTCATGAAGGATTATGATCAACAAGGGTTTTGGCTACATGGTATGGGTGTTGCTGTTAGAAATAGTATTGCACTATCTATATCTAGATAGAAATAGTTATCTGGTGTTATCTAGAGTGTAAAATCCTAGAGTGAGAAGTTATGGGAATGTATGTTGGAGCAGCTGAGAGGGAGGAAAATGTACAAAAGTGCTGAATGTTTGGATTTACTACAAAAAAATAATTCCTTGATACTTGGAAGGAAGAACGTCCTAGTAATTTTGTAGAATTTAATGCAGGGTTCTCTGTGATCTCTGCTGGGAGAAGTAGTGTCTGGTGTTTTCTGTGTAGGAGAAGGTGGGTATGCAAGATGTTTGTGCTAGTAAAAGCTGCAGTAGTTACTATGATATACAGCAGAGTAAGGTATAGAATATCATTCCAGTTAAGCTGTTTTTATTAAACACAAACACTTCAATTATTTTATTGTCTTTTTAAAAAGCCAAGCTGGTCCAGCCTCTTCTCAGCTGCCGCTCACTGAATACATCAGATGTATTGACTGCTATGACAGGCTCAATGTCTCAGGTTCTGCCTGACCGGATGTGTAGCCCATTCACTTTCATCTGATCTTATCTGCCAGGCCCTGGATCCCAGCTCAACTAAGAATTTCAGATTTAATAAATAAATAACTACTTAATCAAGAAAATAATGCAATCTCAGCCATTTTCCCAAAACAGATGTTATGGTGATGTGGTCTTTCAAAGAGTCGTTGGCTTTGAGAGAGGGAAGAAGCTGCTTTATATACAATCCAGGGTACATATTAGCAGAGGGACAATGATTGTGCCTGCACTCAATCAGAAATAGGCATTGTTCTTCGTTTTGAATAGTTTGAATTCTGTAAAATGTGTGTTGCGTAGAGATGACCATAAGATCTTTTATTCCAAGTTTTTATATCGTTAAGACTTGAACACTTAAAACAGGTATTTAATGGTCTTCACTTTTGATGGCAATGTTCCTGACACACGTGAGATATGCCAGTGTTTTCACTAGACTAATTTAGTGTATTACCACCAATATATAGCAAAATTGCCCTTTTAATGTTGCACTGATAAATTATCACACATGAAATATAACAGTAAATTCACCACAGACCATGTCATTGTACGTACATCATTGAACTTCCACTAGCATTTCAGTAAAGCATTATAGTGAACACGTGAAATGTTTTTACAGATCAAG
Source organism: Heptranchias perlo (assembly GCF_035084215.1). Classification (NCBI taxonomy): domain Eukaryota; kingdom Metazoa; phylum Chordata; class Chondrichthyes; order Hexanchiformes; family Hexanchidae; genus Heptranchias; species Heptranchias perlo. The sequence continues at coordinate 31,133,367 of NC_090342.1, read as the reverse complement.
GCGACCTGTAAATAGGCCAGAATATTAATGGTGGGGAATTTCAACAACCCAGGTACTGATTGTCAAAACAGCAGAGGAAAACTTAGACACTACTCTGGATCAAAGCTTTAATTATTTAGTATATAATATACAGTAGGGGAATATCTAAGATCCAGTAATTATGTTATTAGAACTGAAATGAATGTGAGGGTATGTAGAAAGCAGACTAGTTCAATGGCCTAACAGCCACATGTGTGATCTCATTTGCCAATAATCATGTCAGTACTTTTCCCACTACAGCAGAGGTCAAAACTTCAGAGCTTCAGTAACTGTCCCTGAGCATTGAAGCGGTATTGGGTAAACTCATTGGTCAGTTTTGATGTGCTTGGGAATAGTGTTCAAGTGTTAAATGATTCATTTTAAAATGACTAACGTTTTATTGATTTATATTGATTGAAAATTGGTCGTGACTTTTTTTCCACTTGAGTAAGGCTTGTTGGTTGCTTCAAGGCAGCCTCGTGCTAGTAGTAGTAAGTTTATTAATCTGTAGTCAGTGCTCTCTCTTTTCACCAGCTTGCTGCTATTAAATCAGCAGACACATTTATTTTAAAGCCTGTCTCATTGCTTTGTTCCCTGTGGGTGTTATTTTTAAATGATGGTCCTATTTGTTTCTTTTCATTTTGAACAAAAGCCAATATTTAGGTCTTATTCATGTGAACATCATCTGTCTAATTAATTGTCTCTTGTTTCCTTCTTTTCCCACCCCACAGGGTGCTGATAAAACAGCGAAAAGCCCTGAAGGAATGAGCTACTTGGAAGTTGCTGAAAGCCCTGAAATGAGAGAACTTCTCAAGTGATGATTGTCTTGCTTTGCCGTGGCCTTGTGCTGCACCATCTCATATTGTTTTTTTTCCTTCTCACTTCTTTCTGCTTCCGAGTGCACCTTTTAATTCTGACTAAACAGACAAGTTTGTAGCATGTTTTTGTACAGTTACAGACATCTTGGTTAACATAAATATCAGAGCTCTTGCACAGCGTACAATGGACTGATTCCACGCCTCACTAGGGATAGTTCAACACAAAAATAAATTGCTGCGATTATTGAAGGCAGTTTGTATCACGATTATTCTACACGTGCCCATGTTCCTGGGTCACCTTTGCTCAGGCTTGTGTTCCTACATTGTGGACCATAGAGTGAAGCAGAAGCTCTTTAATGATTGTGCTAAAAAGTTATCCAGAGTTAGAGGTTTATTGTGTTCCCCTCATACAGTATCCAAAGTATGGCAGGTCAGTTCCTATAATTTGAGGATTTGGCAGTGGCAGAGCCTCACAGTTTTGAAGATACCTTCCAAATGTTTTGTTTCCCTTTTTGACTTTTGGGTATTGATTATCATGTGAACCATAATGATTCTTGAATGTTTTTTAAAAAAAACACAATTCTAAGGATGATCGTGATAACAATTGGATTATTGAGTGATGAACTATCACTATTCCTGTTGCATAATCAGTGACTTGAGAAATCTGTTTTAATAAAATAAAGATGTGTGTAATCTGCCTTGTTTCCATTGTCCGGTAGACTTTCTATTGGCATATGAATTACAAACCTTCCAATTCTCACCTTGCTTTAAACTTGCCATTTTGTTGACTGCGGGAGATGCAAAGATTCCAGTCAGATTTCTGGAACCAACATCCAGTTTATCTCCATTGAGACTGCTGCATGCTCATTTTCAAATTGGCAAGTAACTATAGCAGTCTGACCCTTTATGTGCAATTATTTTTTTCTTTCTGGATTATATTCCCTTCTCAATTTAAAACAAACTGCCAGATCCCAGACATCAGAAGGGGAAAATATGAAATTTAATCAAGCAAGCTGTCTAATCAGAAAGAAGGAATAAACTTGCATTTATATCGTGCCTTTCACAACTTCATGACTTCCCAATGCACGCCACAGCCAGTGAAGTATTTTAAAATGTAGTTGCTGTTGTAGGGAAATGCAGCAGCCAATTTGTGCCACAAACATCAATTAGATAAATGACCAGATAATGTGTTTTTGGTGGTATTGATTGAGGGACAGAGGGTACTCCATTGGTTGGGGGGGGGGGGGTGGAGACTGGGAATTGAGTACTTCTGGGTAATGAGGGCTATGCTTTCAACTTTGCAAATTTCATAGGGTGGTGATTTTCTTGACAGAATTTGTAGTCAAGGGACCTGATGTGTCACAGAAAACTTAACTTGCTGACTGGGACAGTAGAAGTGCTTCTATCAAGTCAAGAAAAATTTGGAGCTGTCCTTTTATTTTGATGTCCTCTAAAGTACAGAAGGATTCAGAGATATTGGCAACTGGTGTGTATTTAAGAATGAAATGCAATAAGTTAAAATGTTCTACTGGAATCAAAAAGATTTGGTAGTTGAGTAGATGCAGAGTTCCTTATTTATACAGATCATGTGCGTGTGTTTTCAACTGTGCCATCTGATTCATTTTATTCTTTAGTGCCTGCACAATGCCTGTCTGCAAAATCATGTGAGGCTTGTAAGTAATTACTTTCATCCCTCAGTCAGTCAAATAGAAGGATTGCAGTAAAATAAATAAACATAGCTGACTGGCACCATCTTTCCCCATCACCGTGACGGGACACATGCTGTGCCCAACAACAAGGAGCTGCCAAACTTTGTACTACAGAGCAATGACCTACTCCCTAATGGCAAGTGCAGTGAAGGATGTGAGCTTCTGTCAAAAATGGCTTCATTGGAGGCCAGTTGCTGAATTGTGTTCTATTACATTTTGCCTGTTACCACTTTACTGCTTTACCATATGCTGTTCTACAGAGAGCTGATTTGAGTTCTGCTGTCATGTTGCAGCCTTTTTCTCTCTTTTTCCCCTCCCCTCCCCCCTTTTTAAATCAAAAACCTTGTGAACTGTTCAATCAATGTGATTGTGAAAAGAATGATTTTTTAAAAAACAGCAAATTGCACCATGAGGAAATCAGAGGGACTCTTTACAAAGCACTGATAGTTGAACCTGCACACCATTCCCTGGCTGCATTGCAGGCAGCTATCTTCAGTTGTTTTTTCCTTCTACTTTGGAACCTATATTACTTACTGCCCACTAAGAGTATAGTAGTTTGGCTGGTTTTGAGCTTCCATATGTCAGGTTTTGGCTTTAAATTCAATTTTACTTGTACAGTACCTTACTCTGTCACTGATGGGCGTGCTTGGTGTCTCTGGTACCTCTCACTAAGGCAAACCCGAGTATATCATGTTGAGACTGATTTCTGTCCATCTGTCTGCCACAAACAAAATGCGACACAGCAATCCTCTATTGGACTTAATACTTGGCAGTCCTATGCAATGAAGAGAACCTAAAATGGCTGCACGAGGTGCTGGCATAGGACACAGTAGAATGGTCCTACGAGTTCTGGTGAAAAATCTCTGAAAGACACAGATATTCCCTGATTTTTCCAGTAGCATCATTTACTTTGCCAGTAGAATATAGAATATGATCTTCATTCAAAGAATAACACCTGCACCAGAAGTGAAGTAATTACCCTTTGAACATAAAATAATTGAATTTGGGTCATTTACTAGGTGGTGGTAGATATCATTGGCTGACACTAGCCTGACTTGTTTACTAATTAATTGTAGAATAAAATTCTTAATAAATGTGGACTGTTGGAATAAAGACCTGTGTGTGGGGTGGGGGATAAACTGTTAGTATCAAAGTACAGTTAGAAATTCAGGGCTAGATTCTGAGATGTTCAGAAGTAATATGTTGTTTTAAGAATAAAAGCTAGTTTCTAAATCTTTGCTCCATGGCACATGTAAATAATTTACTCAGACTCTGTCTAACTCCGACAGGTAACATTCAACAAGGAGCATCAGACATAATTACCAACTGTCACACCCAACAGCTACAAAATCACAGTCACAGTAGGTCTGGGATTCCCATCCAATTGCCTCCCAGCGTCTTCCATCCTATCTGCCTCTTGATTCTTTCCTGCCTAATCATCCTGTAAGCACATCTGCTGATGATCAAAGAACACTAATGGGAAGTGAAGGTATTCAAGCTGCCTCTGAATGTGAAACCAGTCTTTACTCATCATAAGGAAACCTGGGATAGTTCAACTCCTAATTGCAATAGACCCACTGCCAGTACACTCCCTAACTCTAAGAACAGGAGATAGCAGCCATATGAAGAGAAATGTGAGCAGATTGGTCAACCAGGAGTTAGGGATGACTGGAATAGGCCATATGAGGTATAGTAAGAGTGAGGGAAATTGATTTTTGCAATAAATCCTCAATGCAATTATCCTATGAAGCAGCAAGGACTGCAGTAGTAAGGAAGTAAATGATGTACATTAATAGTCTCTTTCACGTAAGACTTCCTGAGGTGCTTTACAGGGGGAACAAAGAATACTGAGTTGAAAGTAGTTAGGCAAGGTGACCAAAAGCATAGACAAAGAATTAAGTCCAAGCACCTTTTTGAAAAAGGGGAGAGAGGTACCAAAGCAAAACATTTTAGGAAGATAATTCCAGATTGGCAAAGGCTCTGCCTCCACTGGTGAAACAGAGGAAGGGGATATACCATCTCTGGTTTATCTCTACAATTGCACACAAGAAAATGGACTCTGAAAAGAATACAATGTTGATTGGCAATGCAATATCATGTCCCTCATTGTACCTGCCTCAAGAAACTAAACAAAAACTTGCACTTTCATATACGCAAGAAAAAAACAAACTTGCATTTATAGTGTCTTTCATGTCCTCAGGACTTTCTAAAGTGCTTCATAGCCAACGAAGTACCTTTGAAGTGTAGTCAATGTTGTAATACTGCGGACATGTTCCCACAAACAGCAATAAGATAAATGACCAGATAATCGGTTTAGGATATTGATTGAGGGATAAATGGTGGCTAGCACCTCAGGAGAACTATTTTCTTTGAATAGTGCCATGGAATCTTTTATGTCCTCCTGACAGAGCAAAGATTTGGTTTAACATCTCATACAAAAGTCAGCATCTCTGACAGTGCAACATGGCCCCAGTGATGCTCTGAAATGTCAGCCTAGATCACATGCTCAAGTCTCTGAAATGGAGCTTGAACCCATGACCTTCTGACTCACATTAAAACATTCTTCACTGAACAGGAATTGGGAAGGTGGCTGAAAGCAAAAGGAGGTAGCTTTAAAAGAGGATTTTGATTATGAGTTTAGGAAAAGAATTCAACGGTGTGATGGCTGAAGGCTTTGTTATTGAGGGAAGAGTAAGGGAAATGCACCGTAAATCAGGATGTGGAGTAGTGGGTGCATGCTGGAACACAGGGTCAGAGAAGATGTCAGGTAAGGAGGAATGGGGCCACGGAGGGTTTGGAAGTCAATACATTAGGGGACAGGGAGTCAGTGAAGGTGGGAATGATGCAGATATACAGGATATGAGCAGCAGCATTCTGGATGAGCTGATGTAGGGTAGAATGTGGGAGGCTTGTGAGGAAAGTTGGGAGGTGACAAAGGCATAGATAGGGGTTGTCAACAACAGTGAGCAAAGGCAAGGACTTAAGCAAGTGGTGTTGACAGGATGTAGAGATTGAAGCTCAGTTCAGGGTGAAGAGGTTATGTACTGTCAGGTTCAGTCTGAGTGAGCAACTGGGATTAATTCTGCAGAAATTAATGCCTGAAGTGCACAATTTGTGGTGGGAATTTAAAAGTTAAACCATTAACAATGTTACTCTAAAGATTTACCCAATATTCTTTACCAGAAGCATTACTGTGTGTGTTCCACCTCATTACGTATGCCTTATTTCCAGTACTGACCCTTGTGTGAACCTTATATTGGCATCAAGGTTTTCCCTGTATTTTCAGTACTTACCCATGTCTGACCTACATCTCGCTTCTGACCACTATCTTTGGAACTGTGTGTGTATGACAGATGAAGACTGGATTGGGCTCAGTGATGATATTCCTGTGGTTGAATAGCCTGCAGAAACTTGCTGTTGAGGCTCATGAATTTCCAACTGCACTCTTCAGTGAGGTACCAGAGCATAACTGACACCTGTTAAACAATATTCCAGAAAGGAGTCAATGCTTCGGGGGGGGGGGGGGGGGATAAAATTGCTGAGGAGAAAGAAAACTTATTCTAAATGAATAGAGAATCATTCCACTGCTATTTCATTTGATAGTAAGCACTAGAGCTCTGGAAGCAAACATAACAACTTGGATTAATACAGTGCCTTTAATGTAGAAAAATGTTTCAAGGCACTTCAAAGAGGTGTAATCAAAAATAATGGAAGCTGAGCTAAAATAGATATTAGGAGGAGAGGGGTGAGTTTTAAGAAGGATCGTAAAGGAGGAGAGTGAGGTGAAGCGGCAGAGCAGTTTGGGGAAGGAATTCCAGACTGTGGGGTCTCGGCAGCTGAAGGCGCAGCTGGAAATGTTGGGGCAAAAGAGGGGGGTGCATAAGAGGCCAGAGTCGGGACCGGAGGATTCGTGGAGGGGGTTTGTAAGGCTGGAGAAGGTTACAGAGATAGGAAGGGGCAAGACCCTGAAGGGATTTAAACACATAAGAATTTTAAATGTGAAGTGATGGACTGGGAGCCAGTGCAGGTGAGCAAGGATGCAGTGATGGGAGAGTGAGTCATGGTGCAGGATTGGATAAGAGCAACAAAGTTTTAGATGAGTTGAAGTTTATGGAGAGTGAAGGATGCGAGGCCAACCAGAAGCGCATTGGAATAGTGGAGTCTGGAGGTGACAAAGACATGGATGAGGGTTTCAGCAACAAATGGGCTGATGTAGGGGTGGAGGCAGGCGAGGTTTCAGAGGTGGAAGTAAGCCATCTTTGTGATGGAGAGGATACTGATTGGAAGCTTGGTAAGGCAAGGACTTAAGTGACTGATGCAGATAAAAGTAGGCAATTGTGGTGATGACAGGTTGAATAGGATGCTGAGATTGTGAACACTGGTTCAGCCTTAGGCACTGGCTGGGATGGGAAGAAATTGGTGGCAAAAGTACTTAGTTTGTGGAGGGGGCCAAAGACAATGGCTTTGATCTTACCGATGTTAGCTGGAAGCAATTGTGACTCATTGAAATCTGGATGTCGGACAAGCAGTCTGACAACGCAAAGGCAGTGGAGGGGTCAAAACAGGTGGAGAGATAGAACTGGTGTCATCGGCATATATGTGGAAGCTGACCTCATGTCTGCAGATGATATCATTAGTCCTAACATGTAGATAAGGAAGAGGAGGGGCCTAGCATAGATCCTTTAGGGACTGCAGTGGTAACGGTGTTGAGGGACAGGAAGAGAAACAGGAGATACGGGTTACAGATGGTTAGGTAAGAGTGGAACCAATCAAGGGCAGTCCCACTGAGGTGGGCATTGGAGGACGACGATATGGTCATCTGTGCCAGGCTGCAGAGGGATTGAGCAGAACGGGGAGCAATTTTGCAGCATGGTCACAGTTACAGAGGATGACATTCATGATTTTGATTAAGGCTGCCTTGGTGCTGTGGCAGGGGCGGAAACCTGATTCAAGAGATTCAAGCAAGGTGTTGCAGCAAAGATGATCATGGATTTGGGAGACAACAATATGATCAAGGAGAGGAAAGGGAGATTGGAGAAGTAGTAGTTTGCAAGGACAGAATGATTGAGGGTTGGGGTTTTTTTGAGGAGGGGAGTGATGATGACAGTTTTAAAAGGGAGGAGAACAGTATCTGAGGAGAGGGAACCATTTACAATGTTAGCTTGCATAGGAGCCAGGAAGGGAAGTTGGGTGGTCAACAATTTAGTAGGAATGGGGTCAAGGGAGCAGGAGATGGGTCTCATGGACAACATGAGCTTGGAGATCGCATGAGGGGAGATTGCAGAGAAACTAGAGAGAGATGCATGTTCATGGCTAGGGCAGAGCAGAGCCTGGGGGGTGGGGGGGGGAGGTTTGGCTTGGTGGAATGTGGAAGGGGGAAATAGTAGAGGCAGCTGAATGGATAGTCTCAACCATAGCGACAAAGAAGTCCATAAGTTCCTTACATTTGTTGTTGGAGGGAAAGGAAAGGGATAAGGGATTTAAGGAGACTGTAGTGCTCTCCACGATGATCCTGGAGAAGTGGATGGTTTTGTCAGAGGAGAGTGAGGCTCGATAGCATGGTCCAGCTGATCTGGCGATGGATTGCTAAACCAGTTGTGCACCAGATGCATTCAAGTCTGTGCCCCTTAAACACAGTGAGAGAAGATAGTGGCCAAAACTATTCTTCTCTGCCATGCTGAAAGTCACATTATATCTTGGGGAAGGAGTAATCATCCAGTTTAGGAAATGGAAAACCATTCAACATCCATTGATTAAAACAAAGAACAAATTTAACAAAGCCATCACTCAGAAGGTCCTGTTCATCAATGTATGTGCTTTGTTGTCCACACTTTAGAAGACCTCCACCTCGTTTTCAGCACAAGCCGAGTTCAATCCAGTTATTTCCCTACCTGAGCAGCAGCCTATCACCAAACACATATCTGGATAAAGAAGCACTTCTTTGACCAAGGAAGACCTGCTGGGCTTTTAGCAATCTGAGGCAGTGCATTTGGGATGAACTGAACGGAGAATCAAGAGTGAGCTTAAAATGTACAATGAAAGGCTCCGGTCATCTCCTCTCTATGGTTGTGAAACTTGCATAGTTTATAGATACCCCATCAAAATCAATGATAACTCATCTCCACACAATCATAAACATCAGATGGCATAAGATTCCAAACACAGATTTTTCTAACTATGCTCCACAGTGCTTTCACAATATTTAGCAATTGAATGCTTATCCTGTGATATTTTCAAAATCTATTATGAAATGCTTCTAAAATAATGAAAAATATCTCCTCAAAATGGGCTGCCTCAGCGGGGAAAATGAAAAGTTTATTATAAACAATCTTTGCCATTGAAAGAAGTCTACCAGTGGAGATTAGTCTCTCAATTTGCCAGTCCCAGCTGCAGCACCTCCTGATAAGACAGCATTCTTAGCTTCATCAAGCAAATGATAAGCATAGAACCTATGCTGCTGGTATCCTAAGACATGTGCCTTACTATTTGCATGCAAGTGATAGCAAAATGCAATGTAGCATTTAACCTCTGTGCTTTCCCCGTGTGTTAATTAACCAAATTGCCAATATTACGCTTAAGAGGATCTAGGGGCAATGCTGATGTAGTCTAATTAGTCTGAGAATATATAATACATATATAAAACTACCCTGTAGGTACGATTCCGATGAAATATAAATCTGCGTGTGCCTAATGAGAAAGCAATGACTTACTCGAGTCCATCATTGTTTTCATCCATCACTGTCATTTCTCTCAACTATGAAAAATATAGTTTCCTCATATGAAGAAAATATCAATAATAATTTACTCACATGATATAAATATTAATAATATAATTTACTCCTATGCAGTATCACTGATTGTGATACTTTGTTCCTGGGATGCTTCAGCCTGAAGTCCTTTCCAGAATTATTCCTAGTCTTTCACTGATGTTTCCAGAACAGTACTTCACCCATTGTTTTAAATATTTAAAAGTTCAGAAATATCAGGTGTCATATCTGGGATAATACAAAATGTTCTAGCATGTTTGACTTGGTTGACAAATTTGTCAACAATCATGATAGACATTATATCAAGAATTTCATCTTGAAGCTGGTGACACATATAGAGGACACTTTTTGTTCCAAGTTTCAAATGCTGGTTGATGACAGCATCATATGTTGCCCATGCCTCCAATAATTCTAAGTTTCCCCTGTTAACAGAATCCTCACTTTCATCATGCCTTGGCATTATGGAGCAAAGCACTGAAAGTGAAGGACTTGTGAATGGGAAGTTTACTTTTAAAACTTTTATCTATTGTCACAGAAATACATCTAGTCTGCTGTACCACCTGCATGCTAAACACGACTTCATTTCTCAAAATAAAATTTCTAGCAGTTATTCTGCTACAGGCAACAACAATACAACAACAAATAGGTCCGTTTTGACAATTTTTTTTTTAGTATTCAGGATCACTGCAAGCCCATGAATCAAGCTAAATATGATATAACCAATGCTATTATAGAAACCGACTACAAACCCGTTAACATTATATAACAATTAAAAGACTACAATGTCGATGCTACTGAAGAACAGGCCAGTTGTTGCTTTGGCTGGTAACAGAAAATGCTGGAAACACTCAGCAGGTAAGGCAGCATCTGTGGAGAGAGAAATAGTTAATGTTTCAGGTCGATAACTTTTCATCAGAACTGGAAGAAGTTAGAGATCAAGGGATATGGAGATCAGGCAGGAAAGTGGAGTTGAGGTCGAAGATCAACCATGATTTTATTGAAGGGCAGAGCAGGCTCGAGGGCCAGTAATCCTGTTCCTATTTCTTATGTTCTTAACAGTTTATAAGCAAGTACAGAGCCAGAGAAAAAGGAGGGTGGGGGGGGGGGGGGGTGGGGGAAGGAAAGAACAAAAGGGAAGGTCTCTGATAGGGTGGAGGGCGGGAGTGATTAAATGACAAAAGGAATGATGGTGCAAGGCAAAAGCGGGGTGATAATGGGACAACAAAGAAACAAAAAATGGGTCCAGAGGAACTGTAAATGGCAACAGCAGAACCATTACCAGCATCTGCAGTCCGAAAAAAAGGGAGCAGTGGTTATGATCTGAAGTTGTTGAAATCAATCATGAGTCTGGAAGGTTATAAAGTGCCCAATTGAAAGATGAGGTGCAGTTTCTCGAGCTTGTGTTGAGCTTCATCGGAACAGTGTAGGAGGCCGGGGACAGAAAGGTCAGAGTGGGAGTGGGATGGAGAATTAAAATGGCAGGCGACCGGAAGGTCAGGGTCACGCTTGCGGACTGAGCGGAGGTGTTCAGCAAAGCGTTCACCCAATTTGTGTTTGGTCTCCCCAATGTAAAGGAGACCGCATCATGAGCAGCGAATACGGTATACTAAATTGAAAGAAGTACAAGTAAATCGCTGTTTCACCTGGAAGGAGTGTTTGGGGCTCTGGACGGTGGGAAGGGAGGAGGTGAAAGGGCAGGTGTTGCATCTCCTGCGTGTGCATGGGAAGGTGCCAGAGGAAGGGGAACAGGTGTTGGTGGTGATGGAAGAGTGGACCAGAGTGTCACGGAGGGAACAATCCATTCAGAATACTGAAAGGGGAGGGGAAGATGTGTTTGGTAGTGATGTCGTACTGGAGGTGGCCGAAATTGCGGAGGAAGATCCATTGAATATGGAGGCTGGTGGGATGGAAGTGAGGACAAGGGGGACCCTATCGTGGTTCTGGAAGGGGTGAGGGCAGAAGTGCAGGAAATGGGACAGACATGGTAGAGGGCCCTGTCAACCACAGTGAAGGGGAATCCTCGGTTGAGGAAAAGAAGACATATCGGAAGCACTGGTGTGGAAGGTGACATCGTCAGAACAGATGCGACGAAGATGGAGAAACTGGGAGAATGGAATAGAGTCCTTACAGAAAGCGGGGTGGGAGGAAGTATAATCAAGGTAGCTGTGGGAGTCAGTGGGATAATACTAGATATTGGTGGACAGCATATCCCTGGAAATGGAGAGAGAGAAGTTGAGGAAGGGAAGAGTCGGAGATGGACCATGTGAAGGCGAGAGAAGGGTAGAAATTGGAAGCAAAGTTGATAAAATTTTCCATTTTGGGGTGAGAGCAGGAAACGGCACCAACACAGTTATGAATGTACCGGAAAAAGAGGTGAGGGAGGAGACCTGACTAGGAATGGAACAAAGAATGTCGCACGTATCCCACAAAAAGGCAGGCATAACTAGGACCCAAACAGGTTCCCATAGCAACATCTTTTATTTGGAGGAAGCGAGTGGAGTCAAAGGAGAAGTTGTTCAACATAAGAACAAGTTCAGCCAGGCGGAGGAGTGTGGTGGTGCATGGGGACTGGTTGGGCCTCCGTTCAAGGAAGAAGCGGAGGGCCCACAGGCCATCCTGGTGGGGGATGGAGGTGTAGAGGCACCGGACGTCCATGGTGAAAAGAAGACAGTTAGGGCCAGGAAACTGGAAACGGTTTAAGCGGCGGAGGGCGTTAGAAGAGTCGTGGATGTAGGTCGGAAAAGACTGGACAAGGGGAGAAAAAACAGAATCGAGATAGGAAGAAATAAGTTCAGTGGGGCAAGAACAGGCTGAAACAATGGGTCTACCGAGGCAGTCCTGTTTTTGGATCTTGGGAAGGAGGTAGAAGTGGGCTGTGCGGGGTTGGGGGACTATGAGTTTGGAGGCCGTGGGTGGAAGACCTCCAGAGGAGATGAGGTCAGTGATGGTCTGGCAAACGATGGCTGAATGTTCAGCGGTGGGGTCATGGACTGGGGGAGGTAGGAGGAGGTGTCGGAGAGTTGGTGTTCAACCTCCGCAAAGTAGAGGTCTGTTCGCCAAACAACAATAGCGCCGTCCTTATCAGTAGGTTTAATGACAATGTCAGGGTTGGTCCTGAGAGAACGGAGTGCTGCAAGTTCAGAGGGAGGTAGGTTAGAGCGAGTGAGGTGAGCAGAGAAATTGAGATGGCCAATGTCACACCGGCAATTCCCAATAAAAAGAACAAGAGAGGGTAAGAGGACAGAGGGAGGGGTCCAGTTGGAACAAGAATTCTGAAGATGGGAGAAAGAGTCTGTTGTGTGGGGGGAAGACTCCTGGCCAAAGAAGTGGGCACGGAGGTGAAGGCGGTGGAAGAAGATTTCCGCATCGTGTCAAGCTCGAAATTCATTGAGATGGGAGCGTAAGGGGATGAAGCTGGGGCCTTTGCTGAGGACTGATTGTTCGGGATCAGAGAGGGGAAGGTCAGAGGGGATAGTAAAAACACGACAAAGGGTGAGATTGGAAGGAGGGATGTGTTCAGAGGAAAGTGAAAGGGAAGGAGGATCAGGAGGGGTGTTGGTACCTAAGAGTTGTGAAGCGTGTGGTCCTTGACACCCGAAAGGGTTGAAGCGCCGGATGAGGCGAAGGATGAAATGGAACTGGGGACCAGGATAACTCTGAAATAGAGTGAGTCGGTGCTGCTGAAGAGAGAGTCAAGAGCGTGCACATGGCAGCGCTTAGCGTTAAGCATCAATCTCTGAAAACTGTAAGAGCAGTGGTTCGAGGAGATATATCATGGAGATATCTGTAATCATGGGTGGATCCGTAAAATGAAGGGTGGAATTTAAGTTGGAATCCATGTGGAATAAGTCGGAGCCGGAGACAATTGGTGAGGAAAGATTTGTGGCTGTGAAAGCAAGTTTTAGTAGAGTAGATACCTGATCAAACATGAGAAACAGATAGCAATGAAGGTGAACAAGGTAAAAGAGACAAACAACTATGTTGGAATCACTGCACTCCCAATTGATGCTGCTTGCACATGACAGTCTTTTGCGCTAACAATAAAGCGTATCGAAGAGAAACACTACGCTGAAACACATGCAGAGCATTTCTTGGATGTTGCGAAACCCCGGAACACACAAGGCAAGGTAACAACAATTGGTACTGACCATGCATGCAATATGACAGCAGAAGCCAATCTTTTGCCATTTGAAAATATGCCATACATTGGTCACAGTCTACAGAGATTGTCGCAGTAAGAGATAATGTACAGGTATCAGGGACCATTTGCTATGAAACTTACTGATAGATTTTGTTCTATAAGACTATGTAAAGCAATTTAGGAACAGCAGACTGGGGGGACAAACTAGGGGTAAGAGAGGAACAATGCTTGGCTCTTCCACTTCACTGTCTAAGAACTTCACTGGATGCCTTAGTGATATTTCTAATACACTTGTACGGAATTATGCACACTCAAGCACCATCTGTGCCCAGAGGGCAGCAGGACATGGCATCAAGCAAGAGAAGAACACAGAACTTCACTCATTGAAACCTCCAAGCCCTCCTTGGGGTGACATGTCGGCAAATCATAGCCCCCTGGTCCAGCAGGTAGCAGGTCCTGTTGCAGGAGGCTGCAGAGGTCTGCAACAGTCTGCCTGGAGAAGCACAGCCTTCTGATGCACTGCTTTTCGGATAGATCCAAGAAAGTGACTCCTGGCTTGTACACCCTAAGTGCTGGGTATGGCCTCCCACAAGCACACCCCTCACTGCTGTCTTCAAACAAACCCAGCTGCTGCTGCAGCTGATTGATGAGGCTGCTGTTGCTGCTTGTTCCTCTTTCTCCAACTGTTCCTCCATCCAAATGAAACTGGATGATAGCACACATGATAAGCACAGAAAGCTTACTGAGGGTTAGTAAGGCAAACATTATTAGAAAGATGCGATCTGGAAGCTATAAACTCTCCTGGCAATCCGAACAGCACAATAACACTTACCTGCAGGTGAGTGTCCCTTTAAATACTGCTTCAGTGGCTCTGACAAACCAATCCCGCTGGTTTTCTTGGCGGGTCAGGCACTGGACAGGACTTCCATGATTTTGAGTTAAAATGGCGTCGGGGTCCTAATTGCGCAGGGAGTCTCAATTTACAAGTATTCATGATGCAGCAGTTTTGCAGCCATTTCTGGCCAGCTTTTCATTAGTATTTTTTTTCTCCCAGCACTTAGGTTCACAGCTAGTGACAGTATTGGTTAGCTGTGACTTCAAGCTTGCTTCCATCTCCTTCCAGGCATCCCGCAAGGCAGAATCATGGCAATGAGGACAACTCTCTTTGCAACCATCACATGCAATACCACCACAACACTCAGGATGCCAGATGCTGGGCTGCTCTGTCACTTGTCTGGAGACTCATACCTGCACATGGGGTTTCCATTCATTTTTGCCTGCCACTTGTTAATGTTTTGACCCTTCATCCTTGGCCAAGGCTGTTAATTTGCTGAGAAACATTTTAACCTTTCTAACGGCCTTTTCTGCCCCCTTATTGTGACACTTCGTTTTATTTGCCCTCATGCCTTTAAATTTCATTTACACACAATTTTCCCTTTGCATCTCTTGGGCGTAACTTTGTGCGATAGTGTAAAACGATAGTGAAGTCAATGAAAATCGGGAGAGATGTAACATAGGCTGCCGATTCGCTATTGCCCATTTTACACTATTGCACAAAGTCAAAATTATCACCCCTGGTGTGCTACCTACACCTGCCCAAGTCTGCACCTGTATCTGTGAATAATTTACCAAAGAGCTGACCCAGTTCTTAACTATTTAGATCTGATTTAAACTAGTAAAAGAAAACCAATCCCAGCAAGTTTCCCTTTTGTAAACCTGAATGATCACTTCTCTCCCAATGGGATGAGGATTCAAAGAAATCTTGGCTCCAAAAGCAAAGGACAAGGTCAATTGTCTTCTAATAGAGATCATAAGGCACTGCGGCAGTTATTGCAGTGAAAAGCTTTTTTTTTTGCATTATATTACAATCTTCCAGTATGCTATTTTTATAGTATATATATTATTTTAATATTTTATTAATTTTTTTTTGATCTCCCAATACCTTAGTGGTGGGTAAGACTCCCCTCATGGATGATACATGTGTTATTTGCTGTCTTTCAACTGATTTACCATATTCACTTTGGTAGGAAGATTAAAAATACAGAATATTTTTTAAATGTGAGAAACTATTAAATGTTGGTGTTCAGAGACACTTGGGTGTCCTGGTACAAGAAACACCAAAAAGTTAGCATGCAGGTACAGCAGGCAATTAGGAAAGCAAATGGCATGTTGACCTTTATTGCAAGGGGGTTGGAGTACAAGAGTAAGGAAGTCTTACTACAATTGTACAGGGCTTTGGTGAAACCTCACCTGGAGTACTGCGTATGGTTTTGGTCTCCTTATCTAAGGAAGGATATACTTGCCTTAGAGGCGGTGCAATGAAGGTTCATTAAATTAATTCCTGGGATGAGAGGGTTGTCCTATGAGGAAAGGTTGAGTAGAATGGGTGGGCCTATACTCTCTGGAGTTTAGAAGAATGAGAGGTGATCTCATTGAAACATGTAAGATTCTGAGGGGGCTTGACAGGGTAGATGCTAAGAGGTTGTTTCCCCTGGCTGGAGAGTCTAGAACTAGAGGGCATAGTCGCAGGATAAGGGGTCGGCCATTTAAGACTGAGATGGGAAGGAATTTCTTCACTCAGAGGTTTGTGAATCTTTGGAATCCTCTACCCCAGAGGGCTGTGGATGCTGAATGGTTGAGGATATTCAATGCTGAGATAGATAGATTTTTGGACTATAGGGGAATCAAGGGATATGGGGATTGGGCAGGAAAGTGGAATTGAGGTTGAAGATCAGCCATGATCTGATTGAATGGCGGAGCAGGCTCGAGGGGCCGTATGGCCTACTCCTGCTCCTATTTCTTATGTTCTTATGTTCAAATAAAGAGGGAGGGGAGGAATGCACCCACAGCCCACTCTCCATAGAAAATAAGACT
Source organism: Heptranchias perlo (assembly GCF_035084215.1). Classification (NCBI taxonomy): domain Eukaryota; kingdom Metazoa; phylum Chordata; class Chondrichthyes; order Hexanchiformes; family Hexanchidae; genus Heptranchias; species Heptranchias perlo. The sequence continues at coordinate 31,117,040 of NC_090342.1, read as the reverse complement.
TATACATGGTTCAAGGTATTGCTACCTCTAAAATTGCCACTACACCATTGTCCTGGCCCTGCCAATAAGGAATATCAGCTAAATATATAGAACTTTGTAATACCTTCAATGTATGCACCTACAAGTATCATATTGTACAGTGACTCAAGAGCAATTTTGCATAACTCAATAAAAAAAGGAGTTAAGAAAGGATGTGGGAAATTAATTACAGCCAAAGTTAAGAGACAGTGTGTAGTGGTGAAAAGGAGAAAGAAACATGGCATAGCTTAGATGGAGAAAGGAACACTCCTGGGTTGGTCATAAATCCAGGGCAAATGCTCCACTTTTCACCTTACCATTCATGGAAAGGAATTCACTTATGGTCAAAAGAAACTGGAAGTTTTTATCACAGAAGGCTTTGAATCTAATGTAGTTATGGGTTTTAATGAATGTTTCAGTTTAGCTAATGAATATTAAGTACAAAACTTGCTGCATTCTTTCAGTAACCCTCTGGGTTTTGCTCCTACTCATAATGACATGAATGTTAATTTTGCTGCCATGGTGTGTGCATTGGCCAAGATAAGTTATCTGCTCTCAGAAGTGTTTTGTTTCAGAATCCCAGTGTAGCACATGCTGCTTCTCAGTGGAAGCCACATTAGATCCTGAATAACTCCTATACATATTTAAACTGATTCCACAGTTGCCAGTAATAAAAGCATTATTACCTGAGGCAATTTAACATTTCTATTTACATAATTTGAATATGTATATTACATGCAAATAATTTAACAATCTAGACAATTTCTACAGATTCTGGTAAGGAACCCAGGCCAGTAGTTCCGTTTGTGATATTGTGGGCTAGGGTCCACAATACCGTGCAGATGGTCTTCCACCAATTCTTCATTTACACTGAGCTGCACATTTGTTGCTTTCTCTCTCATTATCACACACTGTGGTTGGTGCATTCACCTTTGTTACCTTTTGGAGTCCTTTCGAGCCTTCTTACCCTATGATATTTTGGCTTTTGTATCTTAAATGGTTCTCATGGGTGATTCCTAACTCCCTGTACCTTCAGGAATATCTATCGTTGCCTTGAGATGTAGATAAGCTTTCAGTAGTGTGCCCGGGAAACAAACAGCAAATCCTGTGTGGTACTGCTTAGAGCTACTGGATTTATGCCTTCATAAGATCTCAATCCAACTTTGAAACCACTAGAGCATCACGTCAGACCTTCTCAGGGAAACTAGAGATGGGCAATAAATTCAGCCCTGCCAGTATTATCCTACATCCTGAGAACAAAATTAAAAAAACAAACAACAAAAATCTTTGACTTCTAAATCCAAACTGTTCTGGCCTCTGAACTCTGATCAAAGGAACACTTCTTCCCAAATTTAACAAATATGCAATTTCTCCTAATATTACTGTAAACTTTAAAAGCAAAGTTACACAAAATGCTTCAAATGTAAATAATTTAAGATGCAATGCCATAAAAAATCCATAACAGAATGCCAAAGTGAAATTTCAGTAGGAAAAACCTGCACTTCTATAGCACCTTTCACCTAATGAAATGCCCCAAGAAGTTTTACAGGGGGTCAAGGATCCAAGTAGGAAAGAGAGAGAATAATTAGGTGAGCTGATTGAAGGCAGGTTCAGGGGTAGGTTTAAGATAGATTTTGAGAACTACACCTGCAGAGTCAGATCCAAGGCTCCATCCTTGGCCTCCTCTACTTCCATAGCTATGTTCTGCCCTTCATTAAGCACATGATCAGATTCCAAATATACACCAATGGCACTCAACGTTACCTCTCTTGGCACCATCCATCCACAACTGCTGCTATGTTTCCGCTGGGAAGTTGTAAATGAGCCAGACTTAACACTGACAAGACTGATGCCATCTTGTTCTGCTCCCATCAGAAACTTTGTGCCATAGCTGTCGATTCTCTCCCACTTCCCAGCTACTGACTCAGGCTGGCCTCATGGTGTGCAACCTTGATGTTGCTCAATCCTGCCTTGAGCTTCAAATCCTGCATCCTGACTATTACCAAGAATGCCTACTTCTGCCTTTGCAACATTGGTTGCCTACATGCCTACCTCATCCTACCACCTTGCTATCTCCTTGCACACCTACCAAAAACATAATTTGCATTTTAAAGGTGCCTTTCATGTAACAAAATGTCCCAAGGCACTTCATAGGAGTGGGGCGGGGAACAAGGGGGGAGGGGGATGAGGGGAGTTACAGTGGGGGATTCAAACAGGAAAAGGGAGAGAAGTTAGAGATGACCAAAAACATAGTTAAAGAGATAGATTTTGAGGAGTATTTGGAAGATGGGAAGAGAAATAGCCTTGTGAAGGGTTTAAGAAAGAGAATTCCACTGTAGAGGTATGGGACATAGGGTTGGAGAAGATTGCACAAGTAGGGAGGAGCAAGTCCATGGAGGGATTTAACAATGAGATAGGGAGCCAATGGAGGTCAGTGAAAACAGAGGTGTTAGTAGTGAAGACTTAGAGAGGATAGGATACAAGCAACAAAATCCTGGATAAATTGCAATTTATGTAAGGTAGAGTTCAGGAGGCTGGCAAGGAAAGCATTGAAGAAATCAAGCCTGGAGCTGATAAATTTGTGGAAAAGTGTTTCAGCAGTGGTGAGGTGTGATAGGGAAGTATTCCAAAGATAGAAGGGGTGTTCTTGGACTGGATTTTGAAAGTGGAAAGAAAGATAGCCTGATAGAGGGTTTAGGAAGATAATTCCAGTGTAGGGGCATGAGACGTATAGTTGGAGATGACTCTAGAAGTAGGGAGGAGCAAGGCCATGGACAGATTTGACAATGAGGACAGGAAGCAAATGGAGTTTTATCAAGGCTGAGCAGAGCACTGAGAGTGTACACCAAGTGCCAGCCTTGTCTCAATGGTAGCACTCTCACCTCTGAGTTCTAAGGTTGTGGGTTCAAGCCCCACTCAAGAAACTTGAGCACATAATCCAGGCTGACACATCAGTGCCGTACTGAGGGAGCACTACATTTTTGGAGGTGCCATCTTTCAGAATGATTAAAATGGAAAGTTATGAGAGATGCTGTATGTTTTCCATCAGTTTGATTCTTTCATGCCAAGTGGAGAAAGTTGGTCATGATGATTATCCAATCAGAGCTGAGGCCTTGTTCTACAAATGGACATTTGCTAGCCAATTGTATGCTTTCCCAGAGTCCAGCAGTTTTTGGGCCTATCTTAAGTTATAGCTTCTATCATTTCCAATGCTGCTTCTCTGGGAAGCAAGGAGGCACTGTCCATAAGTACCAAGAGGAGTGGACTATCTGGAAGGGAAAACCAATGTGAGGGTCTCCATAACAAAAAAGTCAACAGAAATTTTAGTTAACATGTTACTTTCTTCCATAAAGCAATTTTAAATAAAAAGTGCATATTTCCCCCCAGACTTTCCTTTCCCTTTAAGAAAATCAATTATTAGTTATTATGAAATGTTTACAATGTACACTAATGGATGCACGATGGTTATCTAAATTCTACTTCTAATGCAGTTATCTGTAATGTAAGTTAGATACATCAACTGTACTCAGGCTGACCACCAAGACAAACTAATAGGCAGCATACAAAACAAAAATTTAATTAAAATTTATTTTAATTTTAAGCCAGAGCTCTGTGCTGCAACACTTATAGCTTATGCCTTAATCCAGCACAGTCTCTAAATATCAGGGGATACATCCAAACAATATCTGAGTCATTTCAAGCATCTCCTTAACTTTATTCTTCTCCACAGGCACAATTTAAACCTATTTGCACCATCTGTAAAAACCATATGGTCAGTAGACCAGAAGTGTACAGTTTGACAATGTCATTACCAATGGCAGGTAGTATTGCATAGACGCACTGTATTAGACAATTCAATCTTAAAAATGTGAGTTACAAAACCTGTACCACAGCCTTAAATGTGAGAATAATAGCTTAAATAAAAGAAAAGTGAAGATAAGATAGTTGATCAATGAGGGCCCCTAAGGTGAACCACAAAGTCAAATTGTCTAAATGAGATAAGAAAGATCTGATTGGAGTGGGTGAAGGGATTGTTGGAGAATCAAAGAAGGGGAAGATGATATTTTGCTAAGTTTAGTTTCTGACTCCTAACCATCTTCAGCCCAGTTTGCCTGTAGGCTGACCAGGTTTGGGGGTTCCTGCACAAATGCACTATTTACAGTATTCTAAAAAGTGAAACCCTGTTACCAGATACCACCCTGGGTTTAAACAGTAGTGCTTATTAGCTTTTCCCACTGGACTATCTTCTAAAGGATTTGGACCCAGGCAAATAACATTCCATTTATAATATGATGGATTGAACAACGGCTGTGTTATTATTGCAAACACATATAGTGAGAAATCAATGACTCTTGTGCTGAATGCTAACTTTTTGCAACATAAATCTTGTCAGTACTATCATATTACTGGAATACTGGGAAAGAGCATTTTTGTTAAAAAGTACTTGTGAAGATTAATGGATATGACAAATTATTTAGCAGTGTTTAAAAACATAAAAGTTATAGAATGAGAAAAGGCCATTCAGCCCATCAAACGCAATAGAGCACTTTTAAAGTGTAGTCACTGTTGTAATGTAGGAAAGAGTAAAGCTCTCTGTACTCTGCCTCAACAACATGGCCTGGGTTTTCCACTTCTGCGGATGATGTAGCCAAGGGGCAGCATAGAGACGAGAAAGAAATTGGGCGCCAAAGTTAAGTCTTTTTGGGGACTCCAGAGGTAATGATGTTGGGGTGGGAAGAGAAACCATTACTGGAGATGGTCTGGCTATGATCAGATAGGTAAAGAGGAACCAGGTGAGGACAGTCCTGCTGAGCTGCAGAACAGAGAAGTTTTGGAGGAGGATGGTGTGGTCAATCGTGTCAAAGGCTGCAGAGGTCAAGGAGGATGATTAGAGATGATACACCACAGTCATGGAGGATGTCATTTATGACCTTGGTTACAGCTGTTTTGTTGCTGTGGAAACCTGATTGATTCAAATAGGGAGTTGCAAGAAAGATGGGCACAGATTTTGGAGGCGACAACACACACAAGGATTTTGGAGACGATAGGGAGATTGAAGATGGGACGGTAGTTTGCAAGGAAAGAGGGGCCAAGGGTGGGTTTTTTGAGCAAGGGCTGATGACGGCGGTTTTGAAAAGGAGAACAGTACCTGAGGTGAGGGAATGATGTGTCTGCTCAGAGTGTACTCTTGGGACAGTGTATAGTCGGTTTGGTTGACAGGCCTGCTGGTAAATCCCTGAAATGAGAAGGAGGAGGAGGAACTGCATTCCCACTTCCTATGAATGCAGGAAGAAAAAATGAGAGAAGACACTCCAGTGCAATTAGTCAACCAAAAGGGAGCCTGGCCTTGAGAGGAAACTCATTCAAAACAAGCCCAGAGCCAGTCAAGGCCAGAAGGCTGACTACGAAAGTCAAGAGTGTCCACTAATAGGGATAGTGTGGTGTATTTTTATTTATTTTTTTCTTGTTCATAAGGAGGGATCTGAAGTTAGTTAAGATGAGATCTGATTATAAATGTTATTCTGTATGTTCATTTGCTATGTGTATAATAAAGCAGCTTGATGATTCATATCTGGCCTTGTCTCATTAAAATGTTTTCAGTCTGCCAACTGAAACATTGGAGAAGCGCACATGACAGCATGTGTGAAAGACACAATATCCAGTTCAGATCACAAGAGGGACAATTGTTACCACCCCCCCTCCCCATTACACTATTGTATAATTAGATATTGGGTAATACAGGTACACTCCTGAATATAAGACACTCAGGCCATATACAGGAGTGACCAGCACTGCTACATTTGTGACAAAGACTTTTGCTGGACTGTATTGGTTTATGCCCCTTACCTATCTCAAGCACTGCTTCAGGATGCCTTTAGCATGTTAGATGATAATCCTCATGGCTGCAGGCACCACATTCTGCCTGTGCTCCTCTCTCATAAGTCATGGCTCCAGAGTGCAGCCTTGATCATCTAGCAAACCAGCCTTGCGTTCTTCTGGTGGACTCAAAAATTGTTTCAGGATAAAAGCTTTGTGATTGCTGCCAGGGAATCGTGCATTGATCTATCATGATGGTCACAAATGAGCTACATGTTTGGGGAATGGTGGCTTACTAAATGAGGGCAGGGACCTATAGGCCCACATGGGTGCCAACTCCTGGACTCTGAAGATATCTTTCAGCTAGAAAAATGCAGAGACTTTTCATGCTGCTGCTGGTTGTCCATGAAGAATGAGATGAACTAGTTTGTTCTTGCAAACAGCACATCGGTAATTTGCTTTATGCTCTTGTGTATTGTTGACTGACTCCTGTGACTGAAATCCCCTGTGGCATTCTGAGGCATCAAAATTTAGGGTTGTAGCGACCTTGATAGTTACTGGCAGTGCCTTGCCTTTGGTGACATTTGGCTGGAGATCAGTTTACAGAAAGTGGATACTTACCAACCATCAGCATTTTGAAGCCAATCTATGCAGACCAGGTCTCTCTCCCCTTAGAACCACACCTACCTGAATCTGGATACTAATGGAAGTGATTCCAGCCATTGCATACTGTGTATGAGAGTTCTCAAGAGAACAGGAATTGCCTCATATAGTATGCAGCGACCGAAAGCACTTCCATTACCAGCAGAACTCATTTAGAAGCAATGCTGCAGGAAGAGGGGAGGAAGGAATGGATGACAATGAAGGGAATGGATAACAATGAATGAAGTACGTAGAGCTCAATCTCAATTTCGAGGTACAAATGGGTGGAGCGTGTGCTCCACTAGATTGCACTGACGTTGGGTAGCCTAACCAGCAGTTCTTAAAGGGACCCCTGGAGGCCTCTCAAAAAATGGGCAGAAGAAATTTTAAATTTAAATTTTTGTGGGCTTGTGCACGGCCCGCCCCAAACGGGATTGGCTCTTCCTGGCTCCAACTCCCTTCCCAAACTATCAAGGCGTCTTGGAGCACCAGTTCGGTATGCACCGCTCACCAGCTGCATACAAATGAGGTCCAGGCCTCAAAGTAACTTGAGCCTCACCGACTGCCCATTGTGTGCCTGAACTGAAAATGGCATCTTTATCTCCGAGAAAGGGCAGGGAGTTGAATGGGATGCAGTGTTTTTGAACTGGGATGGGGGAGGCTGAATGTGGAAGAGATACTGTTGAGGTAACTTTTGGGGAAGTGATGCTCTCATTGGTCTTTTGAAAATCCAAGGTGGCAATTTTAACCCTAACCGCCGGTAGAAACCGAGCAGGTGGGCAGCTAAAATTGCTCAGGTTACTTACCCACTGGAAAGTCGGTAAGAACCCACCATTCCAAATGTTAACCACTTTCCTGAGCAGTCGGCAAGGAAAGTGGCAGGAGTAGCTGTAGATGCTGTGTAAATATTGGGCTCTTTTATCTGTATCACATGATTGGGTGGAATGTTGCTGTCAGAAGACAGTGGGAGTGAATTTCTGCAGGGGTTTTCCCGCTCTTCCACCGTAACTTCAGCAGAAGGGCTGCGTAAACGGAATGCTCCTGAATTAAGTGTTCGCCTGTCGCTAGGAACTGCACCAGTTCCAGTTTTTATTTCTTTTAGATATTGTAAATATTCCTTTCCTTCTGTGACTTGTTTCAGTTCTTCGCCTCCTAGAATCGTAGAATGGTTACAGCACAGAAGGAGGCCATTTGGCCCATCGAGTTCATGCTGGCTCTCTACAAGAGCAATCCAGCTGATCCTCATTTGATATTGTAATTTTTGGTCATGTCATGCACACTAAAGTAAATTACATTGTTTAGTTGAAAGGTGTCTGTCATAGCTCATGCAGTACTTGTTTATTTTCTGTTGTTTCAAGTCTTACATCTGACTTCTCTTTAGGGCTGAGACTAAATTGCGAATTGCTTCTGCTTGCTTTCAGATGCTTTGTTGAGCAACTCACTGGTTGTAGCCAAGTTCTGATCATTCTTCTGCCTTGTTATAGGCCAAATCTTAATGGATTGTCTCTTTATTTCATTTGTTTTGGATGATGGGAATACATTTGCTGAGAATTATATTGAGTTCTCATGATTATACTAGACAGATTTTTCTTGTGTTTTTCATTGTTGTTACACAAGCTGTTATTAGGAAAATGCCAGTTTGGATGTATTCTCTGCAGTTTCGGTTTCATTTTCATTGTCCATTAGTAGTAGTTTAATTTGTTCATCAGAATATAATTGAAGCCTGGGCCTCTGGATTTTCAGCTGTCTTCTGCTTCTATTGATTTGTCTTCACTCTGAGGCAAGTAAGCAATTAGTGCTGATGAGCTGAGTACTTTACTGTACTATAACTGGTATTTACTTCAGCAACATTAATATTTGCTACAGGAAGATACGTTTCTCCACCACTAAAGTACACTTATAAACTCACCAAAATACATCAAGTCCATCAAAATAATTAGCACTCCCACCAAAATAGGCTCAAAATTTCACCCAGTAAATCCACCAAAATAGGCCAAGAAACCCACAAAAATACATCAAATTGATCAAAATATATAAACATCAAAATCCCACCGATGTACCCCAATAACCTCACCAAAATACACCGGCAAACTCATGAAAATTCATTAATACATTTACCAAAATATACTCAAAAGTTCCACCAACTCACTAATTAGCATACCAACCAATGTACATCAATGGTTATGTCTTGAGTATCAAGAAAAATAGTTGTATAACTTAAGAAGTCTGCAAAAAAAATCCCAGACTGAGCTATATGGGAAGTATACTGCTATCAGCTCAACTTTCTGAGCACTCCTACTTGTGTAAGTGGGCAGAAGGAAGAATCCTACAACAAGCACTGATAATCTGAGCCATATAGACACCAAGAGTAAATACAGCAAAGGCAGCATTTCCTCACCAAGTGTTATTAAAGCAGACAGCAATGACCTTATGTATCATGAGACACCCCATTCATCTTCCATTGATGTAATGTTGTAGTTAGGATGTGTGCAATAATTGCACACTGTCAGAGTAATCTATCATAGGCTGTAATCAGTTCCTCAGCACATTGTCAAAATGTTTCCAATTTCTACTGTTTAGTCATGATTTTTATCATTATCACAAAACAAATGAAGCAGAATCGGCAGTTTTTGGGCATTCATTTGCTCTTGCTTTTTTTATTATTGTTTATCTGATGTCCTTGATTTTTATCCTCAAGCGTCTCGCCTACGCACAAGCTGGAACACTGTAAACAAGTGCAGAGACTTCATGACTTTATGTGGCTATAGAAATGTAACAGGACCAGTCAAACTTTCAGTGCAATCTGTATTGTTTCTTTAACTCTAAGACTTAACCATTTTAACTTTATTTTTGCTTTTTTGTCTAATTTAACCTAATTTTTCTACGCTAACCCTTTTTCTCTCCAAAGACACCTATTAAATACATATTTCTTTTCTTTTTCCTCCTGCTTTCCATCATCCATTTTAGAAGGCGAGCAGCTTACAAAAACTTGTCTCTTCATTGGCTGGACTTCAGCCAATCCAAACACAAAGTCTAAAGATTGACCCGCTCAACTTGTTAGTTAGTATTAGGCTACTGACCTCCATGACAGCAGACTGAATGGTACCAATCAGATCTCTCTAGTCTATCCTCAAGTCTGTTGAAGCTGGAAGCGATAGCCCATTCCACTCTGGAATGCAGGCCTCTGTGGCAGCACTAATGCATAATGCACAGAAAGCACCCTTCTTTTGAAAGCAGATCCAGTCTGAGTACTTGTGGGAGATTCACCCACAAGTCTTAAGCCCTCTGGCATTGGGATCTCCACTGCAGATGTCCTTGGAGTTTCCATCCACTCCATGGTGGAATGCAGTGTTGCACAACCATCACGCAAGGCTGTACATGTTATTAATGGACTCCTCTACGCAAACCGCCCCTTCAGCACAGTGATCAGCATAGTCCTCAATGACTGCATAATGCATAATGCTCAGAAAGCATCCTTTTTTTTGAAAGCAGATCTAGATCCACTGGATTATCAGCCAAGAAGGGATAAGAAATGATCCTCTGGACATCAATTTCTGCTGCTCCTCTGCCTCCATCAGCTCCTCCTACTCACTTACACTCTGAGGTAGATTTTGACTTGGTGCAATAGTGTGAAACGGGTGGTAGCAAATCAGCAGCACGTTTTACATCTGTCTCGATTATTATTTCCACTGAAGTCAATGGAAATAAAAATCAGGAGAGATGTAAAACAGGCTGCCAATTCACTATCACCCATTTTACGCTATCGCACAGTAAAAATTACCCCAAGAAGTTTGAGAAAGGAAGATCAGAAAAAAAAAGAGAAAAACAAAAAAATAAATGAGACACAAGGTGAAAAAAATGAACTGGGAGGGAGGAGAAAGAGGAAGAAAACAAACAAAAGAGGGAAAAGGGCATGGAAAGAGGGGAAGGAAAAATAAGAGAATTAACAAAAGAAAAAAAGTTTTAAAAAGGGAAGCGGCTGAATGTCACGGAATTCAGATAGTATGTGTTATTCAGTGTGTACTGTCTAAAACTGTGCAATAAATGGGATAGGACCATCGAAGAATAATGTCAGACCTGCATCTCCTGGGCACTGACTTCAATGGAAATAAGAATCGGGAGGGATATAAAACGGGCTGCTATCACTTGCTTTACAATGTCGCACAAAGTCAAAATCTACCTGTCTATGTTTCACCCAGCACACTTGCCTTTATATAATTATCTAACTTCCCCTGGTGGATATAACTTAGCTGGTACTTGGGAGGAATAGAATGAGATGGTATGTGCTGTCAAGCCCAGGTCCTGATTAGGCTTTCTCTGGCACAACTAGAGAACGAGTAGAGGAATAGACATTACAATGATGTCCTTATAAGAAGCCTTCATATATAACTTCCAGTACAAAGAGTAGCACATAAAAGTGTTTCAGTATGTGGTTTGTCACCAGTAAATGAGAAAATAGGATGAGAAAAAAAGAACGAGAAGGTGGTTAGCATGACCCTCCTGTGTGTGTTCTTTCTCTTTTGTTATGGGCTTTCTTCTTCTGCAATAGAGTAGGGGACATGAGAGGTTGAAATTGTCAGGATATACAGAGATACCCAATATACAGCTTACAATAGGTGTGATGATATGTTCACGCACCATGAAGCTGTATTAAATTGGACAATTACTTTGGCTTGAATGCATGCAAAAATGTGAGTGAAGCAACAATTCCAGATGAAAGCTGGTGGTTCTCATTGTACTCTGTACTTAAACAGCATTCATGGCAAGCACTGAACTCCCTTTTTGAATCTCTCCAAATCAGGATTCTGCCCCGCCACAGCACCAAAATGGCCCTAACCAAAGTCATGAATGGCATTCTCTCAGACAGTGCCCATGATACATTATCCCTCCTTGACCTCTTTGCAGCCTTTGACATGGTTAACCATCATCCTTATGCAACGCCTTTCCTCCTTTGTGTAGCGCAGTGGGACTGCCCTCCGCAGGTTCCACTTTTACCTATCCGATCTCAGCTCAGGCATTTCCAGCAATTGCTTCTCTTCCCGCTCCCAGACCGCCATCACCAGAATCCCCCAACAATCTCTCCTTGGCCTTTCCTCATCCTCATCTACATGTTTCCCCTCGGCAATATCATCCGCAGACATGTGGTCAGCTTCCACATGTATACTGACGATACCCAGGACTACATCTCCATCATTCTCTGGAATCCTCCATTGCATCTATGTTGCTAGACTGTTTAACCAACATCCAGTCTTGGCTGCAATTACCTCCAGCTAAATACTGGAAAGTCTATTGTCTTAGCTTCCATCACAAACTCGCTATCCTGTGTAACCTACGACCCTCCCCATTCTGGCCCAACATGGCCATCTTAATAGAGGTGGTGACGCAGGGCAGTAAATGGGCAGTAAGTCAGGCAAATTTCATGCATGACTAAGCCATAGCCCTCCCCCTGATTTCATCATCGGGGTGGGCTTCAGGCAGGTAGATAAGGGGAAGTGTACTTGTGACACAGCAACAGATCCAAATTCCACCTCGACCTTGTAGAGTACAAGCGGTTAAGTTGTTAATAAAAATCTCTTCATTGCTTGAAACAATATCTGATCAGCATAGACTCTAAATGTTACTGATCCATGAAATGGGTCAATAGCAACATGAAAATGCATCTTCAATCACCCCACAAGGGTGATGTTGAGTGGGCATCCAATAGCTCTGCAGGGACACATGCCTAGAGCCAGTTGGCAAATTAAAACTTTTATTGCTATCATCAATAATAGGAGTGACAGTTTCTGTGCAAGGAAGGTCTCACATTATTTACTCCTGTACTTTAATTCTTATCTTTCCACAGTTGTTCAGACAAGGGCTGTGTTCTATGCTGGGTCTCAATTTTCACTGTCCCATTGCTGTGCACAATGATGCTTAAGAGAACAATGGAAAACCATCTCACCTGCAAGGAATTCAATTATGTCAAGTGTTCTTGGAGTCAGAAGTGTGCCTACAGCAGTACAGCTGATGGCATTCATGATCACAGTTGCTGCATAAAAGGCAGTGTTCCTACAAAATGATCTCTGGATCTGTGAACCCACTTGCTCCCACTAATAACATCAGTATCTCCAAATCTGATGATTGATTGTCAGTATCATCAATGTCTACCCTGTAAGACTGGAATAACAACAACTATTCCCATAGCTGAAGCTCTGCACTGTGTTCAAAATGCCTAATCATTTGAATTTTATTGGTTCAGTGAGTTTTGATGAAGAATCCCACCTAAAATGTTAACCAATCTTTTTTCTTCAGATGCTGACTGACTTGCTGTGCATTTGCTGTTTTTATTTCCGATTTCCAACATTCGCTATTTTTACCTCTCCTATTACAATGCTTTATCCAGATAAATTTGGTAAGCTGATACTCTACACTCCTGCTACAGTGGCCAAAATAGTCATCATTTGTTGCATGCTGCATAATTATGCTCTATAAAAAGGGCTGAGCATTCAGCAGCAGAATGGGTCCAACAAAGAAGACTTGGAGATCCCTGATGTCCATGCGGGCTGAGTGTCAAGAAACACTGTAATCCACAACTATTTGAGCACAAACACTAACTCACGCATACCATGTGATATGCCATTCCCTTCTGCAATACAATGACTGCTACCCAAGAAAACATATTCCCTGTCTTCATGGTCGCCTGGCAAATTGTCCATCCTTCCCCCTGCTTCAAACAGCTTTGAAACACCGAAGGAACTTTTCATGCCCTGAGCTTACTAGTACTGTCCATTGGGAAATAAAAAGAGAAATTGATGATGACCCTTCATCAATGACTCCCCAGCTAGAGGAAAGAGATGTTCTCTATATACCTTATGAAAACCCTTCATATATGATGGTAAAATCCTCTACTAAATTTCCTCTTAGATTTCTCTGCTCTAGTGGAAATAGTCCCAATATTGCAAGTTTCTTCCCATAATTATAATTTCCCATCCCTGGCATTATCCTGGTGAATCTGCGCCATACAAAGCTTTAATGTCCTTTCTATAATGAGTCTCCAAAACTGCACACGGTACTCTAAATGTGGTCTAACCATTGCCATGCACCAATTTAATCATAACCTCTTTACTCTTGTACTCTATGCCCCAAATTTATAAAACCAAAATGTTATTGCTCTTTTTTTTTAATGGCTTTATCTACCTGCACTCAGACTTGCAAGGAATTATGCATTTGAACCCCTCTGTTCATCTACATCCTTAAGTATTTTCCCATTCTTTGTTTTCCTCCCAAAATGTGTTACCTCACACTTCTCCACATCAAAATCGCATCTGCCACTTGACTGTCCATTCCACTAACCTATCTATTTCCTCCTGAAGTCGATTACAGTTCTCCTCACTGTCTGCCACAACCCCTCCTCTAGTATCATTGGAAAATTATGATATCGTACTCTTATGCCCAAATGCAAATCATCTCTATATAGAGAGAAGAAAAGCAGACCCAACAGTAACCCCTGGGGTGCATCACTTCCAACCTTTCTCCAATCCAAGCAACACTCTTTGTTTCCTGCTCATGAACTAACTTTCTATCCATATTGTTACATTTCCTTTTATACTAATTATTTTGTAACAGCCGCCTGTGAGACACCCTATTGAACACCTCCTGAAAATCCATATGCACAACATCTACTGCACTCCATTTGTCCATCCAATCTGTGACTTCTTTATATAAAATTTGTCAAACACAACTTGCCTTTAACCAATCTTTGTTGACTGCCTGTAATTAACCCATGAATTTCTAAACATTCACTGATTTTATCTTGAAATATGGATTTCCTGTGACTAGCTGAAAACAAGGTGGGGTGGGACTTGGGCCTGCCCATGTGACACTGCTGGCAATCTAATGCATTTTCCTGGAGGGTGAGTTTTCAGTGCTCTTCCTGATCCTGACTGGTTTACTGTCCCTGGGAGGGGGGGGGGGAATGCATCTGCCCCCAAAAGGACTCCCCAAGAATTTCTGGGCTTTTGTTTCTTTAATGGATTTAATTTCTTCAATGCTTCTTTCAATTGCCTAACTGATATGATCTGTTAGATCATCTAACACTCAATTTCTCAGTTTATTTCAGCTAAGACTTCTGTATCTATTCCAGAAGCTTTATTATTCCTGCTCTCCCTCGCTAGTCTCGAGCCTAGACTGTAAGCCCCTGCAACAATATTAATTTAAACCCTCTATATACCCTCTCCACGACGATGTTGATGCTAGTTCCTCATTGTATTGGCACCGTAACCTACAGCTTCTAACACATTTCCTTGAAATTGACTTACAGCAACAGCAACCTACAGCTAACGTCACACCGAATGACTATGACCCACAGCAACTGTAAATTACAGCTAACATCAGTGGAAAGCACAGGTGCAGAATGGGGAAGAGTGTGATTGTCAGTTAGCAGGGCAAGTGGAACCCAGGGGAAGTAGAGAAGGACCCACAGACACTGGTCCTGTCCAACAAGTACAATGTACTTGCTACCTGTGAGGTTACGGATGAAGGCTGCTGGGAGGATGGCCGGAATGTTAACCACGGCACTGTGGAGCAGGAGGCAGTCCCAGGGGGGAAGGAGCAGAATAGAAAGGTTGTAGTCACAGGGGATTTGATAATTAGGGGGATGGATAGCGTCTTCTGCAATCGCAACTGAGAGTCCAGGACAGTGTGTTGCCTACCTGGTGAAAGGTAAAGGATACCTCAGAGCAACTGGAGAGGAGCTTGGAAATGGAGGGGGAAGATCCAGTTGTCGTGGTCCATGTCAGGACCAATGACATAGGGAAGAAAAGGGAGCAGGTCCTGCTAAGGGAATATCAGAAGCTAGGAACTAAATTTAAAAACAGGACCTCACAGGTGGCAATCTCGGGATTACTACCCAAGCCACGTGCTAATTGGCATATGGACAGACAGATCAGGAAAGTGAATGTGTGGCTGAAAGACTGGTGTGGGAAGGAAGGGTTCCATTTCATGGGACACTGGCACCAGTACTGGGACAGGAAGGTGCTGTACCACTGGGTCGAGCTTCACCTGAACCGGAATGGAACCAGAGTCCTAGCAGAAAGGATAAATAACGCTGTGGATAAGACTTTAAACTAGTAAGATGGGGGGAGGGATCTGGTGAAAATAACATAATCCTGAAGATAAAAGAAATAGGACATAGAAAAATGTCAGACCAAGGTAAGGAATAAAGGTAACATAAACGGTCAGGGAACAGGTATAGTTATAGAACATAAGTTAAAAAAACTGTTAAAAATAAAGTGAGTGGAACAATTAATAAAAACAAGTTAAATTGCCTGTACAGCAATGTGCACAGCATCAGAAACAAAACAGGGGAACTGGAGGCAATAATTCAAAGTGAGGAGCCAGACGTAGCAGGGATAACTGAAACATGGCTCAATAAACAACAGTACTGGCAGTTAAATATCGCAGGATCTAATATATGTAGAAAGGATAGGGAAGGAAGATGGAGGGGGAAGGGCGGGTAGCTGTACTGATTAGAGATAACATAATGGGAATAGAAAAAAGGGACATAACTAACATTAAGATAGAAACAGAATCCATATGGATTGAGATATAAGACAAGGAATCAATCATACAAATAGGGGTATTCTACAGACCACCTAATACTGGAAGGAAAGTGGAGAAAGAAATATGTAAGCAAGTCTTTGAAATGAGTAAAAATCATTGAATAATAAGCATGGGAGATTTCAACTACCCCCAAATAAACTGGCAAGAAGAGGTAAGGAACGGGGAAAAGGGAATGGAGTTTTAACAGTGTGTTCAGGACTCCTTTCTTACCCAGTATGTAAGAAGCCCAACAAGAGAGCAATCACTGATGGATCTAGTAATGGGAAATGAACCAGAGCAGATAAGAAAAGTAAGCATAGGGAAACATCTAGGCAATAGCAATCACAATATAACTGGGTTTAAAATAATGATTGAGAAAGACATATGGTTTCCATCCCAGGGTTTTAAAGGAAGTAGGTGAGCACATTGCGGATGCCCTAACTATAATCTTTCAAAGTTCTCTAGATTCAGGAACTGTCCCTCTAGATTGGAAAATTGCACATGTCACTCCGCTTTTTAAGAAAGGAGAGAGAGGGAAACCGGGGATTTATAGACCAGTTAGCCTAACATCTGTTGTGGGGAAAATGCTGGAGTCTATAATTAAGGATAGGGTGACTGAACACCTCGAGAATTTTCAGTTAATCAGAGAGAGCCAACATGGATTTGTGAAAGGTAGGTTGTGCCTGACAAACCTGATTGAATTTTTTGAAGAGGTGACTAAAGTAGTGGTTGGGGAATGTCAATGGATGTTATTTATATGGACTTCCAGAAGGCATTTGATAAGGTCCCACATAAGAGACTGTTAGCTAAGATAGAAGCCCATGGAATCGAGGGAAAAGTACGGACATGGTTAGGAAGTTGGCTGAGTGAAAGGCGACAGAGAGTAGGGATAATGGGAAGGTACTCACATTGGCAGGATGTGACTAGTGGAGTCCTGCAGGGATCTGTCTTGGGGCCTCAATTATTCATAATATTTATTAACGACTTAGATGAAGGCATAGAAAGTCTCATATCTAAGTTTGCCAATGACACGAAGATTGGTGGCATTGTAAGCAGTGTAGATGAAAGCATAAAATTACAAAGCGATATTGATAGATTAGGTGAATGGGCAAAACTGTGGCAAATGTAATTCAATGTAGACAAATGTGAGGTCATCCACTTTGGATCAAAAAAGGATAAAACAGGGTACTTTCTAAATGGTAAAAAGTTAAAAACAGTGGATGTCCAAAGGGACTTAGGGGTTCAGGTACATAGATCATTGAAGTGTCATGAACAGGTGCAGAAAATAATCAAGAAGGCAAATGGAATGTTGGCCTTTATATCTAGAGGACTAAAGTACAAGGGGGCAGAAGTTATGCTGCAGCTATACAAAACCCTGGTTAGACCGCACCTGGAGTACTATAAGCAGTTCTGGGCACCGCACCTTTGGAAGGACATATTGGCCTTGGAGGGAGTGCAGCGTAGGTTTACTAGAATGATACCTGGACTTCAAGGGTTGTTACGAGGAGAGATTACACAAATTGGGGTTGTATTCTTTGGAGTTTTGAAGGTTATGGGGTGATCTGATCAAAGTTTATAAGATATTAAGGGGAACAGATAGGGTGGATAGAGAGAAACTATTTCTGCTGGTTGGGGATTCTAGGACTAGGGGGCACAGTCTAAAAATTAGAGCCAGACCTTTCAGGAGCGAGATTAGAAAACATTTCTACACACAAAGGGTTGTAGAAGTTTGGAACTCCCATCCGCAAACGGCAATCGATGCTAGCTCAATTGCTAAATTTAAATCTGAGATATATAGCTTTTTGGCAACCAAAGGTATTAAGGGATATGGGCCAAAGGCAGATATATGGAGTTAGATCACAGATCAGCCATGATCTTATCAAATGGCGGAGCAGGCACGAGGGGCTGAATGACCTACTCCTGTTCCTATGTTCCTATATGTAAGCAAAGACCAAAGTAATAGATTGGAAAAAAGCTAATTTTGAGAGGATGAGAATGGAACTAGGGAAGGTAAACTGGAAAAAAATTGACAAGGAGATGGAACAGCAGTAGGAAATATTTAAAAAGGTGATCAATAGAGTTCAGGAGAAATATATTCCGCTAAAAAACAAGAACAAGCTAGCCAATAATGAAACACCATGGATGAATAAAGAGATACGGTCAAAATTGAAACTAAAGGAAAAGGCATCCAAGTACATGGACAATAAAGGAGAGGGTGACAAAAGGGAATAGGAAGAGGTTAGGAAAAGTCAAAAAAACAATTAGGAAAGCAAAGAGGAACTATGAAATTAAATTATCAAAGAATATTAAAAGGAATAGTAAAGTATTCTATAGACACATAAATAATAAAAGAAAAATCAGGTAATGATGGCAAAATGGCAGAAATATTGAATAGTTACTTTGCCTCCATATTCACAAGGAGACTAACAAGGTGGACATGACATTTGAAGAAGAGATCAAAAAAGATATAGTGACATTTCAGATAGAAAGGGGGGAGATAATTGATAAACTAATCAAACTTAGAGAGGATAAAACCCCTGGTCCAGAAGGATTGCATCCACGCACATTAAAAGAAGTTAGGGAAGAGATAGAAATGGGAATAGTGCCAGAGGACTGGCAGACAGCTAATGTCTTTCCTATATTTAAAAAGAGAGATAGAACAAGTCCAGGGAACTAAAGACCGGTTAGCTTAACGTCGGTGGTAGGAAAGATAATGGAATCTTTACTCAAAGATGTAATAGAAAAACATCTAGAAACCTGAAAATAATAATGAAGAGTAGTCAGCATGGATTTAAAAAGGGAAGGTCATGCTTGTCCTACCTTATTGAATTCTTTGAAGAAGTAACAGAAAGAGTAGACAAGGGTAATGTAGTAGATGTAATATACTTGGATTTTCAAAACGCCTTCAATAAGGTACCGCATTGTAGACTCATGATTAAGGTCAGCGCACCTGGAGTCAGATGACAAGTAGCAGACTGTTTAGCAAGCTGGCTACAAAACTGAAAACAGAGAGTAGGGGTTAAGGGTAGCTACTCAGACTGGCAAAAGGTGGGAAGTGGTGTTCCACAGGGATCAGTGCTGGGACCACTGTTCACAATTTACGTTAACAATTTGGACTCAGGAATCGGAGGTACAACTTCAAAAATTTGCGGACAACGCCAAATTGGGGAGTATAGTTAATACTGAGGAAGAATGCAATAAATTACAAGAAGACATTAATAAACTTGCAGAATTGGCGTGTAATTGGCAAATGAATTTCAATATAGATAAGTGTGAGGTGGTGCATTTTGGTAGGAAGAATAAGGAGGTGACGTACTGCTTGCATAATAAAGGTCTAATTGGGGTAGAGGAGCAAAGGGATCTAGGGGTACAGAAACACAAATCACTAAAAGTAGCGATGCAGGTTAATAAGGCCATAAAAAAAGGCGTATCAAGCACTGGCGTGCATTGCTTTTCAATTTTATCCCTTCTAGCAAAGAAGTTATATTAAACTAGTATAGGACCTTGGTTAGACCGCACTTGGAGTACTGTGAACAGTCTGGTCTTTATTTTATAAAAAAGATACACAGGCACTGGAGAATGTGCAAAAAAGATTCACAAGGATGATACCAGAACTGAGAGGATATACCTTTTCTGGAAAGGTTATACAGCTGGGGGCTCTTTTCTCTGGAAAAGAGAAGGCTGAGGGGTGATCTGATAGAGATCTTTAAGATAATGAAAGGGTTTGATATGGTAGACATAGAGAAAATGTTTCCACTTGTGGGCGAGTCCAAAACTAGAGGTCATAAATATAAGAAAGTCACTAATAAATCCAGTAGGGAATTCAGGAGAAATTTCTTTACCCAAAGAGTGGTAAGAATGTGGAACGCGTTACCACAAGTAGTAGTTTAGGCCGATAGCATAGATGCATTTAAGGGGAAGCTAGATAAGCACATGAGGAAGAAAGGATTAGAAGGATTACATAGAATGTACAGCACAGAAACAGGCCATTCGGCCCAACAACTCCATACCGGTGTTTATGCTCCACACGAGTCTCCTCCCTCCCTACTTCATCTAACCTTATCAGCAGAGCCGGCATAGATCAGTTGGGCCGAATGATCTGTTTCTGTGCCGTAGAGTCTATGTAACACGATGTCAGTTTGTTTGTAAAGGATTATAAATGAAATTCAAGAACAGTATCAGTCAATAGTGAGGCTTGAATTTTCTTTTCTGTTTCGCTCTTTTAAAATATTATTTTATGTCTCACTTCCCTGATTCTCTTTCTCTGACACTTATTTCCAATTTCTCCTTTGTTTTCTCATTATTTCTCTATCATTGCTCAATAACCTTTCCACCTCTTTCTTCAGTTTTCTGGTTTGGTACTCTTCCATTGTGACCTGTAGTCCAGAGGTAAACTCGTAAAGACTTCTGGCGCATGATAGCAGCTGCTGCTCCATGCAATTTTACACACAATTTAACAGAAATGTAAAAACTGTCATAAAAAGGCAGAAGAAGCACACAAACTAAAATGACAAAGTATTGCAGAGAACCACAACCGAAACGATGTCATGTGCCTCAAAATGTCTATTTTCAAATTATCCACATTATTACACGTTGTGAGTGAATTTAACCAGACCACCAAGACTTTGTAAAATAAAATACTTTGCTAAAAAACGTAACGTAACACATCCTGCATCCCTGGAACAATGTATTGCAACCCTCTTAAAACCTGCTCATCTGTAAATTCATTTCAGTGCCCAGGAGATGCAGGTCTGAAGCCATTCTTCTCTGGTACTGTCCCAGTTATTGCACAAAGTTTTAGACATTATACACTGAATAACCCATACTATAGGAATTCAGTTTCATTCAGCAGCTTTCCATTTTTTAAACTCTGTTTTTCTCTTTTGTTATTTGTTCTATTTTTCCTCCCCCCTCTTTTCCATGCCCTTCTTCCTCTTTTGGTTGTTATTTTCCTCTTTCTCCTCTCATTATTTTCACTTTATGTCTCATTTATTTTTTGTTTTTTTCTTTTTCTCTGAACTTCCTTTCTCATACTCCTTGTATGTTTCCTTCTATATTTTTCTGCATATTTTTTCCATCTTTCACTCTTTTTCCATTTTTTTTCATTCGTTTTCTACTAGCTTTCTTTTGCTGATTTTTTTTGTTCTTTGTCTCTGTCTTTCCTCTCTCTTACAATTTACCTTTTTTTCTTTCCATTGTCTTTTTCTGTCTCTTCCTTTTTCTTATTTCTCATATTGGTGTTTTTTCTAGTTTTTATTTATTTTTCTTTCTTTTTCCTCTACCTCTTTCTCACTGTTTCATTCCCTTTTCTTTCTTTCTCCATCTCTCTTTGGTTTCTTGTTTGTTTTTCTTTCTTTCTGCTCTATTCATTTATCTCTTTATTGCCCATTTTCTTTCTCTGTAATTATTATTTAGTTATTTCCTTTTATGATTCACTTTCCTCCTGTATCTCCCTTGTTCAGTTTCTCTTATCATCTACTTTATTGAAGCACAGATAATAAGGAAGTAGCAGATAAATGGCCGTTTACAGGTCTGTGCTATGAACTTGTTACAGAAAATATAAGAAAATATGGAATGAGAAAAAGACCATCCAGCCCATGAAGGCCTCTCCCTCCAATGGATGTCCTAACTTACTGAATATCCTCATGGGGGTGAGTAACTTCAGGTGAAACTTCTCCAAAAGCTTAGTAGCATTTCTGCCCAACTACCAGAGGTACTCAAGGAAAAACTCAATTCAATTTTTAACATCATTGGCCAATTATTCAGACCTGACCAGCTTTTTTCACAGATGGTATTTCCATTGTCCCAGTAGCACAGGAACCATCATGTTTCATGGAATTTTTGATCATCCCTGACTATACTTACTCTTATAAACTTCAAGTGATATCCTTGAAATTTACACTCTCACATGAGATGGAGAGGTACACTAACAGTGACACATAAACTGTGTGGGATATCCCCCACTCACACTTGAGTTTGAGAGGTTCTCTTCTGTGCATGAAATATGGGAAGAGGGAACACTGCCTTTTTTACTTTAGTTTAAATGGTACACTCCCACTTTCTTCCTCCACTTCAGAAACCAGTAGAATAAATCTTCACTAGACCATCACTTAGGTTATAACTTTCCATACAGATTCATAACACAATAAATAAATAAATAACATGAACAGAAGCAATGATACACTGTATGTTTACACTATTTACAGGTTTAACTATCCTTCCACAGAGGATAGAAAAATAACAGTCATGTCTGCTGCACTAAACTGCAATATAAACTGGTCCCTGAATATTAACCTTTATATGGCAGTTTGCCATATGACCTGAACAAAAGAAATTGGAAGAACTTCTTTCCCACAGGATAGTGAATGTATGGGACAGAGTATGAGAAAATGTAATTAATTCTGATTCAGTTGATATCTTTAAAAAGGCATTGGATCAATACTTGTCAAGATAGGGGATTGTGGGTGTTGGGAGGATCTTGGATGGAGTAATGGAGGGAGTCCGTGGTTCAGGCGGTAATTTATGGACTGTGGAAGCAATCAGCTTTCTGGACAAAATTGTCTTTTCTTGTTCCAAGCTTTCTTATGTCTTATGTTCAAAACCACACACATATCCAGTACTACTACAGCAGCCATTAGCACAGATACAGAATCACCTGTACCTCCACAAGTCAGTGACTTGCTATCACTTAAGCAATCAATGAGCACGGAAGATGTAATATTTGACTGGTTGAGGGAATATTGGAGAGGCCAGTGACACATTACCTACATAAAGGCCAAGTTAAAGAAGAGGAAGGTACACATAGCAATAGGCCCACCTACAAGGTGAGAATGTTGGAGCCAAGAAAGATATTCACAATGTTGTGGCCATCATACACACAATGATGGATGAGAGCGATCCTTTCTGACACACACAATGTGCTGGAACAATGAATGGCTGCACTGCAGTTCATCATGGACAGAATGTCAACCAAAGTGATGCCTGCAATGGTAACCTCAATGGCTTAAGGACTACACATTTTGATTCACATCTGAACGTAATATTCAATGAGCCTTGTGGTAAGGTACTGGGTGATATTTTAATGAGGGTGGAGTCAACCAAGGAGGACGGTTTCTCTGACGTTAAATCCTTTGTTTGCATCTACAAGCTAATAACATTAATTACAAAAGGGTCCAGAGGGGCAATTTTTTCACTCAAAGGGTGGTGAGTGTCTGGAACGAGCTGCCAGAGGCAGTAGTAGAGGCAGGTACAATTTTGTCTTTTAAAAAGCATTTGGACAGTTACATGGGTAAGATGGGTATAGAGGGATATGGGCCAAGTGCAGGCAACTGGGACTAGCTTAGTGGTATAAACTGGGCGACATGGACATGTTGGGCCGAAGGGCCTGTTTCCATGTTGTAAACTTCTATTCTATAATTGAAAGAGCCCTAACTTGCAGTCAACCTCTGCTACACTGTCATTGATCACTACGATCATATGGGGTAACTTTACGAGTGCATGTTCCCAGTGGGGAGTCTCACCTGCCACGAGCATATATCGGAAGTTGAAGCACACACCTGTCATTTTCCAACTTGTAAAATTCCGTGCCCCCGCCCCCCAAGAGACAAATCTCACAGGAGTGTCTGTCCAGCTGGTATGAGTAAATTCAAATAAAGTTAAAAATCCATTTTTATCTGACAAAACATTTTTTCGAAATACAGGAACAGGGGACCCTTTTGTTAGATAAGATAGTTCAGATCTCAAATAATTTCACAAATTTTCAAAGCTATCACTTGAATTAATTAAAAATTAACAACTTTTTCCCTTGATGGGTCCTAGAGATCCCTGCAATTTCCTTCTCACTTACCACTCAAAGACCTCAATATGAAATTAATTCTCGCATTCAGTCCTTTCTGGATTTTTTGAAGAATAAAAGGCAATGCACAATGATACTCCAATTTGCAACTAAATTAGCACCTGTAATGGGAAGTAAGATTTTAATCTGCATTTCTTTGATCTTTCTAATTATTTTTCAACGAGGGTAGAGGCTATACGGAGTCTTACTGCAAGTGATCTGTCCATCTTCAGCATACTGCTTGGAAACTATTCTTCATACAAGAATTGAATGACTCTATGGGAATCTTTCATCTGATTTTGCTGTTTAAGCTGCCTTTTAATCAATATGTCCTACCATTGGCAGAATTCATCACAGGAATAGGATACTGAAGACTCCTTAGTGCTTCCTCCATTGTTCAATCCCACAGTGAAATTCTTCAAAGTTTTAACAGATAGGGAATGGAGCTAGGATGTTCAGCATGGTTGTAATGCCGGAGGAAGGGAATTCCGCCCGGCCCTCGTGTTTGTTGCTGATCCCAACAGATTTTCATGGGTCAGCGGATTTAAATAATACTCAGGGGGCTACTAAATGGAAGTCCTACCAGGTTTCAGCATTGCAGTGGTGATTGAGGGGAGTGTTTTAAACTGGTGATGCTTAAGTACTTAAAGTCCTACAGCAGCTTAAATTCCCAGAAGACTTTTCAGCCGCAGCAAACGGCTCTTTGAGTGCATCTTGACTGAAAGGCCACGTTAGTGGTGTCATATGTCATGTGGGCCCAGAATTTGCTGCAGCCAGTCATCAAACGGTGCCCGCCGTTAGTCAAACTTGCCCTTGCCTGTTTAATCTGCATGATATTTTGCGCCACAAGTTGCTGGAAGTGAAAGATGGAAACGGCGTGGTGCCCTCTACAGGGCATCTGGAAGCTGAGTGAACAGAGCAAGCAACAGACCAATCAGACTGAAGGATTGTGAAATTAACAGTGCAAGGACTGAGAAGGAAGTGTAAGTTAGAATGGTGAATTCAGGTACAGAGAGAGAAATAAAGAGAGGGAAAGAAAGGTTGGATTGAGAGAGAAAAAAGAGACAGAAAGAAAAAGTTAAGAAAAAATGTCATTTTATTTTTTTTTAAAATCTCCAACAATTAAAACCTGAAGGAATGTAACTCCACACTTGTAATAGTTAATTTTCAGTGTCAGTAAGGTTAACTGGCAGTAATTGCATGCCCGCATGCTGCAAGACCTGGACAACATCCAGGCTTGGGCTGATAAGTGGCAAGTAACATTCGCACCAGACAAGTGAGAGGCAACGAGCATCTCCAACAAGAGAGAGTCGAACCACCTCCCCTTGACATTCAACAGCATTACCATCACCGAATCCCCCACCATCAACATCCTAGGGGTCACCATTGACCAGAAACTTAACTGGACCAGCCACATAAATACTGTGGCTTCAAGAGCAGGTCAGAGGCTGGGTATTCTGCAGCGAGTGACTCACCTCCTGACTCCCCAAAGCCTTTCCACCATCTACAAGGCACAAGCCAGGAGTGTGATGGAATACTCTCCACTTGCCTGGATGAGTGCAGCTCCAACAACACCCAAGAAGCTTGACACCATCCAGGACAAAGCAGCCCGCTTGATTGGCACCCCATCCACCACCCTAAACATTCACTCCCTTCACCACCGGTGCATTGTGGCTGCAATGTGTACCATCCACAGGATGCACTGCAGCAACTCGCCTAGGCTTCTTCGACAGCACCTCCCAAACCCGCGACCTCTACCACCTAGAGGGACAAGGGCAGCAGACACATGGGAACAACACCACCTGCATGTTCCCCTCCAAGTCACACACCATCCCAACTTGGAAATATATCGCCATTCCTTCATCTTCGCTGGGTCAAAATCCTGAACTCCCTTCCGAACAGCACTGTGGGAGAACCTTCACCACACAGACTGCAGCGGTTCAAGAAGGTGGCTCACCACCACCTTCTCAAGGGCAATTAGGGATGGGCAATAAATGCTGGCCTTGCCAGCGACGCCCACATCCCATGAACGAATTAAAAAAAATTAACACTTATTACATCGTTAAAAGGGTATTTAGACTTGAAATGACTTGACTTAACTTTCTGTGGCAAGTTTAGTTCATATCTACCATGCAAATACAGGAACGTCATGCCATTCAATAAATTTCAATGGTGAGGCAGCCTGTGAGATGCCTTTTCATGAAGCTAACTGAGGAGTGGGGCATCTTGGACAGCAACTTTTGGATTTCCACGTTCGCCCTCGCCTGAATTCGCTGTACAATTTGCACATAAATAACGGTGAGCATCATTAGCCTCACCGTAATTTTGACAGCAAATTCTTGGCCAGTCAATTTCTTGGTTCAGATTCTAGAGGTTCTCCTGTAGGAGATGAGGCAGAGGAGGGGCATTATAGTTGTAGTGTAGAAGAGGAAGCCATCTAAAACATAACTCATACCATGTAGAGAGGTGGCATTGGTTATACATTGCCACCACAAGTTTAGGGACCCAACGAGAGTAGGCAAAGAGGAGCCATCCACAGCTTTAAAGGATGTACTATACACAAGCTTAGGGTGTTGACGTCATGATACAATCGCCATCACAGTTCCAAGAAGCTCGTATAGGTAGTCAGCAGCCAGCATCCTCATGCACTCCTGTTTCTCAGATAGCAGAAGGAGTTCAAGAATGTGCAGAGCAATTAGAACATCATACGTTGGCACTAAAAGGAAATGATGGTGTGAGCTAATTTATTTGTAGTCACAGTCAGGCTTGTAAATAAATACTAGGTCTCAGTGAAATGCATGTGGTTGCGACAGTGTTTCTGTTAAGGTTCAGAAGTGGCTGTGATGAAATGTCAAGAGCTGTGTGGTTTACTGTGGATATAGAAGATTCTGGTCATGATGGTATCTTTGGGATGGGCAGAGGGACAATGATCACAGGATTGTTCATGCAGTGGGCAGATGTGATTCTCAAGAGAAGCGAATCAGCTGGTTCCAAATGTCTCTAGCAATTGACACTGTGTTCTCCTTGGCTGCCTTTTCTTACTGCTGCTGTTACTGGTGGTCTTCATCCCCATCTCTGTGCAAAGCAAAGCTGTGCAGCATAAAGCACACCACTGCTATCTTCAAAACTCAAGATGGACTTTATTGCAAATCTTCCCCCACCCCCCTACCCCCCTACCCCCCTACCCAGATCAATCCACATGTGTGCTTTCAACATTCTGGTTGTTTGATTGATGATAATCCTGATGGAAGAATGGACCTCATTGTAGTAGTGCTCTACTTCTGTTCTGGGGAAACACACACATGTCACCAGTTAATGTCATAAAGGAAGTTTTATTCTCCCAGGAATCAGCCTTTCTGCTTCAAAGTGCGGTGGCACCATGGTCTTAATATCAAGGCATTGTGGCAGCCTCCAGGAAAACAAGCATGATGTGGTGTTGGTGGTTCACAGATGAACTGGACATTGAGTGGCAGCTTTTCCTGTTGAGGTAAGTGTTCAGGATTGATTAAGGGAACACATAAAGCCATGTGAGTGACATCTATGGCTCCTTAGGCCTTGGGAAATCCTGTCACTGGTTAAAGTTGCATGGTCATATTACATTGATATCAAGCATCCAGAGGGAGGCTAATGAACTGGTTTACTTGAGCAAACAAACTATTGATGATCAATGACTTGCCTGTGGCATGTGTGGATGCCTGACTAAGAAATGTTGGAAATATCACCAAGCAGCCTTTAATGATCCCATGCATAATAATTCAGCACAATGGTTACTTTAACAGCCACTGGCAATGTCCTAAATGTGTTGAAGGGGTCTACAGGTCAGGGTGCAACATCTGGTACAACTGCCTGATGGCTTCCCTTGCGAAGTGGAGCCTCTTCATGCACTGCACCTGGATGAGGTACAGGTTAAAGCAGCTGGTCTATCCATTCTGTCCCATACTTCATGGTGAGCTCGTGTGGTCAACCTTGTCAAAGGCCACAGAGAGGGCCAAGACCATGAGGGGGGATATGCACGTTCCTTCCCCAGTCAGCAACACAATCTCCTAGAGAGGCAAAAAAAACAAAAAAAAAGTTAGGCCAATTTAGGAAATAAAATTCTGTGAAATTCCTCTCTGACCTCGCAGGCGATTAAAAAAATTCCAGACCACAGTGACTGGTAGACCAATCCCCCAATAGCCACCTACTTTCTATATGTAGTTATGTCAGCCACAGTCAAGAACTCATCAAACTCCCTTGTGGATGCCCACAGCAAATCCGGAACCACTACACAAATTGGCAACTTGCTCCATAGGTCAACAACTCTCTATGAAAAATACTTCATGACATCTAACCTAAGCCTATGCTTAAATAACATACTCATGTCCCCGGACCTCCCTATCCACAGGGACCAAATCAAAACCTTTCATTATTTTAAAGATCAATCAAATCTACTCTTTTCTAGAGTGAAAAACCCAGCTTTCTAAGCCTATTTTGACAACTAAGGGCCTTTAACATGAGGGTTCTCCCAATTGTCCTCCGTAACTTTGGCGGAAGAGCTATGAAAACTCTAGAAAAGCACCATAAACATTGTTTAGGATTTCCAAGGCTCTTACGCCAAAGTTTTGGCGGACAAATGGGAGACCCCCCCCCCACACATAGAAACTCATCCCCTATGTATCAATCTAACGGCCCTCTTCCGAATCTTTTCCAGGGCCTCTATCACAAAGCATGTAAGGGGACCAAAACTGGACACAGTTTGGGTAAATTGTAGAGCTGCGCCACTTTTACCCCAATGGAAAAAGATTTGCACTCGCCTGTGGTCTGGAGAGTATTTACACAAATGTTTCCTGGGTCAGCTCTATTGCATACCATTGGAATAATGATTAGCGTATACCCCATGCAAAACGGGTGTAATCTGCTGGAGTGCATGGAAATTAAAGGAAATTGGTGAGACTGCCCTCATTGCACCTAAAAGCACTGGATTAGGTTAAAATAAAACAGCACGTGCAGGCACCCCGGGGAAGCACAGTATTAGGAAAGAGTAGATTGGCTTCTGTTCACTTTGGACGTTATTGTCGTAACATAGAATGTACATTGTGAATACCGGTGGGGGAGACACATCCTGGGTTCCTAGTGGATTTTCTTGCCAACTGCCCCTCTTCCTGCCTGGAGAATGGTGGCAATCGGCCCAGGGTAGCAGTGGTAAGGCCCCAAAATTCTTTTAATGAAGGGAGAGGGCTTAGTGAAGGCCTCATCTCCCCCACCCACCCAAATCCCTACATAGCTGCCGAATTCACTCACCTTAATAAGCCTCAGTCTCAGCTGAGGGCTAAAAACAAAATCTCGGAATCCTCTTCATGGCTCTTCCACCACCTTTAAATCAATCGGCTGCCTCTTCTGGTGCTGAAGGGGTGGTCCCACACCACCGGAATTTTACTCCCTCACTGCAGCATGCTCCCTCTTGGTGGTGGAAAAATGGGCCGGAGTTGCAGTTGTGTCAGGAAGAGAATTCAGCCCCAACTAAGTGGCTCACACATAAAGAATGGCCACTTCAGTGAAGTATCAGAAAGCTTACCCAAGTGTAAGTCACTGACGTGGAGAATAGGATGAGAAGAGGTGTCCTATGTGCTTCGAGGCATCAGGCGCCTGCTCTCCATAATATCGAATATGGAGAACAGAAGCATACTATGTACCAGAAGCACCCAGCAACCCCAATTAGGGTGAGGAGTGCAAATTGGACTGGAAGCTTGTAAGCTAAGCTTCGGCCCTCAACTTCGATGCTAATTAAACTGCCACCCTATATTCTGACTGTGGAGCAATTGCTGAAGGGAAGCCGAATTGCTTTTTCAAAAAATCCCCAATCACCACTGTCCAGTGCTCCTCCCACCAGCATCCATTCCCATATCTCAATTATTCTACCCTGCTCTGTTATTCTTCCACAGAGAACATTGCCCCCTATCTCCCATAGCACAGAAACTATTGTGTCCCATGGACTATTTGATCAACTCAGTCAATATATATATATTCCATAACTGTCAGTCCCATTCCCAACCAGATATTTATCCAGTTCCTTTTTGATGGAGTTAATTGATACATCATCATCTGTTTTTGCTAACAGTGTGTTCTACATATCCCTATTCTGTAAGGAAAGGGATTCTCCTAACTTTGGTCTCACTTGAGGCTTTCTATAAGCCTTTGCCCAGCAACTCTGCCCTCACAATCTGCATTGCATTATTGATGTCAGAACTGTAGTTACGGTATTCCAAGAGAATCACCTATGCAACAACTGTAGCCATAGCAACAGAATGTTGTTGCCTCGCTATGTTTTAACTCTAATTCTACGATGTTATCCACTCTTCGCCTGTCTTCAGCTGTAACAAATTCCTTATAATTTCCAATGTTCATCTGAGGAAGAGACCATGATGCTGCTGAAAATTCATGTCTATGAATTGTGACTTACCACAAATGTTAATGACATTATTGCATTATTCTATTACTGGAATAGCATGTCTTGAAATTGCGCGCTCAAATTATGAAACTAAACCACGTGAAAAAGAAATGTCTAAAATTAAGTAGTGACATCTTTATGAGCCAGTTCAAAAAGAGGGAACTGAGAAAATCAGAAATCCTCTCGCCATGAGGAACACCAGAGTGACTTTATGAAGACAAGCTTGGGGAGTAAACGCGTTACTCTGTCCTCCGAACATAAATCCGAGTTTGAGAAACTCCCAACATAACACCATGGAGGAGTCAGAAACATTCCCCACGGAAGAGGAAACCAAAGCTCCAAAATGTCAATCAAAAAAGGCAGGCAACAACTTCTTTAGACCAGTCCAGAACAACCTCACGTGGTTCTGGAATTACCTCAAGAGCGGCTGGAGTTACCTCGCGCGCATTTGGGAATCCCTCACGTGCGTCCGGAACTCCCTGACATGTGCCTGGTATTTCCTCATATGTAGCTGCCAATCCGTCGTGGATGACACGGAATCCTCCGTGAGTGAGTGGAATTCCCTCATAAGTGACTGGACACCAAGCCGGGGCCCCCGTAAAGGCATTTGCAAATGTCTCAAACGGTGTTGGAACAGGTTCCTAAGCGACTGGAACGCCCTCACGGGCGACCAGAACCCTCTGAGAAGCACCTGCAAACTCCTCAGACGCTGTTGGAAATCCCTAAGACACGATTGGAACTCCCTCGGGTTGAGATGGCGGTGTCCACTGGCAGAATGCGCCCGGGGCTCCACCGCCCTGAGCTGGAACCTGGCCACCTTGTGCCTGGAACCCCTGGCACGCTGCTGGGACTCGTTCAAAAGCGGCTGCCGCCGCTTGATGCGCGGCTGGAGTTTCCTCACCCTGGGTTGGAACTGTTACACGTGTTGCCGGGATTTCCTGGCCAGCGGCTGGGGTTCCCTCACACGTGGCTGGACCTCGATGGTGGGCTGCTATGGCTCGCTCTCTCGGAACTGGGACTCCTTGACACGCTGTTTTCACTCCCTCGCCCGCTGCCCGAATGCCTTCCGACGGACTTCATACCTCAAGATTCAGCGTTAGGGTATTTTTTCTACTAGTCGCCTATTTACCCTGTTTAATCCTCTCCAGTTCCCCCCCCCCCCCCCCCCCACCAAAAAAAAGTGTTTCAAAGCATCCTGACCACCCCTTTAAACTAAGGTTGGCATCCTGATATCTGAAAGAATTTAATGTTTCTGATTGAACATTGGAGTGAGGGGGCACTAATTATAAAACTCCGATGATATTAAAACCTTGGAAACAGCAGCGGATTGAAATATTAATATTCACTCCTGAAACGTGAAGCAAATAACGTGTAATGTCATTCATCACAGTTCAGAAGAGACTGAAGAGAAATTATAAAAATAACAGGTTTTTCACAACAACTCTTACCATTAATGGTCCTACCTTTGTCCGTCTTCATATATGGGCATTCGTCAACTTCTTATATTCTGAACTCAGAAGGAACTCCATATTTCCATTGCTAAAACTGCTTCAAAAAACTTGGCTTTCTCTTAGGCAATCCCACTCCTTCATCTAACTTTGAACTTTTCTCTGACACAACCTACTCTGTCTCTCACTCTCCATTTTATTAATATCATCATAAGTGCTCTAATCTTGTTTTTTTAAATTGCCTTACACACCCTGCATATTCACTATTGAAATCTTTTAATCTTTATACCCCAATTAATTCTTTCCCAAGGCATTACAAACTATGGAACTCCTTACCTCCTTGGTCTTCCTTTTTCCCTGTAATCTACACGCTTTTAATATCCAAGTTTAGCTTCAGCATTCTAACCTTGGTGGTGTCCTACAATAGGACAATTTTTAAAAAAACACCTGGACCCCTTGATTAGATTCTAGCCTGTATTTCACACTGGGCTATCTGTTATTACTTTATTTTTTAAAAAAACATTCGAACTCCTTGATTAGGAATCAGTCTATAACTCACTTCTAGGTATCTGTGATTCTATACATAAACCTGAACCCTTTGATTACATTATTGCTTGTTACTGTATTGGGCCCAAGTAGACCTACAATGGGACCCATGAAAACAATTGGGACCACTTGCTATTGAGCAGGCCTGCTATTGGGCTCACAATTGCAGTGGAGCAACAGTCTCTTTGCCCATCTGGACTACAGAGCAGCCAGTTTCCAGAAGGGACAGAGCATCAGGGAAGCAAGATGCACCTATTCAGTCCAATAGCTTAATGAAGCACCAACACAGCAGGAAAGGGAACAGCTCCTCCATTATGGACGATTCAGCAGATTCAAGTCATGGTAAGACTGCTGTTTTTGCTCTTGGTGCCTCCTCCATGTTCGGCAATACAGGTAGGGGTTAGATGTATGGGAGAAGTACATCAATCAGGAGAGCAGTAGTGGCAGGGTGTGTGTTTGCAGTTACAAACTCATAGGTTGTCTGTTAAAGCTACTCAATAAAGAGCCCAAGTGTCTCCACTATTACTTCTGTCCTGCTTAGCCTTAGTACTAATTTTAACCAGATGAGCAATCATTAGCTTACATAGCTCATTCCTGGATATTCATTATTTTACATTTTGACCATCTGAACATGCATTTAAATTCCAGCCTGTGAACTATTAGTTGTTCTATGTAGAAAGCATGTAAACTCTTAAATCAGATTTCTGTCTAACTCACTCCTGGAATTCTTTGTACCACACAACCAAGTCATTGAAATAAGATGCAGCTCTGTGGTGTCTAGCACCCTTGTTACGAATTTCTAAAGCACAGTTATAAGGACTCTGGGAAAGGACTCTAAGAATCTTGAAACTCATTTTCATCTTTGGTCTCAGAAAACAGTTTAAAATGTAAGAGAGAGAGCATTAAGTACTATACTATTCTAATTTAACTTGTTTCTGTGTGTCTTTATTATAATAAACGATTCGAAGTTAAGCCTGAAATACATGGTCTGCCAACGTGGCGTTTCTGGCTGTTAGAAAGATCAGCGGTAGATGGTAGGTATCCTGTACAATTTATGGTATCACCTAGCCAAATTTTCCAACCCTCCAAGATTGTTCTGGCGTCTCCAGGAATTAAAGATTAATCTGGACACTGCTGCAAGCAGCCTGGGAGAAAAATCATAGAGGCATTAAAAAAAAGTGTGACTTTTAACATTTTTTGAAGATTTTCGGTTATCAATTATAAAAATATTGGAGATGGGAAAAAAGGCTGATTTACTGACTATCAAGAATCATCCAATCAGGTAATGAAAAGTCTGTTTGCTTTCCAATTGGCGTAGAAAGGCGGTGCACCACGAGGATAGACTTGTTGGGTGACAAATGGCAGGAGTGTGGAGGTGGGAGATCACGTGATGAAACCTCCAAGAATACGTCCAACCAGAGTTGGGAACCCTAAATCTAGCAGGGTCGATTTTTAACCATGAAAGATGCTTCATCCCATCCACCATATGCGTAAAGTTAAATTTTGGTTCATAGGAAGAGCTGGCCTGTTTACCAAGCTGCCTTTTACTGTGAAGTACAAGTAACAAGTGGTGGGAGATGGCTTGAACTGTAACAGTAACCAGGAAACTTTTCAACTCTTTGAAACAATATCATTGGCCAAGAGTGATCAAGTAACTATTCTATTAATTTTGCTTTCAAGCAATCTCATTGGCTGCAGCTAATCATATGAGCAAATTGATTGTTTCCTGTTTAATTAGCAGGGTTCTGGACCAGTGCTGGTGAACGTAGACCGTGTGAGATTGGACAGTTGTCAGCTTTCTGTTTGGTCCCTAGTAACCACATCAACTGTTTCTATGCTTTAAAAAAATCAGGAGAAAGGAATTTTCATTTAACACATAATACTCATTTAACACGCTAAAAGCAAATTAATGAAAAGCAGACAGTGGGACCTTGTGTTAATTATAATTTGGCATTGTCCCAAGAATTTTATCTATTTCATTGCCCAGGAGAATAAGAATAGACAGTCCTCAAATACTCTGTTTTAGGATATGTGTCTGAAGTTGAGGTATCGGCACGTACTCACAGGATGAGTCTATCTTGTCTGGTGGTGGTGAAGAAAGAGAGTGCTCATACTGGCATGGGGGTGTAAGAGGAAACAAAAGCTATTTGATCATGAGTCCAGAAAACTATGACTCATATGTGCAGCTGGACAGTTAATTCAAATGGGGAAAAAGGAAAGGGAAAAGCCCAATCTTGTAAACAGCTTTGAGCGGAGGACGGCCTTCCTTGTCAGAGCTAAGCAATACCCGATATATTATTTTTTCAGTTTATTGTTTTGAATCAATTTCCTGGGACCTATTGGAGGGACTTGGTAGTTACTGAGCATTTAACCAATGCTATACAATTCCTGAACTGGGAGCGCTTGATAGATATATGTCAAGGGAGCATTGACCCATGCTGTACTGACCTGGGAATGCTGTTGAGACAGAGTAGATACATTGCTCTACATTGCCTTATCAACATTCCCAGGTCAAGTATAACATGGGTTCAGTGCTGAACAAAGCTTCCTTGACATAGTTCCAGCAAGCACACTCAGCTCAGAAACAGATTTATGCTGCATCTAAGCCATGTCCTGCATGCACTTCATGGAGAAGTGTGGAGAAAGTTTTATCTTACATCTAAACCAGATTGAATCTGATGTGGGAGAGCTCAGTGCTGGCACTCTATCAAAATGGAAGCATTTCATTTCCCAGCGTTGACATTCCTTGCATTAATGAACATGAAAATTCACCAAAGTATGCTTTTAATAAAAACTTATTGGTGGCTATTTCTTTGGAATATCTGAATATTTTTGAAAAGCTTTGAAAAGATGTAGGGAGTGAAATTGGTCTTCGGCAGTAGTGCAAAACGGTTGATAGTGAATCAGCAGCCCAATACGACAGCGTGTACACGCTGTCGGATTGGGCTGCTGATTCGCTATCAACCGTTTTGCACTACTGCCAAAGATCAATTTCAATCTTGTCCCAGACCTTTCCACTCCTACCCTTCTGTTACTTAATGTGCAGAATTGGGATATATTAAGCTACAATATATTAATAACAATTTTTCAAGTAAATTACTTACCAACTCAGCTGCTCTCAATATATTTATTTCCCAACTGTTTTTTCTATTTTTCTTCCCTGAGGAACTAGAATTACATTTTTAAAGAAATATTTTAGGCCCATGTGCTGCTTGTGGGTTTTATTGTTTTAGTTATCTCTGCGATCCCAATATATTAGTCTTTGTTTTTCCTGATCTCTCTCCAGTCTAATTAAATGATGAATTCTTTAACTGAAGTAAATCCTTTTATAATAGTGAATAGTCATTGCTTTCTATTCTTGCCTTGTTTATGCTAATTACTTTTCTTTATCTCTCTTGGTTTCCCTTTCTGTTTCCTTTGTCTATAATGCAATCCCTAATTTATGATGATTTGAAATGTACATTTACAGTGCACCATGTGGTGCACTCTCTTTACATTCTGAATAATACAAGAATTGGAATTGTCATAATGCTTAATGAGGTTGTGTTGAAGGAACTTTAGCCAACATTTAATCCTTGCTATTCCTGAGCTAGGAGTGCTGGATGGAACTGTATAGACAAAAGATGGGAAAATCACAGCAGAAGGAAACAGATATTAACAAAGATATATATATAGTGAAGCATGCAAACTGTGAGCGATAGAGAGAGAATGAAAAGGAGCAACATATGGAGTCAAAGAGAATGGAACAGAAAGACAAATGTAGAGAGAAATAGTAAGAAGGAAAAACAAAGAAAAATAATAGAAAGAGACAATGTAAAGAAAGACAGAGGGAAACAAAGTGAAACACAGACAGATACAAGATAGAAAGACGGACATAGAAAAGGTAGAGAGACAAACGGAGACAGCAATAGCGAAAGGAAAAATTGAGACAGAATACAAAAAGAAACAGAAAGACAAACAAAATGAGATAGCGAAACATGCCCAAAAAATGCAGAGACAAAAAGGCAGACAGGTTTAGAAAGAATTGGTGTGTCGGTGAGAGTGGTCGAGGGAGAACATTACGAAAGTAAGAAAGCATGAAATGAAGAAAGACTAATTAGCCATTCAATTCTGCTCCTTCCACAGACCATTTATGACCTCCCCTATCACGGACTCTACCCTACACCCTGAAAGGAACTTCTGTATAAATACTCCCTGATCCAGAAAGGTAAACAAGCAAACGTCCAAAATGTGCATCTATCTTCAAATTTCGACATTCGACTGTGGTTGGCTCTCATCTCCACCTCATCAGGCAGGAATCATTGTGCCTATGGAATATTTGATCATCTCAGTCTATACCCATCTCTACAGCCACCATTCACATTCCAGTGTCCTCTGCTATAATTTTCATGTCATTGGCTTCTTCCTCTTGTCACGTAGAGGTTAAAAACGAATTTAGCTCAAAGAAAATGGCCCACCTTGATTTGATACACAAAGGAATGCTTGTATTTGAATTGAATGGCTTGACACTACCCCCCACCCCCCGAATGCCTGTCACAAACATAACATCGGTTTTGGGCGATCAGGTAAGAAAATAAGCCCCACCATTTTCTGTGAGTGAACCTGGTTTTTAACCCCAAATGTACCATGGTAGGAAGAAAGAAGCCAATAACACGGTACCTCATTGACACAAACGTGTATTTTTTGTCACAATGGTTTAAAATAACAAGACTCAAAAAAAACAGCATTGTGGATTTGTGGAACAAGCTCCAAGGTACAATGATTAACTTATATTGTTTGAAAATATATTTGATTGACTGTTCTATTTGAGTTTAAGAGATCATAGTTACATTTCTTTTGTTCCTTTCAAATTTTGAAAGTATACCTTAGCCTGCCGTGTTTGAATTGTGTAGTCCATCTGAAGCCATCAGAGAAAAATAGATAGGCCAGAGAAACTCTGTGGATGGTCAGCAATGAATCACCACGTAAGGTTAATATTCAGGGATTTTATGCCAGGTTAGCACAGCGGATGCAATTGTTGGCTATTTTCTAATTTCCCAGGAAGAAAGCTATAGTGTGATTTTGCTATTGTTCATTTATCCATTTACTGTTTAATAAATCTGTTTGGCCATTTATGGCCCAAGCCAAGGATGTGCATCCTTTTAGAGTAGTGAACTGGATCCAATGTTGCAACTCATGATTAAGAGTGCATTTGCACAATCATTTTAGTGAGGGTGCAAAACAGGAACCACTTTGCCCCAATGTTAACGTTGTACTGTACATGCATCCTAATTGCTGTCCTTTACGTCAATAACTCACTAATCCATCACCTTAGTCTCTCACTCTACCTTCACTTCTATCTCTCTTTTCCTTAATTTCCGTGTATTTCTTTTTCTCTTTATTCCTGTCTGTCTTTATTCGTGCCTGCCTCTCTTCCCCCTCATTGCTTTCACTACTGTCTCTCTGCTCCTCTGTGTTTTTACTCATTTTTCCTCTTTTCCTTACTTTCAGTTTTTACCTCTCTCTATCTCTGCAATTATGGGCGCTAAGAAATATCAGCATTGGGACACGGGTAGCAGTTAGAAACAGCAGCATCAGGACTCAGTAGAGCGGCGGGTTAAAGGTGGCTACCACATCTAAGGCATGCAAAAGAAATGCCAGTGATGCTGCTGTAGTCTGAGGACGGGCTGCTGAGAGTCTCATGGTTGGTGATTGTCTGTAGGTGGCAGGGGTACAAACACCCTCAGGCTCCACCTTTGTGAGCCTTGTTCAGTTAATTACTCCAAAGTGTGCTATCCTTCTTCCATTCCCACACTCAATATAGAGCCACAGCAAACTGAGTTGAAGTGAGCACTATTAATGAAAAGTGCTCACCTCGAAAATCCTGCTGATCTGTTGGTGCGTTCGTGGAAGTTTAAAAATAAGTCAAAGACAGTTCTCCCAGCTTTGTTAGTGGGAGTGTGTAGGCAAATCCTGCTTTTCCAGTGATTCGTGGATCTGGACAACAGCAGTCAAAGAAAATCACCCTTACTTGGTAGTTTCGTTAGTCAAAAATGACTGTTTAATGCTTCATTCATACAAACATGCATGAAGCAAAGCAAGCAATACATACAACTGTACTCTTATCAGTTATACATTTATGCGGTATTTAATGATTTAAAAGTTCACACCAGCATGGAACAAAGCAAGCAGTACATACAACCGTGAATCAAGGATTTCAGCATCAAAGCTGTTTAGAAGTGATCAGCTTCTCGTATCTTGAGGTTGTTTGTCGTCTTGTTGTTGGAGTTTCTTCTCTTTTCTTGAAGTCTCTTGTTGAAATTTCTGCTTCCAGGCGAAGCTCCGTCAAGCGTCTCTGACTGCAGCTGCTCCAATTGTTGTTCTCCAACTGTTAACTGCAGCAGTAAAGAAGCTGCTACAATGTTCTATCTCTCTGATTTTTGGCAGTTAGGATGTGAACAAAATTATGAGAAGTCCCATTTTGGCCACTCAACCACCGTTTCATTAATGATGGATGGTTGGCTGGACCACTCAAAAACCGAATGAACCCAGCTGTATCTTCTTATCCATGGTAATCCAGGTACAGTTACCTTCCGAAGGATTTCTTGTTATCTCAGCACTCTGTTCCAAATTAATTGTTGTGAGAATCAAAATTGTTTTGTCCGATGCTTCTATACAGCTATCGTTCTTATCAATTGTTATTGAAAACTGAAGCTTGTTAAATTTTTCTGCATATTTGCAGTTTTAAACTGATGTCTGAATGTCCAAAGGAGCAAGTTAAATTCACAATATACAAAAAGGGGCAGTGTTAACCCTTTCCTTCAAATGTAATGTCCAGATACTTTGAATGCACAGTATTCAAAGGGGTTTTAATCTCAATGTTCAAGGGGGTTTTAACCCTTGCCCTAAAGTCCCTCCTCAAGTGGGTCTGTCTGATCTTCTGACTGATCCACTTCATGCACCTTGAGCATTGTCCTTGGTTGTTAGTCTTTTTTTTATTGGTTATAACGTTGGTTCTATTTAGGACGGGTTTGCCGTGACATACGCAAAAAGCATTAAACATAAGCAAATTATCAGAACGAACACTAATATACATTGAGTACAGATTAAAGCTGTACTGATTGTTCTAATCCATGGGTGTTGTCAATATTATACACTGCTTCCAACCATGGTCTCCTCGCTTTTATATCTTTTGTTCTATAAGCGCATTAGCTTGTTTCATCTTCACCCGATGATGGTGAGGTGTGTGACTATGGCAATATGGACTTAAGACTTAATGACAATGGAGGAATAGGGTGACCAAAGGGTGTTTTTAAACTACCGAAGTAATTCAAGAAAACGGTTTCCTTTCCACTTCAGTCTTAATCTCCAATAACCCCCACTTACCCCGCATGGCCTTATCTAAAGTTCTCATCTTGTCAGCATCACTTACCATTTTCGAGCCATTTGCCCTTTTAATTTAAGTTTCATTTGGTTAATATTACACATCATGATAGAGACAAAGACAATCATAATACATTGTACAGAAAGCTACAGTGTACAATATTATCAAGAAATCATGGACTTAAAAAATCCTCCAGCTCTCCTTTTACTATTATCCATCATGTGGATAATTCTTGCTAAGTATTATTTCTCCCTTGCCCTTGGTTGTCCCAATTTCATTGTTAATTCAAAGGAACCCAACCCTGAATTTTGGAAATCCATATTCTCTATGGAGCATGTGTCAGTGCCTTGCGTCACATTAACCACTTCATCTCCCCCTGCATGGTCCCGATGTCTCGGGTAGTGACTAGGCTGTAAATACAGGCAGAGACACAAACATCTCCAAGAGAAAGCTATAAATTAACCATTTTATCTCATTCATGAGCCCTGGAGGAGCTTTACTGTTCAATACAATATTATTATTAACCCTTAAAACATAGACTAAACATTCCCAACCTGGTCTAAGTTATACTATTTATTTCTTTTCTTGGACCTTTTATTCCTTAAGTGCAATTATGCTTGAATATAATTATGTCATTTCAAAACTGTCCAGTCCAGAAAGTAGTATTGTTGAAATAAAAACAGAAAATGGTGGAGAAGATCAGCAATTCAGGCAGCATCTGAGGAGAAAGATCAGAGTTAACAGGCAGGATTTTAATATGCTCGGGATGGCAGCGGGGGTGGGGTGGGGGGGGTCAATGAGCGCATGGGAAACCCCCCCAAAAAATTCCCTACCTTTCCCCACACGATCGCGACTTAATTGATGGCCCTTAACGTAGCTACCGGGTTTGCTATCTGAAAGCTGCGCAGCGGGCAGACTGCGCACCCGCATGATCTGCTTCAGCTGGAATGTTTGTATTTAAAGGGCTATTGCATCAATGGCTTTTGCTGGAGAAACAAGGAACCGGGCAGAATGGAGCAGCAGAGGGACAAGCCAGCTCCAAAATTCAGTGACGCATCACTTGAGATGCTGCTGGCGGGGTGAGGAGGAGGAGGGAAATATTTTACCAGGTGGACAGGAGGAAGCACCCTGCCTCTGCCACCAAGAAGGCCAGGCTCAAGGTGGCTGAGGAGGTGATCAGCAGGAGCAACATCTCTCGCACTTGGGTGCAATGCAGAAAGCGCTTCAATGACCTAACTAGGGCAGCAAATGTGAACACACCTAATGATTCTCCTGCATTCCGTGGTGCACATCATCCCCCACCCCCACCTCACATTCTGCTCTGCCAAGACTACCCATCACATCATTCCTCACACCCACTTAAGTCTCATCGTCAACTTACCTTCACTTCCTGAGCACTTCCTCACCTCCCCATTTGTGAACGCACCTCTACCACTCACCCCAACCCTGATCAAATGTGATGTATCTGTCTGATGTTTCCATTTCATTGTCAGCGTCACCCAAAGCGATGCATCCATCGGCTGACCACTTCACCCTCACTCACTCACACATCTGTAATTTCTCCCCTTGTAAGAGAAGAGAGCTCAGAATGCACAGGAGAGGACGAGGACTGGAGCGGGGCCACAACAAATAGTGGTCCTCACAGAAGTGGAAGAGGAGGCCCTGGAAATCAGCTGCACCCTCGAGTGCCTGTCCCTCAGGGATGCCGAGACTGACACCCTACAAACGTCTGGTGACAGAACTTTAACATTCATTGCACACATGAATTGATGTTATTAATGATTGGCATGTTGAACACATGAGTATGCTCATCACAACATATCTGTGATGATTCTTAATATTGCCTTCTGTTCTCTTCCAGGCCCTTCAACGACCAAAGTGATGAGAGAGGGTAATTCCTCAGAGGAGGAGCCATCCATCAGCGCAGCAACTCACACCTCAGTCCTAGTGGTCAGTTAGTTGGTTGGCAACTGCTGAGTAACCAGTCACAAATGATCACGAGCAGACACTGGTGGCAGGGGCAACTGCGGAGAGTCCGCGTCGGTTGGCGCACTCCTCTCCAGGCTCTGCTCAGCTGGATGCAGATGCTGAACCCCGGGGGCCATCCTTTAAAAGGAGAATGATCGAGGGACAGCAACACATTTGCGAGGTACTGGAAGAGGTGCCACACACGCTCTCCACAATAGCGGAGAGGATGGAGGAGTCCACTTCCAGCATTAGTGGACTGGTGGCGCAGGTAAGTACAGGAATGTCTGCGATGGAGAGAATGGCAGCCCCCACTGAGTTTCAAGCATGGCTCATAAATGAGTCCCTTCAGGCCCTGACAATGGCCGTGTGGACTCAAGGCGAACTACATTCTGCTGCCTTAAACAGGCAGGCAGATACATTAGCACTAGCCTTACAAGGCATTACACTCGTCTTCCAAGCTGTTGTCCAGCAGAGTGGTAAGAGTGATGTGGCCCTGGCCCAGGAGAGGGATGATGGCGAAAGGGGACATAGAAGTGGGGATTCCACTCACCCGTTGCCCCCCTCTCAACCAGTACCCGCAATGCTGCCTCCTCTCCAGGTGGCCGAGTCTGCCCCTGCATAGGTACAGGTGGAGCAGTCTTTTGGAGGGGCCCTCACGGGCTCCAAAACCCAGAGGACGTAGCACTAGAGCTTCTCAGCAGTCGTGGCATGAACATAGCAACCTGCCACTACCTCTGCTACAGCCACAGGGGATACACCACGTAGAAGTAGTAGGAAGCGAAAGGCTACGGTTTTGTGATCACAAAGGGTATGCACAAGGTGTCTGACAGACTGTCATGATTTTCATTTATATTTGGTTTTTGTTAAATTCACATTAAATGTTAGCATTCTCGCCACTACTGCCACGTCTTGCCCATTCTTGACTGCCTTTTGTGATAGCGCCCTTTCATGTACTTCATCATGAACGGCGTGACTTGA
This sequence comes from Heptranchias perlo, assembly GCF_035084215.1. Lineage (NCBI taxonomy): Eukaryota > Metazoa > Chordata > Chondrichthyes > Hexanchiformes > Hexanchidae > Heptranchias > Heptranchias perlo. Next base: position 31,074,420 of record NC_090342.1, on the reverse strand, counting down.
TGCCACCCAATGGGTGCGTTTTCAGTGGGTGTATGTGTAGTTGTAGGACTGTTTTGTGCAGTGGGGGGGGGTGGGGTGCTGGTGTTGGCGTTGGCGGTGCTCGTTCCAGGTGATCTGAGGACTGAACTATGTTCACTTTGCAGATGTCCTTATGAGAACCGGTCAAATATTAGTGACTCCTGGCCTCACGAGCAGCCAGGTGAGCTGCTGCTCTGCCGATGGACTCTTCCTTGTCATCCTGCTCCTGCTCCTCCTACTCCTCCTCCTCAATGTTGATAGCAGATATGGATGCTGGATGAGGGCATGGGGCCTCACCCACCGGTAACCCTCTCTGTTACGCAATGTTGTGCAGGACACAATAGATGACTATAATTCTACCCACTCTCGCTGGTGCGTATTGAAGCACTCCCCCAGATCGATTCAGGCACCGAAATCTCATCTTCAGCAGTCCTACCGCATGTTCAATGACAGACCTGGTGGTGATGTGACTGTCGTTGTACCGACGCTGTGTCTCGCTGATGGGGCTTCTCACAGGTGTCATGAGCCACATCTGCAGGGCGTATCCCTTGTCTCCGAGGAGCCAACCCTTAAGTCTGTTTGGTGCATAGAAGAGGGCCGGGATGTTGGATTCCCTCAGAATGAAGGAATCATGGCAGCTGCCAGGCAATCAGGCATACACATGAAGAAATCTTTTCCGGTGATTGCAAACGAGCTGCACGTTGATGGAGTGATATCCCTTTCTGTTGATGAACAGTCCTGGCTCATGTGGAGATGCTCGGATTGCTACATGTGCGCAATCAATTGCACCCTATACCCGTGGGAAGCCAGCGAGAGAGTGGAAACCCACTGCCCTCAGTCTGGCTGAGGTCGTACATGGGGAAGTTGACGTAGTGGGACGCCCTGCAAAACAAACCATCGGTGACCTGTCTTAGCCACTTGTGAGCAAAGAACTGAGAGACCCCGGAGATGTCACCGGTAGCGAGCTGGAAGGGTCCAGAGGCGAAGAAGTTGAGGGCATTGGTCACTTTAACTGCCACGGGCAATGCGTAGCCAACAACAGGCCCAGCTCTGCGTGAAGGAGCACACAGATGTCTATGACCACCTGGCGACTCACTCTCAGCCTTGATAGGCACTGCTCCTCAGAAAGGTCCGGGAAGCTCAGCCTTTGTCTGTAGACCCCCTCACAAGGGTAGTGCCTCCTGCGACGTCGGGCCCTCTGTTGTCCCCCTCTCTGCTCTTCTGCAGGTGCCTGTGGCGCACCTCTGTCTTGTGGAGCTGCAAGTGGCGAAACTGCACGCCGTGCCATTAATGGTGATGTGCCTCCTCCTCGGAAGTACTAGTGAATGCAGCCATTGCGCCCCTCTAATTGATGTCAGTTTGAGGGGGTCCAAAAAGTAGGTAAATATGTGTAATCAGAACAATTCTGAGTATAAACCAAGAATTCTCAGGCTAAACACAAAGAATTCCCAGGCAAAAGTTTGTCTGAGAGAACTGCTGTATAAACTCACCTTTTATCCCCATCTGTCAAACTGGAATTTAAAATGCCAAATGGCTGCCAGCTGCAACCCGGCTAGGTTTCCATGGCGTTCTTCACACAGCATGGGAAACACGTTGATGCAGTGTTGAAATTGTTTCCCTGCATCAATAAAAATATAAATCACCATTCCAACGACTTTAACTACCTTGATTGATGGTTTAAATATTGTCCCGCTGGCTTTATTTGTTGGCGGGACTTCTGGCTTCCTGAAGCACGTGCGCACCCAGATGGGTCTGGGTCGTGTGTGTTTTTCGGCGGGTTGGAGCCGGGATTCCTTCCCGCTCTGGAAATCCCCGATTTTGTTTGCCTGCCCCCAACGCACCCGGACTTCGGGGATAAAATCGTGCCCAATGTTTCAGGTCAAAGACCTTTCGCCAGAACTGGAAGATATTAAAGAGTTAATAGTTGTTAAGCAAGTACAGAGCCAGGGAAAGCAGGGGGGGTGGTGGGAGGGGAGGAAAAAACAAAAGGGAAGCTCTGTGGTAGTATTGTTGGACTGGACAGGACTACAATTTTATTTCCCCTAAATACTTTCTTCCTTGATACACAGCATTGGGCAGAAGTGGATAGACCGGATTCCTTTTATTTTAAATAAATTTGATCTGCCATTGTCAGCAGGTAAGGGTCTTAAATTCTTAACACCACTGGATCACTTCTTGCACCAACACTTACGCAGTCCCGAAAACCATGTTCCCCTGCTTAAAAGAAAAGAGAAAACAGAAAATCCATTGTGGCTCTTCTTGCGAGCCCAAGGGGTTAACAAACAATTCATTAATTTCCTTCTGTTGCCCTTTATCCTGTGTCCAGAGAGGGCTCCAAACATGTTTCAGTGGATGGATCAGGCACCTCGCTCCAGGAGGAATAATCAGCAAAGGAGGGACTGAAATAATGCCCAATATTGTGACTCTTGTTGAAAGCCTAAGGGGTTAACTTCTTTGCAGCAAAATAATGACATCGGAGCCAGATATCTTCAGACTCACACAGCGTGCGTCAACGTAGCTTTCACGTAAACTATGTCGAATTAAATTCAGAATCATTTTAAACATATTCATGCCAGGGAAGATAACATTTCAGTTTGTTCATTTATTTTTTAGTTAGTCCAACATTTCTAGATTGTTGTCATAGAAGAAGGAGATTGTTTCATTTCTTCCACATTTAACTGAAGGACAAGTTAGCCTTCACAGCTAAACAAAATCTCTGCCCAGAAAACCCCATTTCTGTCTAAATGTTGGCTCCAATACTTTGAACCTCGCTGACTCTTTTACACTTCTTTCTTTGTCTGACCATCAGGTCCTTGTTTGGGTACCAATTGTAGAGAAATCCTGCTTTTCCAGGTGTTTGTGGACCTGGACAATAGCAGTCAAAGAAAGTCACCCTTATACGGTAGACTCGTTAATCAAAGTACTTATTTAATGATTTAACAATTCATGCAAACATGCATGAAGCAAAGCAAGCAATACATAGAACTCTACCAGTTATATATTTAACGCGGTAGTTAATGATTTAAAAGTTCACACAAGCATGAAGCAAAGCAAGCAATACATACAACCGTAAACCAAGGATTTCATCATCAAGGCAGTTCAGAAGTGATCGGCTTCTTGTGTCTTCAGGTTCTTTGACGTCTTGTTGTTGAAGTTTCTTCTTCCAGGCGAAGCTCCGAGAAGCTTCTCTGACTGCAGCTGCTCCGATTGTTGTTCTCCAACTGTTCACTGTTGACTGCAGCAGTAAAGAAGCTGCTACGATGTCCTATCTCTACATGATTTTTGGCAGTTAGGGTATGATCAAAGTCACGAGAAGTCCCATTTTGGCCACTCACCCACCATTCCATTAATGATGGATGGTTGGCTGGACCACTCAAAAACCATGTGAACCCAGCTGTATCATTTGATCCAAGGTGATCCAGGTGCAGTTATCTTTCTCAAGGATTTCTTGCTATCTCAGCACTGTTTGTCCAAGTTGATTGTTGTGAGAACCAAGATTGTTTCGTTCAAAGCTTCTATACAGCTATCGTTCCTATCATTGTTATTGAAAACCGAAGCTTGTTGAATTTTTCTGCACATTTGCAGTTTTAAACTGATGTCCAAATGTAGAAAGGAGCAAGTAAAATTCACAATGTACAAAAAGAGGCACAGTTAACCCTTTCCTTCAAATATAATGTCCAGGTATTTTGAATTCACAATATTCAAAGGGGTTTTAATCACAATGTTCAACGGGTTTTAACCCCTGTCCTACAAGTATACTGAATTGATGGGCAGCTCTCGCTCCCAGTAGTTGGGGCTTGCTGCAGTGTTGTGGATTCCTGTGAAAAGCCCCCCAGGTCAGTTGCTAGTATGCGTTTGCAATCAGCTAATGGCTTTTCACTTCCAGACCTTGCAGGGTTCCCTTTATGCAGACAGCTCTGCAGTGGTATGATCTAATGATGTTATTCTTCTGCCAGATGTTCAGCCTGGGAGATGGCAGAGGCTGTGTTTTTATACAGACCTATGGAATGTATCTCTCTGCCTGTCTGTTACTGAGACCTACAGCAAACATGGAGCTTGATATCCTCCAACATGGTTTCTCCTCCAACCGAAGAACAGTGATGTTCAATGGGCTGCTTCTTTATAATCTCCATCTACATGTGCCCTGTGTAACTAACACATGCTGAGGGGATTCTCCTCCCACAATTCCACCCAACCAAAGTCAGGTTGAATCATGGCAGAGAGTGAGGGAAAATTGGCAGGTGAGGCCTGCCACCACATCATCACCCTGGCTGGGATTTTCCCTCCCCTCACCACCCGCCAGGAACAATGTTGACCTCTCTTCCACACCCAGCTCCTAAAAATGGCAGCAGGGCATGGTGTCTGGATCCTTCACTCCTTGGGGCCTCCATGTGAAAGGTGGCCGTAGATCTCGGGAAGCGGAAGTGAAGGCTCCCGCAATGGAGGGAGACCTTGTAGCAGCCTCCATTTCCTCCAGTTTGGCGCTAAACCCTTATATGCTGAAGGCCCTGGTCTCAACCAAGACTTTCAGTGGGACAAGCACGCTAATCTTTGGGGAACTTCTGCCGCTTTGAGGTCCCTCACTGCCTCTTCTGGTGCTGTAGTGGTGTTTCTCTTGCAGTGGGAATCCCACCCAGCAAGGTGAATGCTCCTCAACCCAGGGAAATGGTTCAGGGTTAGGGGGAATACAGAAGGATGAGCAGAAGTTCCACCCTGCCGGAACACTGCCCTGAAGAGGAGAATCCTGACAGATGTGTGTACGAAAGAGAAAGAGAGAGAGAGAGAGATGTCTTACCTGCAGGTACCACTGAGTCAGGGAAGTGTTATTTGCAGTAAGTTGGATTGGATAATGCAAACAACGTTATCCTCCAAGTTGACTGCAGTTCAAACACGCCGAAGGCCCTGACCCTGTGACATACATAGAGAGGGATTTGAAGACCAGGTCGCTTCCATCTAATTCCATTCCCAAACGACCAGTCTTGCATATTGGCATGAGGCTTGACATGCTTCTCAGGAACCTCTGCCAAACCATCTGAGTGGCATCTCCAAAATGCCCTCTGTCATTCCTTGGAGACATTTAATTTACTTTCTTTGCTGCACATCCTCCACTTACTTGCCTTCATCTCCTGAGATATCCCTGAAGGAGGGTGCTGCAAACCTCAAAGTGAGCATCCCCGGTGGAAAGCTGTATATTTGCGCCTTCTTTCCAGAACCAAGCATGTAGGTCTTTTACAGTCAGAAAGGGGGGAAATTATAATGGGGAACAAAGAAATGGCAGAACAATTAAACACATACTTTGGTTCTGTCTTCACAAAGGAGAACACAAATAACCTCCCGGAAATGTTAGGGAACTAAGGGTCTAGTGAGAGGGAGGAACTGAAGGAAATCAGTATTAGTAAAAAAATAGTGCTAGGGAAATTAATGGAGCTAATGACTGACAAATCCCCAGGGCCTGATAATCTACATCCCAGAGTACTAAAGGAAGTGGCCCTGGAATTGTGGATGCATTGGTGGTCATCTTCCAAAATTCTATAGACTCTGGAACAGTTCCTACAGATTAGAGGGTGGCAAAGGTAACCCCACTATTTAAAAAAGGAGGGAGAGAAAAAACAGGGAATTACAGACCAGTTAGCCTAACATATGTAGTAGGGAAAATGCTAGAGTCTATTATAAAGGATTGTATAACAGGACACTTGGAAGGCATTAACGAGATTGGACAAAGTCAGCATGGGTTTATGAAAGGGAAATCATGCTTAACAAATCTACTGGAGTTTTTTGGGGAGGTAACGAGTAGAATAGATAGGGGAGAACCAGTGGATGTGGTGTGCTTGGATTTTCAGAAGGCTTTTGATAAGGTCCCACACAAGAGGTTAGTGTGCAAAATTAAAGCACATGGGATTGGGGAGAATATACTGGCAACAGAGAGTAGGAATAAACGGGTCTTTTTCTGGGTGGCAGGCAGTGACTAGTGGGGTACCGCAGGGATCAGTGCTTGGGCCCCAGCTATTCACAATATGTATCAATGATTTGGATGAGGGAACTGAATGTAACATTTCCAAGTTTGCAGACGACACAAAGCTGGGGTGGAATGTGAGCTGTGAGGAGGATGCAAAGAGGCTCCAATGTGATTTAGACAAGTTGGGTGAGTGGGCAAGAACATGGCAGATGCAGTATAACATGGATAAATGTGAGGTTATCTACTTTGGTTGTAAAAACAGAAAGACAGATTATTATCTGAATGGTGATAGATTGGGAAAAGGCGAGGTGCAACTAGACCTGGGTGTCCTTCTACACCAGTCACTAAAAGCGAGCATTCAGGTGCAGCAAACAGTTAAGAAGGCGAATGGTATGTTGGCGTTCATTGCAAGAGGATTTGAGTACAGGAACAGGGATGTCTTACTACAGTTGTACAGGGCCTTGGTGAGACCACATCTGGAGTATTGTGTGCAGTTTTGGTCTCCTTATCTGAGGAAGGATATCCTTGCCATGGAGTGAGTGCAACGAAGGTTTACCAGACTGATTCCTGGGATGGCAGGACTGACGTATGAAGAGAGATTGGGCCGACTAGGCCTATATTCACTAGAGTTTAGAAGAATGAGAGGTGATCTCATCGAAACATATAAAATTCTAACAGGACTAGGCAGACTAGATGCAGGGAGGATGTTCCCGATGAATGAGGAATCCATAACCAGGGGTCACAGTCTCAGGATACGGGGTATGCCATTTAGAACCGAGATAAGGAGAAAATTCTTCACTCAAAGGGTGGTGAACCTGTGGAATTGTCTACCACAGAAGGCAGTGGAGGTTAAGTCATTAGATGTATTCAAGAAGGAGATAGATATATTTCTTAATGCTAAAGGGATCAAGGGATATGGGGAAAAAGTGGGAACAGGGTACTGAGTTAGACGATCAGCCATGATCATTTTGAATGGCGGAGCAGGCCCGAAGGGCCGAATGGCCTACTCCTGCTCCTATTTTCTATGTTTCTATGTGTCTGTCTTGGCTGGAAGTATCTACAGGGCCCGGTTGCCTGTGGCAGGTATATGTTCTATTTCATGGAATTCTTTCCTGATTGCCCATTTTGCAGCAAAGGGAAGTCTAGGTTTTATATAAATGTGCAATGTCAAAGATTGCAGGTTCTTTTCCACTATCTGAAGGGACTGCTTTTAAATTTTTGTTTGCACTATTCTCCAACTTTATTTTCAATCATCCGGTGTGCAGGGTAAGCAGATTGAGGAACTCCTGGTGGAGTCTGGCTAAACCCACTGGTGCAGAATGCATAAGGTTACCGGGCAGGATTCCTCTACCTGCTTGCCTATATCTTGAGCCCTAGTTCACTGTAGAGGTGACCTTTTTATGTCACTTCATGGTGTCTCCCAGCTCATTGAATGGTTTTAATGACTGATGGGCACTAAGTGATACATTCTGGTATTATTCATTCTGATGGTTATAAGTTAATTGATGTTGTTAATTGTTTTGTTAAAAATACCAATTTGAAGGACCAACTTTTTTAGATTGTTAGTGATGTCTGCCATTTTAAGGGAGAAATACTTGAGTAGGAAAATTATTAGTGGTGTCTTCTCTTTAAGCAGAGGCACCTATTGATCTATCCCACAATTCACTTTCATCATTTACATATGCTGTGCATTACTTTATACTTTTGCATTAAAAGCCTTCTACCATTGTTGAGCCAATCCACTTAAATCAGCCCAGACTTTTTAATGCTATTAATCTCCCCAACTCTCTTATATGTCTTTAATGAACTATATAAACAATAAGGGATTCAGAACTGTTCCCTGCAGCTCTATTAGTCACTTAAGACTTTATGATTTCATTAAATGGATTATTTCAAATCAGTGAAATTTTAGTGTCCCCTTGTGTAATAAAGACATTGTTTTTCTCAGCGGAATTGTGAAATACATGAAATGATTAACCTATTATGTAAAGACAAATGAGAAAATGTTTGCAGTAGGAGAGAAGGGATGAGGGGGAAAAGTCATTTGCATCTATTGTTCTGGGTACTGGTGTGTTTAAAGTGTCAGTGGGCTCTGTTACTCTTGACATCCCCCTCCACACACCATTGCTATAATGACAAACTTTGCAAAAGCAAGTGTGGAGGAATAGTCAGCCTTGGAAAGGCTGTCCTAATGAATTTGATTGACAGTCTTTAGAACAGAATTCTAGGAAAAGGAGAGCTAGATGTAATTTCAAATAAAAGAAAAGACTTAAAATGTTGGAAATCTGAAATAAAGTAGAATATGATAGAAATACACAGTAGGTCCATCAGCATCTGCATTTAAAAAAAAAGCTTGGTAAATGTTTCAGATGTAGACTCTTTGTCAGAACTGGAAACTAGGACGATAAGTGAGCCCTTTAATGGGCTGAACAAAACAAAAAAGGGAGGGGAAGGAAGAGGGAAAATTGGGTTGAATACCCAAATAGGTTTTTTGAAATGCCGGAAAGAGGTGAAGACTGGTGGACAATTTTAAAAGGATAGCACATAGGGTGTGGTGGATAACACATAGGTTGGAGCATAGTTTAAATCTGGACTGGGAAGCGATTAAATCGGTATGCAGTTCTGACCTATTTCCCTGCCAAAATCACCATCTTCCACTCCCTGATTCATCATTCACTGCTGATTGGAACTCCATCCTGCTACTGCTGCTTTGCACATGGACCCAATGCTGTGGGAACAAATTTCTAATCTTGTGATAATTTTGCAAGATCATGAATTTGCAACCTTAGCATGCAGCAGAGCTGGATCCCCAAGCAAAGTGGCAGGAAGGAAATGATTGCAGTGTTGAATGATAAGCTGGGAGGAAGAAGAATACCTCCCTGAACTCGGAGGACAGTGGGAGAGTGCTTTGAATTGGGGGAGGGGGAAGAAAGGTATTTCTGTGAACTAGAGGAGGGGGAGATTACAAATTCAGGTCTGCTGTAGATACCTTCTCGGGTTCAGTGGTGTTAATTCCTTCTGTAAGTGGATCCCACACCCCTCACCTGTCAGAGTGGACTCGCACTGCCCAATATTTACTTATACAATAGTATAACCAAGGAGTGCAACAAAGATACCACCTTGTCATCTGAACTAGATAGATTTGTCTTTCACACATGCCTCTCCAATCTTTTTGAGGGTGGATTGAGAAAGTAACTGGTGAGATAAGGCCAGATACAAATTGTTAAACTGCTTTAATTCAAATCAAGTGAACATAGAGAGCAACAGTTATGATCAAACTTACTTCATTCAATCAATACTTTGCATAATACTGCAAAACTAATGAACACACTACGTTTCCCCAGATCAGTGGGTCATCTTGCTTGATTTATACAATATACTAGTTTCCTGTATTCTACTTCTGAGCCTGGTGAAAGATTGCCCTCATAGCTATCTGTTTAAAAAGCGGACAGACTGTCTGTGCCTCTTTTTTTATCTCCCTATGTTCACAAACCAAAAGGACGGTTTTGCTAGACAAATCCTGCCGAGTGCCTGGGACCTGAGACCTCCCAACAAAATAGGTGTGAGGTGTTTATTGATAACTGAGGCAGGCCAATGAATTGCTTACCTTTTACAGTCTTTGGGAAAACATTGTCAAAGCATTGTTCTTCAGTATTTTAACCACCTTCTGTCTAAGTGCTTTTTTTTAAACTTGTGTGAATACAACTTGCTTTAAAACCTGGCCCTTTAATGTAACTCTTTTTTCCAAATCCTTTCTGTGGAAAAATGGTTAATCTAAAAAGTGTAATAGAGTCCAGCAGAAGAGTACCTCCATGATCTGGGGAGGAGGAAGAAGAGTGTCTCTGAACAAGGGTGACAAATGGGAAAAAGAGTGTCAATGTGAACTGGGGGAGGGGAAAGCAGAGTGAGGAATGTGGAAATGCAAAGTATGGGGAAGCAACCAAGAACAGGTGGGAAAGAGCATTCTTTCCATTGTGAGGAGCACTTATTTTTCATGTGAGTTGTAGTTCTAAATGCACTAGTAACTAATATAAAATTATATTATTCAGCTTTATTTATTGCTTTCAGTATGCTGGTGATTGTAAAACATCAGTGTTGCTTGGCTCCAATACCTGAAACTGAACTGTGCAATGTTAGTAACAAACGGTTTCATGCTAATAGAGGAACAGCATAATTTCAACTGATTTATATTTATTTGGAACTCCAGACCCCAGTCACTGAGGTGTAATGGGCAGATTTTTGTCTTGCTGCTTGACCATAAAGTATTGCTTGGGTGGAGTGCAGACAGACAAATCAGGCAAGGCCATAACAGAGTCCACCAATTTTCTTTCCATTTATATTATGGACATGCAATCCACCCTGCTTGATTTTCCACTCTGCATTCCACCCAGGCAATATTTTATGCCCAGGCGGTACAGAGGAAAACCTACCCTGATGTGCCTGATAAATTCATAGTATCAAAGTAGGCACAGTACAAGAGGAAGCCATTTGGCCCATCGTGCCTGTGCCAGCTCTTTGAAAGAGCTATCTAATTAGTTCTCCCCTGCTCTTTCCCCATAGCCCTGTAAATTTTTTCCCTTCAAGTATTTATCCAATTCCATTTTGAAAGTTATGATTGAATCTGCTTCCACCACCCTTTCAGGCAGTGCATTCCAGATCATTACAACTCGCGGCGTAAAAAGAATTCTCCTCATCTCGCCTCTGGCTCTTTTGCCGATCACCTTAAATCTGTGTCCTCTGCTTACTGACCCTTCTGTCACTGGAAACACTTTCTCCTTTATTTACTCTATCAAAACCATTCATGATTCTGAACACCCCTATCAAATCTCCCCTTAACCTTCTCTGCTCTAAGGAGAACAACCCCAGCTTCTCCAGTCTCTCCACATAACTGATGTCCCTCATCCCTGGTACCATTCTAGGAAATCTCTTCTACACCCTCTCTAAGACCTTGACATCCTTCCTAACATGCAGTGCCCAGAATTGAACATAATATTCCAGCTGAGGTCTAACCAGTGTTTTATAAAGGTTTAGCATAACTTCCTTGCTTTTGTACTCTATAGGGTAAATTTTAACCCCCATAAACGGGTGGGTTGGGGGCGGGTGGGGAGTAAAAATACTCAGTTTTCAGAGCAGGAAAGCATTCCGGCTCCAACAGCTGCTTCTGGGTTTAACCCAGGCAGGTTTGTCTGCGTGTGGAGAGCAGACACCAGGAAGTCCCGCCCCCACTTAAAACTGGCGGGTCGATGCTTGAGGTACTTAATATTTTGTGCATTGGAATAATAAAATGAATTTAACTTTACCTGTTTGGGTTTCCTAGCACTTCCCATTCACATCAGGTGAAAGCAGGCGGGACAGGCCGGATCCAAGAGGTGAGTGCCTTTATTGCACTGCTCGTGGGCCCGGAGGAGCAGGAGTGCTTCATCCAGGCCCAAAAAGCTCACCTGGCCGACAGGATCCCCCACGATCAGCCGACCTCCCCCAGATGATGGCCCGACCCCACCTCATGGAAGACCCCACCTACCTCTGACTCTTCACCCAACCTCCAGTGACCAACAATCTTCTTCTCAGCCTCCTGATCTCTTGCTTAGCCCTCTCCCTTAATCTTCTCCCCAGCCTATAATCCCTCCCTCCCTCTGATTCCCGTCTCCTGGCCTACAGCCAGCTAGCCTGTTAATCAGTCCAGCTGCTGGGCGCAAAACCCGGATGTGCCATTGACGGGCCTCATTAACCTCCTACTAACATTTCGGGTTTCGCACCCGGAAAACTCCAACCCCCCCCCCTCACTCCCGACCTGACTCTCAGTTAAAATTTACCCCTATGCCTCTTTGAATAAAACCCAGACTCCCATATGCTTTTTTTTTAACAGCCTTCTCAACTTGCTCTGCCACCTTCAAAGATTTATGTACATACACCCCAGGTCTCTCTGTTCCTGCACCCCCTTTAAAATTGTACAATTTAGTTTATATTGCCTAGCCTCATTCTTCCTACCAAAATGTATCACACTTCTCTGCATTAAATTTCATCTGCCATGTGTCTGCCCATTTCATCAGTCTATCTCTGTCTGTCCTCCTGAAGTCTGTTACTATCCTCTACATTGTTTACTACATTTCTGAGTTTCATGTCATCTGCAGACTTTGAAATTATGCCCTCTATACCTAGGTCCAGGTCATTAATATATATCAAAAAGAGCAGTGGTCCTAATACCGACCTGGGGAACACCACTGTATACTTTCCTCCAGTCTGAAAAACAACAGTTCACAACTACTCTCTGCTTTCTGACCCTTAGTCACTTTTTGTATCCATGCTGCCACTGTCCCTTTAATCCCATGGGCTTTATTTTTGCTAACAAGTCTATATGTGGTACTTTATCAAATGCCTTTTGAAAGTCCGTATACACAACATCAACCCCACTACTCTCATCAACCGTCTCCGTTACATTGTAAATGTTCAGAATATAAGAAATGCAAAGTTTCCAATGACGTGATCACAAGCTGTTAAGAATAAAGGCTTTGACAAAAGCAGATTAAGAGGAGAAGGTGTTAAGATTAACAATTTTATGTAACAGCTTCTAAATGTGTCTAATGGCATAATTGCTGCTTGGTCTATAAAGACAAAGGAAAGGAGATTTACAGTTTAGAGTGGATGGTGGAAAGTTAAGTGGCTTTTAAGACAAAAATTGCTGAATATTTGTGCACATGATAGTGAGTGATTTCTGTGCTGGGAAATGAATTGTCAGCAATGAGTACTCCTGGGTCTAGTGTATTATGGGTTAATTTCAGAGCCAGGAGTCTAGATTTTCTAATTGGTGTTATTTTTATGCCTTTGTTAACCTATTTATTTTAAATGGGCTAAAGCCATCATTAAACTGCCTATTGGAAAGTCTAAACCAATGTCTCTACCCAATAATGTGTCTTAATCCAAAACTCAAACGATCACCTGCTACTGCATCAGCGCGATATTTCTGTTTTCAGAAAGAGGAAATACTAATTCTTTTTTCTCTAATCTCCCTTTCATTTCTATGGTCCTGAAACGTGTTGTTGCCTACCAGCTCTTTAACCATCTCTCCCAAAGCTCCCTGATCGAATCCCTTCAGCCCAGCTGCTGCCCTATTCACAGCACCAAGACAGCACTGACCAAAGTCACAAATGTCATCCTCTCTGACTGTGACCTGCTTTGTCCTCCTCAACCTTTGCATCATTCAGTATGGTTGATAACACCATTCTCGTCCATCATCTGTCAAGTTCCATGGGACTGCTGTTACATGTTTCCACTCCTGCCTCTCTGAATGCAGCCAGCACATCTCTAGCAATGGCTTCTTTCTCACCCCATACCATCACCTCTGGAGTTCCCCAACAATTTATACTGTGCACCCTCCTCTTCTTCTACATGCTGCCCCTCTCTGACACCATCCACAGGCACACAGTCACCTTCCATATGTATGCGGATGACATACAGGTCTACACCTCTACCACTTTCCATGACCCCACAATAACAACTGTGCTGTCTATCTGACATCATGTTGTGCACCAGTCAAATTTTACTCCAACTGAACATTTGGAAGATCTAAGCCACCATTTTCGATCCCTGCCCCACACACCGTCATAAACTGCGGTCCAATTCCATTGACTTCATCCATCTCACTGGCCACTTGTTTGGATTGAACCAGACAGTGCAAAATCTTAGCATTCTGCTTGACCCTTACTTCCAGTTGTACAATATCCTTGCGGCCTTTGCCACTACCTCACCCCCACTGGTGCTGAAACCTTTATCCACACATTTCTCATCACTACACTCGACTCTCCAGTATCCTTCTTGCCAGCATACCATCCATCACCCTCCATAAACTCCAAATTCTTCAAAACACAGTTGCCCATATTCTGCCCAGCACTGGTCATATGTTCATTCTAATACTACGTAGGGAATAGCCTGCATATTCAATTAATTTACCAGCAATACACTGAATACAAACTGTATATATAACCTTGCTAAGCTATACTTTGAAGATAACCTTGTTATACTGTAATCAAGAAAATCCAGCCACAGCTGTGGGACTGCAATATGCTGAAATTATATTCATGCCTGTACCTAAGTCCTTATTGGAATTCTCAATGCTTAACCTTTGAATGGTATTAGTCATATTAGTTTTGATGTGAATAAATTACTATTAGTTGATGCATCTCTGTGTCTTACTTCATCATTGATGACTGGCAGAAGAAAGATAACTCTTTCCACTCAGTTATACTGTAATTCTGTAGTATCATAGTATGTTACAGCACAGGAGGAGGCCATTTGGCCCATCGTGCCTGTGCCAACTCTTTCAAAGAGCAATCCAATTAGTCTCACTCCCTTGTTCTTTCCCCATAGCCCTGTAAATTTTTTCCCTTCAAGTATTTATCCAATTCCCTTTTGGAAATTATTATTGAATCTACTTCCACCACCCTTTCAGGCAGTGCATTCCAGATCATTACAACTCGCTGCGTAAAAAAAATGTTGCTTCATGTTGCCTCTAGTTCTTTTGCCAATCACCTTAAATCTGTGTCCTCTCTTACTGACCCTTCTGCCACTGGAAACAGTTTCTCCTTTATTTACTCTATCAAAACCATTATTGATTGTGAACACCTCTATCAAATCTCCTCTTACCTTCTCTTCTCTAAGGAGAACAACCCTAGCTTCTCCAGTCTTTCCAGATAACTGAAGTTCCTCATCCCTGGTATCATTCTAGTAAATCTCTTCTGCATCCTCGCTAAGGCCTTTTCATCCTTCCTAAAGTGTGGTGCTTAGAATTGAACACAATACTCCAGTTGAGACCTAACCGGTGTTTTATAAAGGTTTAGCATAACTTCTTTGCTTTTGTACTGTATGCCTCTATTAATAAAGCCCAGGATCCCACATGCTTTTTTAACAGCCTTATCAACTTGTCCTGCCACATTCAAAGATTTGTGTACTTACAACCCCAGATGTCTCTGTTTCTGTACCCCTTTTAAAATTGTATAATTTAGTTTATATTGCACCTCCTTATTCTTCCTGCCAAAATGTAACACTTCACACTTTTTTGCATTAAATTTCATCTGCCTTATGTCTGCCCATTTCATCAGTCTGTCTATGCCCATCTGAAATCTGTTACTGTCCTTCACGTTGTTTACTACATTTCTGAGTTTCGTGTCATCTGCAAACTTTGAAGTTATACCCTGTATTCCCAAGTCCAGGTCATTAATAAGAATAATGGTCCTAATACTGACCCCTGGGGAACACCACTGTATACTTCCCTCCAGTCTGAAAAGCAACTGTACACCTCTACTCTCTGCTTTCTGTCCCTTAGCCAATTTTGTATCCACTCCGCCACTGTTCCTTTAATCACATAGGCTTTAGTTTTGCTTACAAATCTATTATGTGGTACTTAATCAAATGCCTTTTGAAAGTCCATATACACAACATCAACTACACTACCCTCATCAACCCTCTCCATTACTTCATCAAAGAACTCAATCAAGTTAGTCAGACACAATTTTCCTTTAACAAATCTGCGCTGACTGTCATTTATTAACCCATACATTTCCAAGTACCAAGTAATTTTGTCCCAGATTATTGCCTCTAAAAGTTCCCCCACGACCGACGTTAGGCTGACTGGCCTGCAATTGCCGGGTTTATCACTCTCCCCTTTTTTGAACAGGGGTGTAACATTTGCAAACCTCCAATCCTTTGGCACCACCCCCATATCTAAGGAGGATTGGAAAATTGAGGCCTCTGTAATTTCCACCCTTATTTCCCTCAGTAACCTAGGATGCATCCCATCTGGACCAGGTGACATTTCTACTTTGAGTACTGCCAACCTTTTAAGTACCTCCTCTTTATCTATTTTTAACCTTTCCAATATCGCCACTACCTCCTCCTTTATGCTACATTGGCAGCATCCTTTTCTCTAGTGAGGATGGATGCGAAGTGTTCATTTAGTATCTCAGCCATACGCTCTGCCGGCACAAGAAGATCATTTTTGTCCCTAATTGGTCCCACCCTTCCTTTGACTACCCTTTCACTATTTATATGTTTATAAAAGATTTTTGGGTTGCCTTTTATGTTAGCCACCAATCTATTCTCATACTTTCTGTTAGCCCCTTTTATTCCCTTTTTTAGAACCCCTCTGTACTTTCTGTATTTAGCTTGGTTCGCTACTGTATTATGAACCTTACATTTGTCATAAGCCTCCTTTCTCTCTTTCATTTTAATGTCTATATCTTTAGTCATCCAGGAAGCTCTAGCTTTGAATATCCTTGCTTTGTCTCTCGTGGGATTGTGTCTACACTGTACCCGAACCATCTCCTCCTTGAAGGCCTCCCATTGTTCAATTACTGTTTTGCCTACCAATTTATGATTCCGATCCAGTAGGGCAAGATCCCTTTTTAACTCACTGAAATTGGCCCTCCTCCAGTTTAGTATTTTTACACCTGATTGCTCCTTGGCTTTTTCCATAACTATTTTAAACCTAATGATATTATGTTCACTGTGCCCCAAATGCTCCCCCACTGAAATATGCTCCATTTGCCCCACTTCATTCCCCTTCAACTCAGAGGCGAGTTAAATTGGGAATCTAATAAAACTTAGATGTGTATCTGAGAAATCAAGTTCAGTTTTTATATATTCCTTTTAGAAAAAAGGCCGATGCTCTTTAATGTATGTAGAATGAATATTGGAAATTCAGATAATATATTCCTTATGTAATAGAAAGGAGTTCGCATCTACCATAATCTTACGCCTCCATATCCTTGCTCCAACGTCCTCCAACCTTACTTGCCCTCACACACCCTTCAGTTCTCCAACTCTGGCCTTTTGTGCATTTCCCCTCCCCTTCGTCCCACTGTTTTCAACTATCTCAGCCTTACTCTCTGGAACTCCCTGACTAAATCCTTCTGCCTCTCTGCTTCTCGAATGTTAAAAACCTTCTCGAAACCTATCTTTTCAACCCAGTTATTGGTCAAATCTCCTTACGCTGGCACTGTGGCTTGGCATCCAGTCCTTTATTTCTTTTATCCATATTTTTCTTCTCTCCTTATTTAAATGTCCCCTGGGACATTTTCTACATTAAAGGCACTATATAAATACAAGTTGTTGTTGCTTTGCACAAGCAAAATGCTCGCACGAGGAGTGGAGTAGGGCTGTGGAGGGATTTTAATACAAGCATGAGGATTTTAAATTAAGAGGTGCTGGAGTACAAGGTGCCAATGTATGCCAATAAGGATGGATGTATCGTAGTAGGTACAGCAGAACAGGGTATATGCATCAGAGTTTTGGACAAGTTGGAATTTATGGAGCATGGGAGGCCAGAAAGGAGAATATTAAAATAATCAACTCTGAAGGTGGTAAAGGCAATAAGGGTTTCAGTAGCAGAGTGTCTGGGGTAGAGATGGACAATATTCTTCAGGTAGAGCTAAGTTTTTTTTGTGACGAAGAAGTTATGGAATCTAAAGCTCACCTCAGAGTTGAACAGGATATTAATGGTGAAAGCAGTCTGGTTCAGATTGAGGCAGAGGCCACGAGGGGAATAGAATTGGGGGCAATGAAAAATGGAATTTATGAGAGAGAAGCATTTCATACAGACATACAAAATTGACGGGCAGGAAAAGACCAGCTGGTCCATCAAGCCTGCCTCATACCATGATGGCCAGACCATCATAGTTGAGTACTTCTTCCTTCCCCCGACCTCCCCACCCACCCCGCAGCCATGTAATCTCCCGGGAGAGGCAAAAAACAGAAAAAACCCAGGGCCAATAAGGGACAAAATACACTGTGAAATTCCTCTCCAACCCCCTCAGGCAATCGAAAACATTCCAAGAGATCACATGGACCAAGTGTTATCTATAAAGACACTTACCTTCTATATGATGCGATCTCTGCCTCAGTCAGGAACCAGTTCAGCTCCCTCCTGAAGGCAGAGAGTCAACACCCACCACACCAGCCGGCAATGTATTCCAGAGGCTCATTACTCTGAGAAAAGAAGAACCACCCAACATCCAGTCTATTCCTACTCTTACATAGTTTAAACACTGTCCAGGCCATTAATAAAGACAGTGAAGAGTAGCGGGCCTAGGACCGATCCCTGGGGTACACCACTAGTAACATGTCTCCAAGCTGAACCACATTCGTTAATTACAACCTTTTGGCTGCGGGATTGGAGCCAATTCCTAATCCAGCATGTCAAATTTCTACTGATACCACAAGATTCTATCTTGTGAAGTAACCTAGTGTGAGGTACCATATCAAAGGCTTTCTGAAAGTCCAGGCAGACAATTCAAAAGTATTTAACAAAATTAAGGTAATTAATTCCAAACCAATGGAGATTTATGAAGGTATGTGATGCCTAACAAACTAACTGGAATTCCTTGAGGATGGAACAGAATTGCTGGATTATGGAAATACATTGGATGTTCTATATCCTGACTTTCAGAAGACATCTGATAATGTGTTTATTTGTGGCTAAAGTAACAGTTGATAGGAAATACCAAATTGGTTGGACAAATTTGATAAATAATAGGAAACAAAAATGGTAGTAATTCTAACTATCCAGCTCTAATCAGCAGAGATTCAATGTTTGATCCCCCCCCCCGACACACTTTTTTGATATTTATTAATGTTCTTCATAAATGTATTAAAAATATAATGTCTGATTTTGCAGATGATAAAAGATTGTGTGGGAAAGCAGGATATTGAGAGGAAAGAAACCAAATTTAAGGAGATCTACCAAGACTGAGCAACTGGGCAAAAGAATCATAAATAGAACCTAACATTGAGAAATGTAAGCTGATCCATATTGACGTAAAAATAACCAATAAGATCAAAAAATGAAAGCCATTTTGTTACATAGAATAGAATCATAGAAGTTTACAACATGAAAACAGGCCCTTCGGCCCAACATGTCCATGTCGCCCAGTTTATACCACTAAGCTAGTCCCAATTTCCTGCACTTGGCCCATATCCCTTTATACCCATCTTACCCATGTAACTGTCCAAATGCTTTTTAAAAGACAAAATTGTACCCACCTCTACTACTGCCTCTGGCAGCTCGTTCCAGACACTCACCACCCTTTGAGTGAAAAAATTGCCCGTCTGGACCCTTTTGTATCTCTCCCCTCTCACCTTAAATCTATGCCCCCTCGTCATAGACTCCCCTACCTTTGGGAAAAGATTTTGACTATCTACCTTATCTATGCCCCTCATTATTTTATAGACTTCTATAAGATCACCCCTAAACCTCCTACTCTCCAGGGAAAAAAGTCTCACTCCATCCAACCTCTCCCTATAAGTCAAACCATCAAGTCCCGGTAGCATCCTAGTAAATCTTTTCTGCACTCTTTCTAGTTTAATAATATCCTTTCTATAATAGGGTGACCAGAACTGTACACAATATTCCAAGTGTGGCCTTACTAATGTCTTGTACAGCTTCAACAAGACATCCCAACTCCTGTATTCAATGTTCTGACCAATGAAACCAAGCATGCTGAATGCCTTCTTCACCACCCTATCCACCTGTGACTCCACTTTCAAGGAGCTATGAACCTGTACTCCTAGATCTCTTTGTTCTATAACTCTCCCCAACGCCCTACCATTAACGGAGTAGGTCCTGGCCCGATTCGATCTACCAAAATGCATCACCTCACATTTATCTAAATTAAACTCCATCTGCCATTCATCGGCCCACTGGCCCAATTTATCAAGATCCCGTTGCAATCCTAGATAACCTTCTTCACTGTCCACAATGCCACCAATCTTGGTGTCATCTGCAAACTTACTAACCATGCCTCCTAAATTCTCATCCAAATCATTAATATAAATAACAAATAACAGCGGACCCAGCACCGATCCCTGAGGCACACCGCTGGTCACAGGCCTCCAATTTGAAAAACAACCCTCTACAACCACCCACTGTCTTCTGTCGTCAATCCAATTTTGTATCCAATTGGCTACCTCACCTTGGATCCCGTGAGATCTAACCTTATGTAACAACCTATCATGCGATACCTTGTCAAAGGCTTTGCTGAAGTCCATGTAGACCACGTCTACTGCACAGCCCTCATCTATCTTCTTGGTTACCCCTTCAAAAAACTCAATCAAATTTGTGAGACATGATTTTCCTCTCACAAAACCATGCTGACTGTTCCTAATCAGTCCCTGCCTCTCCAAATGCCCGTAGATCCTGTCTCTCAGAATACCCTCTAACAACTTACCCACTACAGATATCAGGCTCACCGGTCTGTAGTTCCCAGGCTTTTCCCTGCCTCCCTTCTTAAACAAAGGCACAACATTTGCTACCCTCCAATCTTCAGGCACCTCACCTGTAGCTGTCGATGATTCAAATATCTCTGCTAGGGGACCCGCAATTTCCTCCCTGACCTCCCATAACGTACTGGGATACATTTCATCAGGTCCCGGAGATTTATCTACCTTGATGCGCGTTAAGACTTCCAGCACTTCCCTCTCTGTAATATGTACACTCCTCAAGACATCACTATTTATTTCCCCAAGTTCCCTAACATCCATGCCTTTCTCAACCGTAAATACCGATGCAAAATATTCATTTAGGATCTCACCCATCTCTTATGGTTCTGCACATTAAGTGAGTCAGGAAAAATATTGAGGTGTGTAAATTGACCAAAGTTGGGACGTCTCATCACTGTTAAAATGGCATATCAAATATTGGAATGTATCAGTGGATCCAAAGAAAATTATACTGTCACTCTAAAAAATAGTAACGAGACCACAGTGAGCATTGTGTACACTATCTCTATAATAACATTTTTTGTGTTTGTTATGTATGGCATGTGGATCAAGTCCATCATCTTTGTCCAGCCAACAAGCTGTCAGTCAATTTTTATCTTCCTAATTGGTTAAGTGTTTAAATCTCTCTGAGTTTCTCCTTTTATATTGGACTATTTTCTGTTTTTCGTTATTGTTCTATCGTATTATGCAAAACCTTTCTCCCCAATTTCATTTTTCTCACCAATTCCCACCAAAAAATCTACACAATTGCACTTGACCAAAAAAAACTACCCAATTGCATTCCAACCATCATGACAGTTCACCACCTACTCCGCTACACCCTTAAAAACTTGCAATGTAATAAACACATGAATCAGCAATTCAAAAAAAATTGCAATCAGATCCATAAACTTGCATCTTTCAATCATTCATACAACTTTCCACCCCTCACCAACACACAGCCCAAAGCACCCCATCTGGCCTCATGAACATTCTTGACCTCCAACATGCCCTCGCTGATATTTCACGGCCGAGCCCATCCAGCTGAGGCCCAACATTCTGATCCAAACAACCTCACTAAAAACTCCCCCAAGCCACTGGATCATAGGTGCGACCATCGATGAAATGATGGTAGGAACACAGGAGGTTGGCCCACACGATGCCCTATCCACACACAGGCCCTGCATGCTTTGACTCAATGCTGACTTGAGCTAATTACAATCCTTGACAATAAATTTGAACAAAACAATGTGATTCAATAGTTCTCAAACTTTTTTGGGCTGTGCCCCACCAAAAAGCTCCCATCTTCTTATACTCCTCTAGCTAATGATACAAGTCATGGTAACTCTGCAAAAGAGTCTTTCCTCTGTCATTTCTGCTTCTCTCTTCTCTTTTGCCCCTTACCCCCTCTCTCCTCATTAACAGCTTTCCTCTCACCCTTCTTCTTCAGTACTGTTTCTCTATCACCTCCTTCAGTGTCTCTATTTCCCCTCCACTTCTGATTGCCCAATTTGGTATTTCTTTTTATTCCTCTTACTTTTCACTGTCCTTTTTCTCCTCTTTCTTAATTTTTTTCTCCTTTTTTCCTCTTTTTAAAAGTTTTGTTTTCAGTCTACTTCCTACAGCATTTCAGCTGCCATGAGGTGAGAGAGCCAGAAGTGGCTCAATCCTCCAGAGAATGGGATTTCAAAATCAGCACAAGACAGCAAGACATTAAAAAAAGAGTGACTCTTATAAAAGCTGAAGAGAGTGATTTTAAACAGAGCACAGGGGAGGGATTTTTTAAAAATAGTTTGGGAAGGAGATTTTTTTTAAATGCTCAGGGAAGTGACAAGCTGGCTCTTCCCTCTTGATCCAATTGTGATGATGTGAAAGGTGGAATTATGGACAAATTACTTTCAACTTTGAGCATCTTCAGTGACATTCATAGAGTTCATTATAATACCATGCATTAAATGACTCATTGCATATAATTGCTATCAGACATTACTGGAGATTAAATGTACTTAAAATACAGGTGATTGGGGACATTAATCAGTAAGTGTGTGTCATTTTCCAATCTCTTTGCAGTTAATTGCCTGACTTGTTATCACAAAGTAAATTTCTACAGTTTTATGACAGAAATAGAAATGCTCTTTCTGATATATATTAATGACCTGGATTTGGCTATAGCGAGTATTATTTCAAAGTTTGCAAATTACACAAAACTTGGAGGTGTAGTAAACAGTGAGGAGGACAGTAGCAGAGTTGAGGACCACATAGACAGACAGAATGGGCAAACATATGGCAGATGAAATTTAATGCAGAGAAGTGTGAAGTGATGCATTTTGGAAGGAAGAATGAGGAGAGGCAACATAAACTAAATGGTACAATTTTAAAAGGGGTGCAGGAATAGAGAGACCTAGGGGTTCACACACACACACACACCATGGTGGCAGGACAAGTTGATATGTTTGTTAAAAAAGCATACAAAATCCTTGGCTTTATAAATAGAGGCATGGAATACAAAAGCAGGGAAGTTATGCTAAATCTTTATAAATCACTTGTTAGGCCTCAGCTGGAGTATTGTGTCAAATTCTGGGCACCACACTTCAGGAAGGATGTCAAGGCCTTGGAGTGGATGCAGAGGAGATTTACTAGAATTATACCAGGTATGAGGGACTTCAGTTATGTGGAGAAACTAAAGAATCTGGGATTGTTCTCCTTAGAGCAGAGAAGGTTAAGAGGATATTTAATAGAGGTGTTCACAATTATGAATGGTTTCGATAGAGTAAATAAGGAGGAATTGTTTCTACTGGCAGGAGGTTCGGTAACCAGAGGACACAGATTTAAGATAATTGGCAAGAGAACCAGAGGGGAGATGCGGAGAAATATTTTTTATGCAGCAAGTTGTTATGATCTGGAATGCACTGCCTGAAAGAATGGTGGAAACAGATTTAATAGTAATTTTCAAAAGGGAATTGGATATATACTTAAAAAGGAAAAATTTGCAGGGCTATTTGGAACGAGCAGGGGAGTGGAATTAATTGGATAGCTCTTTCAAAGAGCGGGCACAGATGGGCTAAATAGCCTCCTTCTGTGTTGTTTGATTCTATGATTCTAAATATCTTTATAATATGAAAATACATTCACCAAATAAATATATTCATCAGATCCTGTGGTATTTTTACCTCTCAACATTTGGAATACGAGACCTACCTTTCTTTCTCCAGCCAGTTGCAATTCTTTGGGCATCCTTTTATCTTGTATCTAAGGGTATTCTAATGTGAGAACATAAGAGCATAAGAATTAGGAGCAGGAGTAGGCCATACGGCTCTACCATTTAATAAGATCATGGCTGATCTTAGACCTCAACTCCACTTTCCTGCCCGATCCCCATACCCCTTGATTCCATTACAGTCCAAAAATCTATCGATCTCAATCTTGAATATACTCAGCGACTAACCCTCTGGGCTAGAGAATTCCAAATATTCACGACCCTCTGAGTGAAGAAATTCCTCCTCATCTCAGACCTAAATCGCCCACCCCTTATCCTGAGACTATGACCCCTAGTTCTCGACTCTCCAGCCATGGGAAATAGCCCCTCTGCATCTACCCTGGCAAGCCCTCTAAGAATTTTATACGTTTCAATGAGATCACCTCTCATTCTTCTAAACTCCAGAGAATATAGGCCCATTCTACTCAATCTCTCTTCATAGGACAACCCTCTCATCCCAGGAATCAATCCAGTGAACCTTCAATGCACCGCCTCAAAGGCAAGTATGTCCTTTCTTAGGTAAGGAGACCAAAACTGTACAGAGTACTCTAGGTGTGGTCTCACCAAAGCCCTGTACAATTGTAGCAAGACTTCCTTACTCTTATACACCAACCCCTTTGCAATAAAGGCCAACATACCATTTGCCTTCCTAATTACTTGCAGTACCTGCATGTTAACTTTCTGTGTTTCGTGTACAAGGACACCCAAATCTCTCTGAACACCAACATTCAATAGTTTCTCACCATTTAAAAAATATTCTGTTTTTCTATTTTTCCTACCAAAGTGAATAACCTCACATTTCCCCACATTATACTCCATCTGCCACCTTCTTGCCCACTCATTTAACCTGTCTATATCCCTTTGCAGACTCTTTGGGCCCAATTTTAGCACCCACTATCGGGTGCGTTCTCGGTGGGGGGGCCCCGAAAATCGCAAAATCCAGGTGCGGGACCGGATCGCGCCTCGATCCCGCCCACTTCCGGGTTCCCCGCTGACGCGCCGGCGTGCGCGCGCAGCCCCCGCTGGTGGGAATCCCGCAGGCAATTAAAGCCAGCGGGATGCCACTTGAGAGTATTTACTTTGCTTGTTCAGGTCATTAACTGACCTGATTAAGGGACTGTGTGTGATTTTTGATCAACATGGGACTGTTTCACACACCGGGGGAAACACTCCCAGCTCGAATGGACGTGTTGCAGCTGTCAGCCTGTGGCAGCTGCAAAGGTCCACTTGACAGGTGGGGGGGGGAGGAGACCCTCACCCATTGCAGGAGGCCGCTCTGTCACTTGGGACAAAGTTTGGCCTCCACCACCCTCCTCCTGATGGTCAAAGTCACCAACCTGCACAATTACCCCGGGGTCTGGAGACATGTACCTACCTTGCGGACCCCCTCAGATGAACACCTTGCGGATGGGGGCCGCCGTAGCTGCAGTCATGACCTCCTCGGAGGGCGAACAGCATCACCAGCCTCGCCATCCACGCCGTCCACCTCTGACACGTGGAGCTCCACAACAGAGTGCTGTGACACATCCACCTGTACAGCAGGAGAGAGATGCGCCGCAGAGGGCACTACCCTCACCACACGTTCCACAGACCAAGGCTCAGCCTCCTGGACCTCTCTGAGCAGCAGTGCACACGGAGGCTCAGAGTCACTCGACATGTAGCCGTGGACATCTGCAGCCTCATTCATGCCAAGCTGCTCCTGGCTGGCCCGTGCACCATCTTCCTACCTGTCGATGTCAAAGTCACCACTGCCCTCCCGAACTTCTCCTCCACAGCCTTCCAGGCTGCAACCGGGGACATCCCCGATGTGTCTCAGTCGTCTGCGCGGATGAGCCCTGCAAATACACCTACACCCACTCTGCAGTGACACACTGGGTGGCATCAGTGGTGGGCCTTCATAGTGATACCCGGAAGCGGGCATTATTGCACAAACCGGACAGGATTCGCGAAGACATGGCAGTAGTGGCGCCAATATAATGTGTGATGTGAGTTGTTCTGAAATTCAATATAAGTAACAACCATGACAAACCCTCAAACACCCTTGTGCATCCCCTTCATGCTCACGACACGTTTGCCTTACGCTGCCTACTGCACATATGTGATGCATGCCCTGTGGCTGCAGCACAGGTGGTGGCAGGTTGAGTGGGGCTGGCCGTGAGAGAGATGCACGAGAGGGTGAGTATGGGATAGAGCCATGAGATTGAATGAGGATTGGGTTGCGTGGTAGTGGCGGGATGAGTACTGGCGAGGTGAGTAGGTGCAGGTAAGATGAGGATGGGGTTTGGGTGGGTATGAGGGGTGATGTGACAGAGTAGTGTTGGCAGTGCCGAAGGAGATGTGGGGTGGGGGCAGTGATGTGGCAGACGGAGTGTAGGGGAATGACTACGTGTACTCACTTTGGCTGACCTACTAAGGTCATTGGAGCGCCTCCTGCACTGTGTGCAGGTGGGCGATATGTTGGTGGCGCAGGTGACCCCCTCTGCCACCTCGAGCCAGGCCTTCCTGGTGGCGGAGGCGGGCCGCTTCCTCCCGCCCGCCGGGTGGAAGATCTCTGTCCTCCCCCTCCTCCTCACCCCATGTATTGATACCTGGAGTGAGGCATCATTAGACTGGGAGCAGCCTTCCCCCTGGGCTGCTCCATGCAGTCATCTTTGCTATTGGTTGCAGCATCTGTCAGTGGAGGACTGCCCCTTTAAATAGAGCGCCTCCAGCTGACAGTTCATACTGCGCATGCGCAGCCCGCCCGACGCGCTGATCAGCAGCGTGGAACCCGGAGGAGCAGGTAAGTGAATCCAATTAGTGGTTTGCCTGCTACGATCGCACGGGAAACCCACTAATTTCACCGGGCGCGATGGACCACCCGCCGAGAACCCGCACCCCTGGTAAAATCGGGCCCTTTGTGTCCCCCTCACAGCTTACTTTCCCACCTAGCTTTATATCATCAGCAAACTTGGATTCATTACACTCGGTCCCTTCATCTAAGTTATTAATATAGATTGTAAATAGCTGAGGCCCAAGCACCGATCCTTGCGGCACCCTACTAGTTACAGCCTGCCAACCTGAAAATTACTATTATTTGACTATTATATGACTATTATTATTAACCTGAAAATGACTACTATTTCATGCATCCATTTCAAATCTTCCAACCATCCTTAGATATAGAAGTTGTGCCAGAGGATTGCATCATTGCCAAAGTAAAGCCTTCTTTCAAAAAGGAGAAAAAGTCAGACCAGGTAATTATGGACCAGTCAACCTAAGATTGGTAATTTGTCAGTTTCTAGAGACCAGAATACAGGATAAAACTTATGCACACTTAGAACAAGGGTTAATTAAGAACAGTTAGCATGGCTTTGTAAAATACAAGTTTCTTTGAGGATATAATGGAGTGTATTGATAAAGGAAATGCAGTCAATGTTGTATATACAGATTTTCAAGGTTCTGCAAAGGAGACTTGCTGATAAAATTAAGGCAAATTAAGGCTGGATATAGAAGAAAAGCAATTTTGGAGCTCTAAGCAATAATCTGTTTACAGTGGGTTAATTGTAAAGTGCCAGGTTTTCTTGTAGATAATTAATCTGGAATTTTTCCATTGAATCCATTGATTATTACTCTCTGTTTATGCTGTATACTATGTACTATTTTGCTTCACCTAATTTCAGAAGATATACTAGAAAAGGCCAAAGTTCTGAACCACAACGAGTGTAGCGAAGACATTTATTGCCAGGTATAAGTTACCTAGGTGACTGTATTGATCCAGATGGTGACCTCCCTCTATGCATCGTGCACCTGTCACTGGAGGATGGCCTTTAGCCCCAGATAGATGGCTGGCACTTCTTCCACACTATCCTGCCTGAATCCTGTTAATATGTAGAAGACGTAACAGTTTTTTAAGTTCTAAGCATATTAATGTATAATCTATTGTGGGTTAACAGGCTGCTGTGTCTGCTGCAATGGGACCTCCAATTCTTCAGCATCAATGCTGCCCACATGTTTACACGGTACCATTGTGAACAATTTGTCAACTTTTCTACAACCACCACAACTTCTCATTTAATGTTGAGCCACAGCCCTCCTAAGAACTGTTGCCTTACCAAATCTTCCACTTCCCCAACCGAGAGTGCTATAGGTCAAGTTCTCTGGGCAAACTTTCCATGTGCTATTAGCCTATTCAAATTAGCGGAAGGGTCTCCTGTTGGAAAGTTTGGCGTGACTCACCCTCTGAGCTGCCAGTCCAGGCCCAGCCTACTCCATGGGCTAGTTCAACCCCATTCTTGCCGCTTTCAAAAAAATCAGGGATCGTATTTATAACTTGTGGCTCTTTGTTGGTATAGAATTTCTTTTATTGGTTCTTGAGCTTTGAAAGGTTGGCCACCCTTTCAATAAAAGCAGGCAAAAAGTATTGATATCCCCAATAGGCAATTCTGTCAGAATCCAGTTTCATGGTTGGATGTAGAAGAAAAGCAATTTTGGAGCTCTAAGCAATAATCTGTTTACAGTGGGTTAACTGTAATGTGCCAGGTTTTCTTGTAGATAATTAATCTGGAATGTTTCCATTGAATCCATTGATTATTACTCTCTGTTTATGCTGTATACTATGTACTATTTTGCTTCACCTAATTTCAGGTAATGTATGGCAATATTTCTCATGAGTTTTCATAGACTGTTTTATTTACAGAGGTATCATTTATTTTTAAAGGCTACAAAAGTGTTCCTTCTCCATTTGATTTTTGACTGCAGAGGTGAGGGCTGTTAGTTTGGTGATCTGCACTGTACCCAGAAGATTCAGCAGGGACTTAAAGGACTATGGGAACTCATGCATTCAGCAAAGTAGCAGCCTTCACCTCTCTCCATCTGCAGTCGGTTGAAGAAGAGAAACTTTGTGCGATAGTGTAAAATGGGTGATAACAAATCGGCAGCCCATTTAACATCTCTCCCAATTTTTATTTCCATTAAAGTTAATGGCTCTTATTTTGAATTCAGCTTCAAAAATCCAAACAGGACACGGACTTGCAGGAGAAAGGTGGACATATGGTAGTGTGTGTGTGAAATTGACAAAGAGGAGTATATCCTCTGCCTGAGTAACAGCATCTCTTTTTTAATTGAGCCCTTTATACTGAAATATTTGATATATTGGCAACATTAGAAAGGAGAGAGAATCAACATAGAGCCACATATTTGCCTCACACATTACATAAGTAATTCTTATTGCACGTTTAATAAAATATTATTATTAAAAAGATTACTGGATATTATTCACATGCACATAAGAGAAGACCTTATGGATATTGTTATGCTGACATATTTATTTCTGACTGAAACAGTTAACAATTGCCATTGATATAACCATGCTCAAGATGCTGAGAGGTTGTTTCCTCTGGAGAGTCTGGAACTAGAGGGCATAGTCGCAGGATAAGGGGTCGGCCATTTAAGACTGAGATGAGGAGGAATTTCTTCACTCAGAGGGTTGTGAATCTTTGGAATTCTCTACCCCAGAGGGCTGTGGATGCTGAGTCGTTGAGTATATTAAAGGCTGAGATAGGTAGATTTTTGGACTCTAGGGCTATCAAGGGATATGAGGATCGGGCAGGAAAGTGGAGTTGAGGTTGAAGATCAGCCATGATCTGATTGAATGGTGGAGCAGGCTCGAGTGGCCATATGGCCTACTCCTGCTCCTATTTCTTATGTTCTTATCTTATGTTCTCAAGAACAGATTTCGATGTTGAGGTGTTGGTGTCCTTGCCTTTATCTAGAACAGTTGGGTTACCGGCTTCTGAGATTCAGTAAGATATGTCCTTGGTTTCCTGTGCAGTTGATTTGTGTTTCCAATTATAATGTAGTTTAGCTCTTGCATTCCTTTTCAGATTAATAGTTTGTTTTCTACAGCCTTCTGCAGTTCTTAACACTTTTGGATATTTATTAACTTTTTACAATTACTTCTCATGCTATTTGATGGCCCTAGGAAGTTATAATGTTATTGCTGTGTCAAAGAATTCATGGCCTAGAAATTGGTTCATGCTGGCAGGCCAGAGCAAACTGGGCAGAGGGAATGATCCCTATGTCGGAATGGGTAGGCCAGAGGCAAACCCAATATTGGGCCTCGGGGTTCATTTTCATGAGGCCGGCAAGCTGCAGATGCCTGTTGATCATCCTCAGGCAGCTCGCCGGAATAGAGGATTTCCATCTCGGGCCGCTGCGTTTCTGCCAGCGACCTCACATAGGTCCTAGAAGTAGGGGGGCAAGCTATCGGGAGGGAGGGAGCGATCAGATGGGAGGGGGTGACTGGGAACGAGGGAGGCGGCCAAGCGGGGACCAGCAACACTCTTCGGCACTGTAGTGGACCTTGGAGGGGCACTCCTGCACCTCCTGGCTCCCCATTCAGTTAAGTAATTTTTTTTAAACTTACCTTTTTGGTGGCGACTGCAGCGATCCCTTTAAGGATCACTAGTTAGGCAGCATGTAGACCACATTTTCCTGAACGCAGCAGGCCCGACGCCCCTGTGCTCACGGCTGCCCAACTTTGCATAAGGGGTCTCAAACTGGCATTAGGCCCCCTATTTGCATATGCCCTAGACGCCTTTTTTCTGCCTTTACCAATATGGTGAGCAGTGCACTTCCAGCTCGTAATGACAGCGCACACCCCGCCCAGCATATTGGATGCTTAGGTGTCCGTTTTGTGTCTGAAAAACGGGTGCGGTGCCATTAAATTTCCAAGCCCATGTTTTTTCTTTTTTTCTGTTGTAACCAATACCTAAAATTTCATCTCACTGAAACATTATTTTCCATGTCTCATCTCTGCCTTAATTTTCTTCCCTTTACATCTTCAAGTTATATTATTTGTGGCTCATTTCCACTTCTTAAGGTGATACGTTAAATAACTTCTGCGTACTTCCATTTGATGCCTTAAGTTAGGACAAGTAGTAACTTCAGATTTAGTGGAAGAAACTCAGTTACCACCAGAAACCTATTTAAAATACCTGAAAATAAGGCTCAGGATTCTCTAAAGTTTGATGAACAGGGCTACAGTGTTCCATCAATGTGCAGATGTTGACATTGTAAAATGCTGAAATTGACAACATTGACAAGTAGATTGAAACCCTGAGGATTTTCATTCTGCTGTTTGCTTGTGCATCCAAGCTGAGGAGCCTGTGACTGAAGAGAGTTCAATACCAAGCGGATAGCACATTATTTCTTTACCCTCTATACAGTCCTGTCAATATCTGCCTGTAATGATTTGGTCCATTTGCCTTTCAGATAGGGCGTCAACCAATCTGTAGAGGATGGTATAATTAGGAAAGAGAACAATATTGCCTTTGATGACTTCCAACAGCTCATTGATGAAGATAAGGAACAAGACTGCTCTAAGCACCTTTCCCTGAGTGAATGCTGTATTGTTGCAATAAAATGTATATCCATTTATAGTGATCTGATGTTTGCATCCTCTATATATGTTACATATCAAGTTGAACAGCTCACCAGATCCAACACAATGATCTAGCTTTGCAATAACCCATCATATCATGAATTCCCACTGAGTCTTTTTTTAACATCTCCCAAGGGCTCTCCTCATTAAAGGATGATTGTTATATACTGAGTTGTTCTTGCAGTTACATTGCTTGGGCAGTCAAAAGATCTGTCCTAGAGCTGGTGCTTTTTCCAGTGGAATTCACCTGGGTCTTTCTGCCAGGCTCCTGTGAGCATCTGAAATAAAAACAGAAAATGATGGAAATACTCAGCAGGTCAGGCAGCATCTGTGGAGAGAGAAACAAAGTTAACATTTCAGGTCGATAACCGTTCGTCAGAACAGGAAGATGTTAGAGAGGAACAGCTTTTAAGCAAGTGCAGAGCCAGGAAAAAGGGGGGCAGGAAAAGAACAAAAGGAAAGGTCAGTGATAGGGTGGAGGGTAGGAATGATTAAATTACAAAAGGGATGATGGTGCAAGGCAAAAGAGCATCGACCTGAAACGTTAACCTTATTTCTCCACAGATGCCACCTGACCTGCTGAGTAGTTACAACATTTTCTTTTTTTATTTCAGATTTCCAGCATCTGCCGTATTTTGCTTTTGTCCTATGAGCATCTGTTTTATTTGTTACTAGATACTGTGAGACACAACCCACATGACAGAGCTCAGCTTTTTTGCCTTCATTTAAAAAGCATGTAAATGATGATATTAATGTGACAGACTATCCCCCAGGAAAGGCCTTTAGGTCAACTCTTCCCCAAAGCAAATTAATTCTTCAGCTGAGATTTCTTTGGTTTTCACCTTCAAATATGAGCTGTCTTACTCACTTTAGAATGTTTGTTTTGGTTATACTGTCTCCACTGAGTCATATCACAATTGTTTTTAAACCACTGGGACAACAACATTTCTACTTTTCATAAATCATTTATTCTCTATGTTTATTATCAATTTTTTGATTATGCCTCTGTGAAGCACCTTGGGATATATTTCTATATTAAAGGCACTATATAAATGCTAGTTGTTTTTGTTTATTTTAGCATCTTTATGCTACAATTTTTTATTAAGTTTAAATTTTTAATCCTCTTTTTGTCTTATTTCATACATCTTAAGGTTGTCATGGTTCATTCACACTGCCACGGTTTTACTGTGACTTTATTCAGTCAAATTTTATTGTTCTTACATGATTTTAATCAGTGTTGTGAAACCTGCAAATTTAGAAGCCTTGCTCATTCATGCCTTTGGCAAGTTAGTGCCGTTCAGAGCTTTACTTTGCATAAGCAACTCTCCCTCAGCGTATATTTATTATCTGTAATCAAACAGATGTGCAGAAGTTGCCATGGTAACTAGCCTTAGTTGAATTAAAATGCACAATGGTTTCTCAGATACCTTGATGGAGTCTAATAGCCCCCAAATGTCTCTCGGAAACACTGAAGCTGCCTTCAGAGTGCAGCTGGGTGCTTCAGAATCCCCACTTACGTCACATAATAGTGTTCCTAAGGTAAAACTCTGCAATTAGGCAACAGTACTGTAGCAATTGGGTTCCACTGCTGCTGACATCAATCAACTGTACCCCAATAATCAGTGTGTTAGCTATTAATGTTATCTGCAAAGAATTTGTTTCAAATGTAGGCTCAATTCTGTGGTTAAAACATTGAAGAGGTGGTGCTAGCTGCTGCAAGTGAGATGCATTAATTGAAGCTATCTCTCTCACTGGGCCAGATTGGTCTGATCACAGTTTTCCAGTTTCACCCAAAACGCAGAATCCCATGGTGCACGTGTAGACTCTTATTCACCATATCATTACTATATTATGCATTACACCTGCGTGCTTGTGACTGCAAGGTGGTGCTCTGACCCCAAATCTACTTTACAAGGTTATCATAACGTGTAAACAGTGTAGAGGCAGTGCCATTGGATGCATCAAAATCTTCCTTACAAGGTCATTCATTCATGCCCCCAGAAGGAAAATGCTATCAGCAGAAAAGATAAACATCTGCTGCAGCAGCAGTCTACTATTTTTATGGATTCCAATCTACATAACTAGCAAAAGCTGACAGTTCAAAACCAGCTCTGAATATAGACCTATGAAACATAAATATAAGGAGTTAAACTGGAAGTGCCTTGGACACAAGCCTGGCATAACCTCCCCTGCAGATATACCCAACATTTCATCACTTTTATTGCAATACACAAATATACAGTTAGCAGCAATGGTGATTTAGAAATTACTGAATGGGATGTGAGTGTTGAAGGCATGAGAATTATTTTTTTATGGGGGTATGTCCATGCATGGAGCTTTTTGATTTTTGACACCTGATTTGAAACATTTATTTGCATTTTGGAGTCTACTATTATTTCTGAGTGTAAATCTGAATTTTTTTTTGGAATGTGCAATGTGAATTTCAGATAGATTTAAAACTCCTTAACATTATCCTGCACACCCACTTCTCTATATCCTCAGTGTGTCAGTTTGAAGACCCATTGCACAAACTGTGTCTTATTCTTTCTTAGGACCTTAATACTGTGGTACTCCTTACCTGTAATAGTCTTTCCTAAGATTTCAAACTTTTAAGGCCCAAGATTCACGTCTGATTTATCTGCCTTCTTTTTTAGATGCTGATAATGTGATCCTGGTGCCACGGTGTTGGGAAGCTGCTCCTTGTGCGATGTGTGCGCCAGTAGTGCGCATGTCTGAGCTCACCTGATAATGCACGGTCAGCTAATTTAAATAAACATGACAGTCCTGGCGCGTAACACATGTTGCTCACTTTTAGCAGAAGTTGCAATGGCTGGAATGAGATAAGGAGACATGAACGGCTCCATTTAATAAATCTGCTTTAGAGATGTTGCTGCAGATGGCCCTGCCAAGAGTGGTCCTTTTCAGAGCAGAAGGCCACCTGTCAGAGCTGCATGGATTGAAGTGTCAGAGAAGGTCAATGCTCTTATCAGCTGGAATGGAAGATGAAGATATCTCTCAGGTCAACCCCACACCCATGACACAGATCGCCTTGCTCAAAAGACTGAAGCTGTTTTACATAGCATACTGGCCCAGCTAGCCATCATAACAATATCTGTGGCTGAAGGGTGATATACTGCCTCCACACAAGGGGGTACTGGGTCATCTTCATCCATGCACGCAGACAGTGATACCCAGCAGCTACTCATCTCACTTCTTCCTCCCACTGAAGAATCACTTAGAAGGAGCACACATTTAGGAAGCAGAAGACATCCACTTTCACCTCGGTTTCTCTGTCTGAGAAAAAAGTATCACACAGCACTATTCTATTAACGAGTCTGATGCTCTGACCCAAGGCAGGGGGAGGTACAGACTCATGCTGCTAAGTGCATAGGACGGTTTTAATACATACCATTGGGCCACAGTCTCGTCCAACCATTGGTCGCAGCAGAAGCAAAGCAGCTAACTCAGAATGTGACTCAGCTGCTCTGTAGCAGCATTTTAATACAAATTTTATGCTGTTTTGTGCAAGTTTGACACAAAAATCTTTGCATAACAAAAGTATTCAAATTTTCCTGGGACTTATTTTGAATTGTTGGTGCCAACTGTGATAGGTATAGACAACCACTGTGTTTACAAAATAGTTGTAATCTCCCGAAAGGGCAATAGAAAACTCTGTCATTCCTTTAATAAAGTACAGAAGTCAACACAATAAAATAAAAACATAAAACAGAGGGAAAGCCTATAGGAGCGCTTTCAGAATGAAACCTAATTTTTAAAATGTACATATTGCTTCAACTTAAGTTTAATCATTTTCACCCTTATGGAGATTTTCCATTTTGGGTCTGCTTTCACAGTACACACAACTCATTATTTTCCTGGCTTGGACAGCTCTGAATCAGCATTCAGCTAGTGCTGACTCCCAGATAAATCACTGGAGCTGCACTACTCATAACAATCACCATCAGCAAAGCAGCTCCAGCTGTGGGATGAGATATAGAACAGCAGGTCTCAAGAAGGGAAAAAATGACAGACTAAAGAGAAACTTAGGAGACTTGCTCCTGATTTTGTCTTTTTTAAATTGGATCGATGAGGCAATAGTTGACACTGAAAGTACTCTCCTAGGCTTTTCTTCTCCTTTAATGTACATCAGTGGTATCAGTTGTTGTTCAAATTCATTCTGATTAAACATTTACCAATCAATCTCAGAATATGACTCAGGAAGAATCAAATAAGTTAACTGGCACACTATCTCAGACAGGGTCTACACACAGAAGCTGCTCTATATCCAGACTGTGGATTCCAGTCTCATGAAGCAAAGCATTGAATTACTGAACCGAATCTTAACTTTTCCATTCCACTACTCACAGGCTCATTGCTCAACAGTCACATGGCAGTGTGTGAAAGTTATCCTGTATATAAATGCAAGCAAACTGGGGACTGTGTAGTAAATTACTGCTGGCGGTAGGATTGGCAACTCCAGACTCCCTGGGCTGACCATTTTTTAAGAGTCTTCTATTTTCACCCAATATGTAGTAAGTGTTTGGTAGAATTACACTTACATGGTTTTCAAAATTAACTTTTGAAGAGTCTAGGTGTGTGGCCTCACCACCCCCCCCCCCCCCCAGTTTTTTTGTACTCAACAGCATTCCATTATATGGGGCACTGTACTAACTTTAACTCTCTAGCCCAAGTATTTCAATACTCATATAATGTTGGCACTTTGTTGAACAATCCAATGTCTTCTTGCTGTGCTCTGATTTTTTTCCACTAAAATATACTTTTTTGTTCTCTGAAGCAAGGTGTGAATTTGTGCACCATTTTCTATGGTTTATGCCATCAACAAAAGTCGGGTATTTTTCATTTCCAATTGTTAAGGTGATAAACTTGCAGTATTTTCTCTAGTTTTCCATTGGATGGCTTCTAGTACCATGAATGGCTAATTGCCATGTAGAAATATACAAATTACCATTCTTAAGCAATGGTAAAATGTACTGTTCAGTAATGTTTACTTGCAAAAGACACTAAAAGCATTCACAAGAACAACCGCCCCCACCCTCCACCCCTCGCACCCCAACATATCTACTCTGCTTCATTCCAGACAATGTTGCCTTCACATTGTATGAACAAAGACTCAGGGCATTCCCTTTCCTCCTATCTTTAGCCTTTTATTAGTATTCTTGATCACACTGCATTAGTGTAAGATACAAAACATGGAACAGATTAATACACTGCATCAAGTGTCAGATGCAAGACATGGATTGGATCAATAAAACTGAATCACTCCCTTTCTACAAAAAAAATTGGGCCTGACATGTCTCTGTTCTGGGGGCACATAAATTACATAATCTGGATGCCCCCATTGTCATGTACATCTGTATAATACTTGGTAGAACCAGATGATCAATGCAGAAGGGCTTTCTTAGAGGAACAAACAGTGCATTCAAACTTTTTGGCATAATATCCTTTGTTTGTGGTCAGATTTTGATTTTTTTTGTTGTAAAGCTATAGACTGAGTCTTCACTCTGCCTCTTACCAGAACTCGATGGGGTCCACAGCGATTTTACGGCCACCTCTAGGAAGACAATAACATTAGCTTCATTTTGGAATCCCTTTGTTCATGCTGTATGCGGAGGAGGAAGAAGAAGGAATGGGTTTACCACCCTCAATGGAGGAGGATAAAATCCTCCCACAAATACCCAACAGTTAGACTTAACCAACCCCATTGTTTCTACCAGGAACTCGTCATGGAGCTCAGCATGAGAAGGCTACAAATCAGAAAGAAAGCTTAGCCTCCATCTGCATCCAGATCTTCAGCCCACCTCCACCACTGTGGACCTCTCTGATTGTACCAGTGAAAGTCACCACAGCCCTGACTGTTTTTGAGATCGGGGAGGAATTTTAACCCCCGAGAATGGGTGGGTTGGAGTCGGGTAGGAGGGAAAAATGCTAGTTTTTGCGATTGTGACTGCAACCCGGTTTCAATTTCCAGGTTTAATGTGGGCACCTCTGGATGCTCGTGCGCAGCCAAATGGCGGATGTCATGTTCCCAATTAGTGCAGGCGGGCGTGTCGTTAGCAGGGCAATTAACCTCATGGACATGGTAGGTTTAACTTTTAAACTTAACACCTCCAGGTCGGCTTTCCCGGGCTCGTGAATCTTACCAGGTGAAGGAGGCGAGGAGGGCCTTTTCATCAGGTGAGTGTGTTTATTGCACTGCTTGCGGGCCAGGAAGAGCAGGAGTGTTTCCTCCAGGCTGAACAAGTTTACCTGCTGTGATCCCTCCCCCCACGCCCAATGGCCGAGACCCCCTGCCCCCACCGCCCCCCCCCAATCGATGGCCAACCTCCCGCGATGTCTCCGACCTCCCCAATGACACCAGCCTCCCCGATGACTCCAGCCTCCCAAAGACTCCGGCCTCCCCAATGACCAACCCCTCCCCCCCCACCGCGATGTCAGACTTATGTATAATCATTTAATTAGGTCGCAATCGCATATTGTGACCAGCCAACTGTACTTCGGCATTTCAGAACAGAAAAAATCTACTACCCCCACCTCACCATCCCTGTTCTCTTCCTGGCTCCAGGTAAAAATCATGCCCCAGCTCTTTCCAGGGGCTAGGGGGACATTAAAAGCATTAATCAGCATGCAGTTTATGTCAGCATCAGGTAATTGATGCCTTGTTTGCTAATTTTGGGATAGCTTCGTCACAACAATCAATCAGGACAATTAGGTTTTACCATATGGCTGGCTGCCCCAAAGGGTAATAGATGGCATGCACCATTTATCAATGAATTATCGTTCTCCTTACCATCTGCTGAACATGTTCAGAGATCATCCTCAGTGCCTCTCCTTAGGTGCGATGCTTGGCCAGCATTCTTCTTTTCTCTGAAATGCAAGTCTGCAGGCTGTTCATTCAAGGGCTGATATCTTCTGAGATTCAGCTCAGCATGGTTAGGCTTCTCTTACACGCTCCTCTACTTTAACTCTTTCATGTTCTACAGAACAACTCCAATATCTGGCCCCCCGGTCATATTTCTATGGGCTGGTGAGTGGGGTAGGGTGGGGGGGAGAGAGAGTGAAAGACTGGGTGGGTGAGGATACAGGGGGCCAGGTGTATCTTCTTCCTCATTGTCTGATTCTTCTTGCTGTTTTTTATCTAGATGAGAAGAAGAAGAAAGGTTAAAAAGGATATGAACAAGCAAAGAGCCCATGAATTATAGAGGGAAGGGTAACAGCTGTTTGCTCAACTACTGCAGCAGGAGAAAGCAAAGCAATGCATTGCAAAGACAAATCTACAGCTGACACAGACCAACCTACTTTTCCATTCCCAACAGCATGGGTGTGTGCCTCACCAGCAGTTCCAGTACTTCTTCCTCAAAGGGTATCAGAGGTCTCAAGTTTGGGGGACTACCCCCTGTAGCCTGACTTTCATTATATGTCATTTGCTCCTGCAAAAGCAATGTGAAAGAAAGTCCTGTGATTAGACTGAACGACTCAAAAATGCATGTTATCAATTGGCTGGGAAACAGAAAGGGAACAACAGTTGCTGAAAGGAAGTAACAACATGTGACATGTGACTTGAAAGGGTCATCAAGCATGTGAACATGTGAAGGAAAATCCTCATGAAAGTGGCATGTGGGAGAATAAGGGCACCAGGGAACAAGTGCACTGTGCAATCCTTGTACACTGTGAGGGCAATAAGTAAGGGACTGGCACATATGGTCACACAAAAGATTCTAAAAAAGCAGGAGGAGTTCTCTTACCTTGACTGCCTTCATCAAGTCAATGAAACTTCTTTCATCATTGGCTGCCATCGTAAGAGTTAGAGTGATGACACTAACCGCCAATACCACCTCCCTCCACATTTACTCTGAATCTCCACAGCGTTGAGCTTAACTAGTAGCCTTTCATGTGGAACTTCATCAAATGCCTTTTGGAGGTCTAAGTATAGAATGTTTTAGTGTTTACCATAGCCAATTGGGTTGTCACTTCCTCAGAGAAATCAAGGAGGTTGGTCAGGCAGGATCCTTCCCAACTAAAGCCATGTTGACTGCTGTTTAATAGGTGGTTGTGGTACAGATAATCCACAAGTTTACTCCTGATAATCAATTCCAATATTTTACATAGGATTGGAGTAAGACCGATAGGTCTGTATCATACAGACAAGGGTGCAGACAAGGATGGTAACTCAAGAGAAGGTACCCATGGAGCAAGAGTTACCCTGGTTGAAAAAATAACGTTAGTAATAGAAGCCACTCTGTACTTGTGGGGGATTCTATAGAGAAATAGACAGTC
This sequence comes from Heptranchias perlo, assembly GCF_035084215.1. Taxonomy (NCBI): domain Eukaryota; kingdom Metazoa; phylum Chordata; class Chondrichthyes; order Hexanchiformes; family Hexanchidae; genus Heptranchias; species Heptranchias perlo. Next base: position 31,035,225 of record NC_090342.1, on the reverse strand, counting down.
GCTTTTGTATCCATAACTGGAAGTTATTAAATAATGTCCTGCTTCCCAGGTGTCTGGCCAAAGGACATAATGGAGTGAAAGGAAAAGCTTCTGGAAGGGAAGGGAGAGGGACCAGAAGATATGGTTCACATAGGAATCAATGACACATGAATGATTAGGACGGAGGTCCTAAAAAGGGAATTTGAGGGGTTCAATGCTAAATCAAAGAACAGGATCTCAAACATAGTAATTTTGGAATTATTCCCATGTCATACATCAGGTCAGATAGTGAGAGGCAGATTGGACACATCAATGCTTGGCCTTGAAAAATGTGAGGGCTTCAGATTCTTAAAACATTGAAATGAGTTTTGGGATTGGTAAAAATGATACATATGGGATAAGCTTCAGCTGAATTAGACTGACACAAAGAGCTTGATAATTACGCAGAGGCGGATTCTGAGCGGGGGTCGGGGGAGCATGATAGCGAGCACCAAACCCGGAAGAAGTTTTGGCGTGTCAGAATGTCTGATTTCAACATGGCTGCCTAATTATAATTTTATGCCCGGGTTTCGCGCCTCCAATGCGCGACAGCGGGTGTGATGCGCACTCGCATGACACGATCTCAACTCCACTATTTAAAAGGCCAATCCAAAGATGGAACTTGGAAGAGTTAGGGGTTTATACAAAGAGAGGGAGAAGTTTCATTGTGGATTCTAGATGGTCAAGGGCTGAGCCTCGATTTAACGACGCTTCACTTGATGTACTGCTGGATGCAGTGAGGAGCAGAAAGGAAATAATCTTTCCAAGCAACGGGAGGAAGAAACCTGCTGCTGACACAAAGAAGACATGGTTGGAGGTGACTGAGGAGGTCAGCAGCAGGTGCATTGTGGTCCGTTCTTGGGTCCAGTGCAGGAAGCGCTTTAATGACCTAACCAGGTCTGGAAAGGTGAGTACAGTTGCTGATTCACCTACATCCTGTGGTGTACTACAACCCCCCCTCTCAATCTGTCTTGTCAAGCCTACTCCATTACATCACTCCTCACACCCACTTAAGTTTCAACAGCACCCATCCTTCACTTTCAATGCACATCCTCACCTCCCCATTTATCCACCTGCCACTGCCACTCGCCCTAATCCTTATGCAATGTGATGCATCTGCCTGATAGACGCCCTCACCCAATGCACTGCATCCATCGGGTGAACACATGCCTTACAGTCACTCAGATCTGTTCCTTCCCCTGTTGGAGAAGAAAGCACAAAACAGAAGGGAGAGGAAGAGGGCTGGAGGTGGCTCCCCACAGATTGTGCAGCTGACAGGTGCAAAGGAAGAGGCAATAGAGATCAGTGGCATCTCCGCATCCCTGACCATCAGCAATGGAGAGACTAGGTCGTCGCAGCTGCCTGGTGACAGAAGTAAAAATATCTCTGACCCACATCTCATACAAGACCAAGTCACGTTGATGTGATTTCAGCAACGAGTGAAATATGATGCTGAATTATGCTGAGGGGCAACATTGCTACATTGTCAGTACTAATTCATACCCATTTCTTCTCTGCTCCAGGGCCTTCACACGTAGAGCAGCAGCCGCAGCAGTTTGTCGACTTTCCTGAGGACGATTCCTCAGAGGACATGATTTCTTGTGAGGGTAAACCGTCACCAACGCAAATGCTCGCACTTTAGTGAGTCCAGTTAGACAGCTAATTGGGTTTTCACCTGGTGATTCACAGCTCACAAGTGAGCACGAGCAGACACTGGTGGCAGGGACAGCTGTGGAGAGTACAAGTCGGAGGCGCACTCTTCTCCAAGTTCTGCTCAGCTACTCACAGATGCTGAACCCCGGGGGCCATCAATGAAAAGGAGAATTATAGAGAGACAACAGCAAATTTGCGAGGTACTGGCAGACGTGCCATGCACACTGTCCACAATAGCAGAGAGGATGGAGGAGTCCAGCTCGAACATTAGTGGATTGATGTCGCAGGCCATTGCGAGAATGTCTACCATGGAGAGAGTGGCCACCTCCATGGAGCTTCAAGCATGGCTCTCAAATAAGTCTCTGCAGGCCATGACCACGGCCATGCATACTTTGGATGTCAGCATGTCTGCCGCCTTAAGCAGGAAGACAGATACCTTATCCGTGGCCTAACAAGGCATCACTGATCTGCACCAAGCTGCTGTCCAGCAGAATGGTAGGAGTGATGTGCTGCTGGCCCGGGAGAGTGACGATGGCGAAAGAGGACATGGAAGTGGGAACTCCACTCAAAGCACTCCCACGTCTCACCAGTTGCCCTCCCCTCAGCCAGTTCCCGACATGCTGCCTCATCTGCTGATGGCCGATGGAGCATTCTTTGGCGGGGCCCTCGTGGGCTCCAAAACCCAGAGGTCATAGGCCAAAAGCATCTCAGTAGTCAGAGCTGGGATCTGAGCAGCCTGCTTCTACCTCTGCGGAAGCCACAGGGGATGTACCACGTAGGAGTGATAGGCACACTAAGAAAATTAAATTTTAATTCACCAAGGGTATGCACATGGGTGTTTGTAAAAATGTTATGTTATTATGTTTCCTTTTATTACCTCACATAAAATTTATTAATTTGCACCACTTCTTGTATGCCGAGTGGCAACTCGCCTTTTCAGTTGCTTGTTGATGAATGTGAAGACATAAATTGATGGAAGAAATTGGGGGATGTGCAGTGGGTGGATGGTTGGTTAGAGGACTGCTTTGTGTGAGTGGCAGGGGGGAGGGTGAGGGGGAGGTTGGGGGTGTGAGAGTGGGGCCCGAGGATGTGATAGTCACTTTGGTCCACTGCGAGTGAGTAACTGAACCTCCCGAGCAGCAATGTGAGCGACTGGTCTGGTGTTGGGTGTCACATCTTCATCCTCTTCATCATCCTACTACTCCTCCTCCTCTTCTTCATTGGATTCTTCATCCGATGTTTGGATTGTGTAGTGACAAACCCTACAGGGTCTCTCAGTCAGCTACACATAAATGCATAAGGCAGATAACGGATGGGTTGTTTGCCAGGGTGTCCACTTATGTCAGCTTCCACCGCGACGACAATAAACAGAATGAGCGGGCACTCGGATTCGCATCTCTGGCTTGCTTTCCACAGGTACAGGTTGCCATCAATTGCACACACATGGCAATCCAAGGACCACCAGATCAACCAGGAGTATTCATCAACTGCAAGGGATGAATGGGCCAAAGTGAGTGATGAGCGTCTTCTTCCTGCTCCACCTCTAATCCTTGTTGCTGTGCAATGTTGTGCAGAATGCAGCACACCACCATAATTCTAGTAACCCTCACTGGCGAGTACTAAAGGGCGCCTCCAGACCTGTCTAGACACCAAAAGCGCATCTTCAGCATGCCGATGGCTTGCTCAATGACACACGTGGTGGTGATATGGCTCTTGTTGTACCGCTCTTGGGCTTCATTGGCGGGGTTCCTCACAGGTGTCGCCAGCCAAGTTTGAAGGGCGTATCTCCTAACAGCCACCCCTGAAGTCTGCTTCCAGGTACGAAGAGGTGGGGGATGTTGGACTGCCACAGGTTGAAAGCATCGTGGCAGCTGCCAGGGAATTTGGCACACAATTGCACGAACCTTTTTTTGTGGTTGCACATCAGCTGCACACTGATGGAATGAAATCCCTTGTGGTTGGTGAATACTCCTGGTTGATCTGGTGGTCCTTGGATTGCCACGTGTGTGCAATTGATGGCACCCTGTCCCTGTGGGACGCCAGCCAGAGATGTGAATCCGAGTGCCCACTCATTCTGGTTATTGTTGTCACAGGGGAAGTTGACATAAATGGACACCCTGGCAAACAACTCACCTGCTAACTGCCGTATACATTTATGTGCAGCTAACTGAGAGACCCTGTAGGGTTTATCACTATACTTTTTTTTCAAAAAATATACTTTATTCATAAAATTTGTAGCAAAAAACATACAATACAGTTGTCATATCACATTCCAAACATACACAATACAGATTATACAATTTGCAGGTTACATCAAGTACAGTTCAGTGAACACATTGTACATAATTACAGTTCATCACACTCTGGGGTGTCTCATTGCATTATACTCAATACAGATTATTGCTTACAGATTCATCACAGGTACATTACAGGTACATTACAGCAATTTGAATTTTACATTCTGCCCGAGGGGGGTTTTCCCCTGATTGCATCCCCTCTGTTTGCAATGGTGGGAAGGCTCTAAACGGTTGCCTTTCCCCACAGAGCCTTGGCGGCGGCCGCACCCAGCTTCAGTGCGTCCCTGAGCACGTAGTCCTGGACCTTGGAATGTGCCAGTCTGCAACACTCGGTCGAGGACAGCTCCTTGCACTGAAAGACCAGCAGGTTTCGGGCAGACCAAAGGGCGTCTTTCACTGAGTTGATGGTCTTCCAGCAGCAGTTGATATCTGTCTCGGTGTGCGTCCCCAGGAACGGCCCGTAGAGCTCAGAGTCCTGTGTTACGGAACTGCTCGGGACGAACCTGGACAGATACCACTGCATCTCTCTCCAGACCTTCTTTGCAAAGGCGCATTCCAGAAGGAGATGAGTGACGGTTTCGTCTCCACCGCAGCCTCCTCGGGGACAGCGCGCGGTGGGGTTGAGAGTCCGGGAGTGCATGAAGGATCTGACAGGAAGGGCCCTTCTCACCACCAGCCAAGCTAGGTCTTGGTGCTTGTTTGAAAGCACTGGCGATGAGGCGTTCTGCCAAATGGCATTGACAGTCTGCTCGGGGAACCAACTGACAGGATCCATCGTCTCCTTTTCCCGCAGGGTCTCGAGGACGTTACGTGCGGACCACCTACTGATCGCCTTGTGGTCGAAAGTGTTTTTTTGCATAAATTTTTCAACGAGGGACAGGTGGGGCGGAACGGTCCAACTGGACGGAGTGTTCCGTGGCAGCGTGGCCAGGCCCATCCTTCGCAGCACCGGGGATAGGTAGAACCTCAGCACGTAGTGACATTTTGTTTTTTCGTACCAAGGGTCCACGCAAAGCTTGATGCAGCCACACACGAAAGTGGCCATCAGGATGAGGGCCATGTTGGGCACGCCTTTCCCCCCTTTCTCGAGAGATTTGTACATCGTGTCCCTGCGGACACAGTCCATTTTTGATCTCCAGATAAAGTGGAAGACGGCTCGGGTGACTGTCACAACACCCTCATCTACAAGCGGAAGGGGGAGAGGGAAGAAATCAAAAATTGACGACCCATCTCACTGCTTAACATGGACTACAAAATTCTGTCCAAGGTCATCGCCAATCGGGTCAAGTCAGCCCTGGAGGTGGTAATTCACCCCGATCGGACCTGCACCATACCCGGCAGGAAGATCTCTGATAGCCTGGCGTTACTCAGGGATACGATCGCCTACGTACAGGACAGGGGGGTAAATACCTGCCTGATCAGCCTGGACCAGGAGAAGGCCTTTGACAGAATATCCCACACGTACATGATGGACGTGCTCTCCAAAGTGGGGTTTGGGGAGGGAATCCGCAATTGGATCCAGCTGCTCTACACAAACATCAGTAGCGCCGTTTCAATCAGATAGCTTCCCGATCAAATCTGGAGTCAGGCAGGGCTGTCCTCTCTCCTCCGTCTTGTTCGTGTGTTGCATCGAACCCTTTGTCAAGTCTATCAGGAGGGATGCGGGCATAAGAGGGGTGACGATCCCAGGCAGTGGAGGCACTCAGGTCAAAGCCTCCCTGTACGTGGACGACGTCGCCGTCTTTTGCTCGGATCAGCCGTCGGTCCGCAGATTGATGAGCATCTGCGACCTGTTCGAACTGGCCTCAGGGGCCAGGGTAAATTGTACCAAGAGCGAGGCCATGTTCTTTGGGAACTGGACTGACTGATCCTTTGTCCCCTTCACCGTCAGGTCGGATTACCTGAAGGTGCTGGGGATCTGGTTTGGGGGGGCCGGGGCGTGCACCAAAAACCGGAAGGAGCGTATTTCTAAGGTGAAGCAGAAACTGGGACTGTGGGATCGACGATCCCTCTCGATCGTGGACAAAAACATGGTCATCAGATGCGAGGTGCTCTCGGTGTTGCTGTACTTGGCACAGGTCTGGCCCAAACCTCGCTCCTGCGCCGTGACAGTCACCCGAGCCGTCTTCCGCTTTATCTGGAGGGTTTGTCACTATACAATCCAAACACCGATCCCTACCAGTGTCCAAGGGTTGTTGAACTCTAGACGATAAATTTTGGAATACACGAACAAATACACTTTAAGACTGAACATAATTTTATTTATATGATTGGTACAAGTTCATATAACCTTTTGGCAATAGAGAATGATCGTTGAGTTTACTGGGTGATCAATCTGCCGCCCTGAAGGCTGTTGCTTCTTTTTTGATGTTGTAGCTCTTTGAAGCACTAACAGGACACATGGCATCATCCATGTCCAATCGCCTCTCTTGTTAGGCTTCAACCTCCAGCAGATCTCAACGATTGTCCGTTTAAGCTTTGATCATTAGCATACCTCAACGATTGACAGCCGAGCTGTCTGCAGCTCATATGGCAGACAATTGATCTTCAATGTGTCCTGTTAGTGCTTCACACTTCTATTGTCTAATCATTTTGTGTGTTGGAGATTTGACTACCCTCACTGTCAGGGGTCTCTTGATGGCCTGGTGTGATCATGTGGTCTGTGGCCCCTTTATCTCATCAATGAAAAACCTGTTAGAGGACTTCTGGTAGTTTCTGTTTGCAGTTTTTAAATTGATTGTTCAAATGTAACTTTGAAAAGCTATCTACCAGTTTCTGCTCCTCTATTGTTCCCACTAGTCTGATATTAACATGTCTCAGAAGAAAATGGGATCCCTTCCACAAACTATGTGGATTAGGGCCGAGCTGTCTGCCTTCATTGTCCCGGCTAAGTTCCAATGTTTTTACAAGCCAAAAGCTTATTCTGCAGGTTTAAGGGACAAAGTTAACCCTTTCTTTGAACGTTCCAAATTCACAATATCAAAATGGGTTTTTGACCCCTGTCTTACAGTGTCTTTATTGTACAGACATGCAAAAATGTCCAACTCCATGATGCAAAAAGGCTCTCAAATCTCACAACCCTCGACATGTCTCCAGTGGCACACTAGAAGGAGCCAGAGGCAAAGAAATTGAGGGCAGTGGTGATTTTCACAGCGACAGGCAATGCGTGGCCAGGTCCAGCAGTGAGCAGCTCTTCTTCTAGGATTGTAAACAATTTTACAACACCAAGTTATAGTCCAGCAATTTTATTTGAAATTCACAAGCTTTCGGAGGCTTCCTCCTTCCTCAGGTGAATGTTGTGGATCTCCACATCATGGCTTCTTCTAGGAGGCTGCAGGTGTCTGCGACCGCCTCTGGAAGCACTGCTGTTCAGAGAGGTCAAGGAAGCTGAGCCTCTTTCTGTACACCCTGTTAAGTGGATAGGGCCTCTTGCGAAATCGGCGTCTCTGTTGCTCTCCTCCCTGTTGTCCACCTCTCTGTTATCCACCTGCAGCTCCTACCACAGCACAACCTTGCTGCCATGGATGATGATTGTCTTCCTCATCCGAAGTCCAAGCTAAAGCAGCCATGGTGCCCCCCATCCTGCTGTTCACCTCCAAACTTTACCAATACGTCTGTCACCACAAGAACTCTCAGCAAACCGTTTACCAAAGGGAACTGAGAAAGCAGCTGTGAGCACTGAGCCTTTATTCATATCAGAACATCTGTCCTTTAACCATTCCCATGAAGTGCCGCTCAATCTCGTCTCTGTTTCACTGATGAGTTTCCCGAGTCCCGGAAAATCCATGCTGGAGGCGTTAATTTCAAATTGCTGCCAAAATCTCATGAAAGTACCCTCATTAACATATTATAATGACGGACCCACCTCTTGAGAGCGGGTTATTCAGCCGCACCCAAACCCGCCTCCATTAAAACCATGTTGGAAGCGGGTTGGGGCCGGGTTTCCCATTTTGGAAATTTAACGTTTTTTAAGTTACCACTCACTCCAAGATGCTTTACATTGTAGAAAAGACCTCTCTGATAGTGCCACAAAGATGGCATTGGACTCTGCTGTCATTCCTGCCATCTGCTGCACATTTTCGGAGAGTCTTTGCAGTGCCTTCATATTGTTCTGATCTTCTGGGAGCAGTTGTCTTTTCATGGCAGGACACCTGAGATTATCAACAAATGCTTAACAGCTAGTGTCTGACATCTCAGCTCACTCTATTTATAGAATTGCATAGAATATACAACACAGAAACAGGCCATTCAACCCAACAGGTCCATGCTGACGTTTATGCTCCACACGAGCCTCCTCCCTCCCTATTTCATCTAACCCTATCAGCATATCCTTCTATTCCTTTCTCCCTCATGTGTTTATCTAGCTTCCCCTTAAATGCATCTAAGCCAGTCAACTCAACTACTCCTTGTAGTAGCAAGTTCCCCATTCCAACCATTTTCTGGGTAAAGAGGTTTCTGCTGAATTCCCTTTGGATTTATTAGTGACTATCGTATATTTATGGCCCCTAGTTCTGGTCTCCCCCACAAGTGGAAACATCTTCTCTATGTCTACCCTATCAAACACTTTCATAATCTTAAATACCTCTATCAGGTTACACCTCTGTTCTCTTTTCTAGAGAAAAGCACCCTAGCCTGCTCAATCTTTCCTGATAGGTATAACCTCTCAGTTCTGGTATCATCCTAGTAAATCTTTTTTGCACCTTCTCCAGTGCCTTTATTTCCTTTTTATTATATGGAGACCAGAACTGTTCACAGTACTCCAGGTGTGGTCTAACCAAGGTTCTATACAAGTTTAACATAACTTCTCTGCTTTTGAATTCTGTCCCTCTAGAAATGAACCCCAGAGCTTGTTTTTTTTTATGGCCTTATTAATCTGTGTGGCTGCTTTTAGTGACTTGTGTATCAGTACCCCACAATCCCTCTGCTTTTCTACCCCATTTTATCCAAGCAGTGTGCAGTCCCCTTACTCTTCCTACCAAAATGTAATACCTCACACTTATCTATATTGAAATTCATTTGCCAATTACATGCCCATTCTACAAATTTATTAATGTCTTGCTGTATTTTGTACCAGTCCTTCTCGGTATTAACTATACCCCCCAATTTGGTGTCGACTGTAAATTTTGAAATTGTACTTCCGATTCCCAAGTCCAAATCGTTTATGTAAATGGTGAACAACAGTGGTCCCAGCACCGATCCTTGTGGAACACCACTTCTCACCTTTTGCCAGTCTGAGTAACTACCTTTAACTCATACTCTCTGTTTTCTGTTTTGTAGCCAACTTGCTACTTGTCCCCTGATTCAACATGCTTTGACTTTAGTCACGAGTCTACTATGCGATACCTTATTGAAAGCGTTTTGAAAATCCAAATATATTACATCTACTACATTGCCCTTATCTACTCTTTCTGTTACTTCTTCAAAGAATTCAATAAGGTTAGTCAAGCATGACCTTCCCTTTTGAAATCTTTATTATATTCCTAGCAGCTGGGCCCTGGGATGGACTACTGCATGCTCCACCACTTTTGCAACTCCCTGATCGGCCTGGTGTTGTGTATTTTCTCACCTGTGTAGGTATCGGGGGCAGGGACTGCCAAGAGGCTCTGGTTATATTTTCATTCTAACAGATAACAGCATCATCTTTGGCCTTTGCAGCCAAACACCTGTTGCTGGATATTCCTTCACCATGGATGCTGATCAGTGTGACAGAAGAACTAATGGCACCAATGTGATCTGCAAAGCTCTGCCTCATGCCAATCTCCAACCTTTATCAAAACCAGAGGAGACAACCCACTGAACTCTGAAACCCCAGGCCTCTATAGCAACAGTCCACGGAAGAAGCAAGCACTGCCCTTAGGGCTCCTGGTGTGGGGTTGGGGGTGGGGGGAGACTGTGCTGCAGTCATCTCTGGAATTGCCACAAAGTTTATGGTGGACTGCAGGATCGCAAAATCATAATGCAAGGTTGTGCATGTGCAGCTTATGGGGTCCTCCACCCAGCGGTCATCTGCCACAGTATTTGCTGTGGTCCCCATTGAATCAGCAACTTTTGATGCTGAGAAAGCATTTTTCTTCTAAATACAAGCCCCATGACATCCAGATCCTCAGGATCTTCAGCCTAGGCAGGATGTAAGCTGGCCCTCCAGACAACAGATACCTGCTACTCTGCCATCACCATCAACTCCTGCTCAGTCATATGCTGTGTCTCATCCAATATGTTCCCTTCTAACTCATTATCTGAATCTCCCAGGATAGATGTATCTAAGCTGGTGGTTGTGAGGGATGGAATAAATGACAGTATGTCATGGGAAGGGCTATCTTGGACAGATGTAGTGAGTCTTGGGTTGGTTCCTGAGGAAGGTTTTACATTCAACCCCAGGTCCATGCTGATTTAGCTGATCTCAATTGGAGAGCACAATGAGACATAACAATTGGCCTGAGGTTCTGAAAAATTATTAGAACTAAAAGCTGACAGGTCCCCAGGTCCTGACAGACTTCATCCTAGGGTCTTAAAAGAAGTGGCTGCAGAGATAGTAAATGCATTGGTATTAATTTTCCAAAATTCCCTAGATTCTGGAAGGGTCCCATCAGATTGGAAAATAGAGAATGTAACTCCTCTATTCAAGAAAGGAGGGAGACAGAAAGCAGGAAACTACAGGCCAGTTAGCTTAACATCTGTCATAGGGAAAATGCTAGAATCTATTATTAGGGAGGTTATAGCAGGGCATTTAGAAAATCTCAATGCGATCAGGCAGAGTCAACACGGCTTTGTGAAAAGGAAATCGTGTTTGACTAATTTATTAGAGTTCTTTGAGGAAGTAACAAGTAACCTGGATAAAGGGAATCCTGTGGATGTGGTGTACTTGGATTTCCAGAAGGCATTTGACAAGGTGCCACATCAAAGGCTACTACACAAAATAAGAGCTCACGGTGTAGGGGGTAACATATTAGCATGGATAAAGGATTGGTTAGCTAACAGGAAACAGAGAGTAGGCATAAATGGGTCATTTTCAGGTTGGCAAGATGTAATGCGATCAGTGCTGGGGCCTCAACTATTTACAATCTATATCAATGACTTGGATGAAGGGACTCAATGTATGGTTGCTAAATTTGCTGATGACGCAAAGGTAGGTAGGAAAGTGAGTTATGAAGAGGACATAAGGAGTCTGCAAAGGGATATAGATATGTTAAGTGAGTGGGCAAAAATTTGGCAGATGGAGTATAATGTGGGAAAATGTGAACTTGTCCACTTTGGCAGGAAGAATAGAAAAGCAATATATTATTTAAATGGAGAGAGATTCCCGAACTCTGAGGTACAGCGGGATCTGGGTGTTTTGGTACAGTTGTACTGGCATTGGTGAGACCACATCTGGAATACTGTGTGCAATTTTGGTCCCCTTATTTAAGAAAGGACATAATTGCTTTAGAGGCGGTTCAGAGAAGGTTCACTCAACTGATTCCTGGGATGAGGGGGTTATCTTACGAGGAAAGGTTGCACAAGTTGGGCCTGTATACATTGGAATTTAGAAGAATGAGAGGTGATCTTGTTGAAACATATAAGATCCTGAGGGGACTTGAAGGGGTAGATGCTGAGAGGATGTTTCTCCTTGTGGGGGAGACTAGAACTAGGGGACACAGTTTAAAAATAAGGGGTCTCCCATTTAAGACAGAGATGAGGAGAATTTTTTCTCTCAGAGGATCGTGAGTCTGTGGAACTCCTTTCCCCAGAGAGCAGTGGAGGCAGGGTCATTTAATATTTTTAAGGCTGAGTTAGATAGATTCCTGATTAACAGGGGAGTCAAAGGTTATAGACGGGAAAGTAGGGTTGAGGTCACAATCAGATCAGCCATGATCTTATCAAATGGCAGAGCAGGCTCGAGGGGCCGAATGGCCTACTCCTGCTCTCAATTCATTTGTACGTATGTTCAGTATACCCTGGGCCTGGGAGAGGAAAAATAAATCAGGATTCGCATTTCTGATCACTATCAAGTGATCTCTGCTGAGGAGTGTGTGTATGTGGATCTCAGGTGAGAACAGAAACAAGTTTACACTTAAAGAATTGCCTCCCATCAAACTGTATCCTACCATGAACAGTGAGGAGAGAAAAATAGAAGAAGAAAAACAGATTATAACAACACAGTGACATGACTGAATGTGTAGAACAGACTAAGTGGAGAGACAGCACTGTATGACTTACAGCAAGATTAAAGATTTCCAATGAAATAATGTTCCCTTTGTCACGCTCACAGCTGAGTTGCAAAGTCCTCACTTAATCGTCAGGTGAATAGAATTTGAATTAACTCTGAAGGAAAGAATCTGTCCAGGTGAAGGAAAAGTAAATCACTAAAACCATTATGCAGTGAGAAGATGTCAATTAATCTACTATAGACATAAGAAATGTTTTCTCAAATACTGAGTGAGCTTCAAGTGACATTACACATCCTGTAAAGGGCTTTATGAATGCAATGAAAATGACAGCTACAGAATCCTTATGATGGCGAAGGGTGCATTACACATGATCATTGAGCAAATGGTTTGAAGAAAATCAAATTTCACAAGGTTTTCTCAGAATCAGCCTCATGCTGCCAAGAGCACGAAATACCCAATATCCCTCTGGACAGAACGATTAATGATCCAATTATTCTAACACTGGACTGTATATGTTTACTTTAATTAATTTTTAAACAATAAGGTTAAAGGTAAGGATCTGCATTTGTAAAAACATTATTACGTGCCCTATAAATAGTCTCTGTCGAACCATATCCAGAGTTGTGCCCCTCTAAAATTAATAAACTCTTTTCTTTCTCCCTATTAACTCTTAGGAGACTGCAGATCATAGTACTGTCTATTATTTAGTAATCTACAGTCATCAATTTAGTAATTTAATGCAGTACTCTAGAATTTGTCCGCTCTTGAAAGAGATTCTACCTCTGGGTAAACTAAGATGATGCTGTGTGGACAATTCCTACATATTAATACCATAGTCCTGATTTACAATGTCAGCACAGATAAGTGGTGACCAGTGTTGAGGACAGGCCTCACTGAATCTTACAAGGCTAGTCCCTCTTCCTCATTTTAATAGGTTCCTTGTGAATGAAAAATAGGCACAGGAAGGCTGATTAGTAGCGTGATTGGCTGAGGGCAGGAAATCTGTTTGTTAAAGGCCGCTGCTTGGCATTAAGACAGAAGGGAATTTTTGTCCTGGCAAAGTTGTGCTTGCTGGAAAAAAACAGAATATCCTGTCCTACATTAAGTCTCACTTGCCCAGCTGACCTATTTTAGCTTTTTGTCCCCCAACACATTGCATTTAAAATCCCCAACTTAATCTTCACACCCTTCCATCATGGCCTCACCTCAGCCTTTCTCTGCAACCTCCTCCAGCCTTATACCTGTCCTGCACCTTTCAATCCTTCACCCTATTTCACTCTACACCTTTTAAAAGCTTCTTAAAACCCATCTTTTTGATTCAGTTATCATTCATTTTTCCTAACTCTCCCACTATGGGGAGAATTTTAACCCCTGTACGGCGGGCAGAAGAGGGTTGGGTTAAATCGTCAAATACGCGAAACACGACCCCAACCTGCCACGCACGTGCCTGTTTCCATTTTAACTGTGGTGGATATCGGGGCATCTGAGTAACACACTCTGGAGAGGCGGGTCCATCATGATAATATTTAAATGCGGCTCCTTTCCTGAGATTTTGGCCACAATTTGAAATTAACACCTCCAGCACGGGAAACTCATCAGTAAAACGGGGGCAAGATTGATCGGCACTTCATGGGGTTGGTTAAAGGTCAGGAGTACCGATATGAATAAAGACTCAGTGCTCACAACTGCTTTCTCAGTTCCCTCTGGGAAACGGTTTGGTGAGAGTACTTGTTGTGAGAGACATATTGTACAGTTTGAAGGTGTTGACACAGAGAATATTGGGATGGGGGTCGTCATGGCTGCTTTAGATTGGACTTCAGATGAGGAAGACAATCAGTATCAACAGCAGCAAGGGCGTGCTATGATAGGAGCTGCAGGTGGACAACAGAGAGGAGAGCAACAGAAGGGTCGAGGTCGTAGGAGGCGTTACACACGTAACTGGGCGTACAGACAGAGGCTCAGCTTCCTTGACCTCTCAGAGGAGCAGTGCTTCCGAAGGCTGAGATTGTCATGTCAGGTGCTCGCAGACAGCTACAGCCTCCTAGGAGAAGACTTGCTACCTGCTGGCCATGCATTACCAGTCGCTGTGACAGTCACCCCCACCCTTAATTGTTTTGCCACTGGTTCCTTCCAGGACACTACCAGAGACATATCAAAGGCCTCGCAGTCGGCTGCACATAAATGCATAAGGCAGGTGACTGATGGATTGTTTGCCAGGGTTGGGAGGCACGTAAACTTCCCCTGTGATGACAATAGCCAGAAAGAGTGGGTACTCGGATTCGCATCTCTGGCTGGTTTCCCACAGGTATAGGGTGCCAACATTTGCACACAAGAACCACCAGATCAACCAGGAGCATTCTTCATCCACAAGGCATTTCATTCCATCAATGTTCAGCTGGTGTACAACCACAAGTAAAGGTTCATGCCGGTCTACACCTGATTCCCTGGGAGCTGCCATGATGCTTTCATACTGCGGCAGTCCAACATCCCCGACGTATTCGTACCTGGAACCAGCCTTAAAGGCTGCCGGGCGTCAAAGGATACCCCCTTCAAACCTGGCTGATGACACCTCTGAAGAACCCCACCAATGAAGACCAAGGGTGCTACAACACAAGTCATATGGCAACCAGATGTGTCATCGAGCAAGCCATCGGCATGCTCAAGACACGCTTCAGTTGCCTGGACAGGCCTGGAGGCGCCCTTCAATACTCGCCAGCGAGGGTCTCTGGGATAATCATGTGCTACGTTCTGCACAACATAGTGCAGCAGCGAGGACTAGTGGTGCAGGAGGAACAAGCCGCTCAGCACTCTTCATCTGATGAGGATTCCAATGGAGAGGAGGAGGAGGAAGAGGAAGAAGATGAAGATGGGGCCCCAACACCAGACCAGCCACTCACTTTGCTATTTGGGATGCCAGGATGAAGGTTCAGTTAGTCGCATGGGACCAAAGTAACTATCACATCCCCTGATCCCTCACCACCACCACCCCCCCACCCCACTTACACAAAGCAGTCCCGTAACCAACCAGGCAAGAATGGTGAACATGGGAAAGTGTTGCAAATTAATACATTTTATGTGAATAATTAAATCAAATTTACTAACATAAAATTTTCATAAACACCCATGTGCATACCCTCAGTGAACTACAAAGCTTTTCTTTTCTTTTCCCTACCGCTCCTACGTGGTGCAATCCCTGTGGCTTCCGCAGAGGGGTGAGGCAGTCTCCTCTAATCCTGGTTCTGACTTCTGAGATCCTCGCAGCCTTCAACCTCTGGATGTTGGAGTCCGTGAGGGCCCCACCAAAGACTGCTCCACCTGCACCCGTGCAGGGGCAGACTCGGCCATTGGGAGAGGAGGCAGCATGTCGGATACTGGTGGAAGGAGGGGGCAACGGGTGAGACGTGGAAATGCTTTGAGTGGAGTTCCCACTTCCATGTCCCCTTTCACCATCATCCCTCTCCTGGGTCAGCGGCACATCACTCCTACCACTCTGCGGGGGAGCAGCTTGGAGCAGGGCTATGGAGAAAGATAAGGGAAGTGGGACTAATTGGATAGCTCTACCAAAGATTCGGCACAGGCATGATGGGCCGAATGGCCTAATTCTGTGCTGTATCATTCTATGATTCTATGATTCTATTCTACTGTTTTAACAAGCACAACATTGCTCTGGAGAGTTTTGTGCTCCACGCTGTCCAGCTCATTTAAATGTCTGGAAAATTGTCTCAGGTTCATATCTTCAATAACTGGAGACCAAATGTGCTCTCAGAGACTCATATTTGAACCTTTCAGAGAGTAAGCTATTTGAAGACGGAACAATGGGAATGTGCTTTGAGCTACGTAGAAATGTCAAGGTGGCTGGGAATTATTAGATGAGGAATAATTGAGTTTCAATGAATTCTCAAATCATTAATCATTCACTATATTACCCTTTTATCTTTTCCCACTGTGCATATTTTGCAAACTTTAAGTGGAAATTAATTGCCAAACTACTTAAATCGTTGATTCTACTCCTTTGGGCTTTCACTTTAGGGAGCCTCATATAGACAAGTGATTTGATCTCTTTTAGTTTGATCTGAGGCAACCAAAGGCACTTGAACTGGATTTAGATCTCAGAAGTTAATATTTGCTATTCTTACCTTGGAATCAATGGGAAACTTGACACAACTATATTGCGTTTTAGTGTGAAGTATTACAACTACCTCCCAACAATACACGAGACAGAAACATCAGCCAGAATATGTAGGCATCTACTTTCTACAGCTGATATCAAGGTTATGTTGTAGTTGGCACAGTGATCCCATGCTGGATAATGAGCATGTGTGAACATAACGTTGGATTTGTCTGTGATGCCATCACAGTTGAATAATAACTTGTATTCATATAGAGTCTTTAACATGTACAAATATCCCAAGGTGCTGCATCGAAATGTAAGGGGAAACAAAAGAATAGCCCACTGATTATGAAGATCTGAAAATCTAAGGCCATTCCAGCAGACTCCACTGTAACTTTAGTGTAACGGCTGGAAACTAGGCCAGGGCCCAAATAGACCCCCAGGTCCCAGCCTTGCACCCAAGTTTCCAGGAAGCAACCTACACTCAACCCTTGCAAGGACATCGATGCAAATATTGGAGTTCCCACATCCCAGGTTTTCTTTGGGACCCAGAATATAGTCATGTGCAGGTATGCCTGGTGAGACGAGATGTACCGGCCAATCTGGGATGCACCTGGGAGTCCAGGCCGGGACCCTGGCCTGGATGGCAGAAGATTTTTTTTTTAACAATGTTTTTGAAAGCCTTCTTAAATAAGAAGACTGTGGAGCCAACTACAACATGTTTCTGGGGGTACTTTTCAGCAGATGGCGTGCCCCAGAAATGCCTCTAGCCCACTGAAGGCATTCAAATTGTAAGAACCTTCCACTACCCCATGAACTTTGGCAGGGTCCAGGGTGGGCACATATCATCACTTTTGCCGAGATGCACCACCCCACAGATTTTTGGGGTCTCAGTGTTTAGGCTCACATATGAAGAATGACAACTTGAGCAATACAAAGCCCTGGTTAGACCACACCTGGAGTACTGTGTTCAGTTCTGGGCACCGCAACTCAGGAAGAATATATTGGCCTTGGAGGGTGTGCATCATAGATTTAGTAGAATGATACCTGGACTCCAAAGGTTAAATTATGAGGAAAGATTACACAAACTAGAGTTGTATTCCCTGGAATTTAGAAGATTAAGGGGTGATTTGATCAAAGTTTTCAAGATATTAAGGGGAACTGATAGGGTAGAGAGAGAGAAACTATTTCCGCTGGTTGGGGAGTCTAGGACTAGGGGACATAGTCTAAAAATTAGAGCCAGGATTTTCAGGAGTGAAGTTAGGAAACATTTCTACATGCAAAGGGTGGTAGGAGTTTGGAACTCTCTCCCGCAAACGGCAGTTGATGCTACCTCAATTGTTAATTTTAACTCTGAGATTGATAGATTTTTGTTAACCAAAGGTATTAAGGTATATGGGCTTAAGGCAGGTATATGGATTTAAGTCATAGATCAGCCACGATCTCATTGAATGGCAGAAGAGGCTCGAGGGGCTAAATGGCCTACTCCTGTTCCTATATTTCTATGTTCCTATTGTACTGGAGGCCAGCTCGCTCCCATGGAACCGAACCCCAGCTGAAGTAAGTAAGAGAGAAAAAGGGGGAGAAAATTGACAGACATTTTTTAAAGGTCCTTCTGCATTGACCCATCAAGCATTTCCTTAGTTACAACATGAGTCAGATGCAGAGTGAAGTATCCTCTACATTTCCTACATCATGCCTTATCCTTAATCTCAGAGACTGTTGCCTGTTGAACCAGAGGAACATTTCCATTTCCTACAAGGATTCATTGATATGGACTCTCTGAGACTACCAGATTATGAGCAATGCAATTCAATTCAGTGGATTGTTGGCCACCAGGAAATAGATTAAAAGATACAAACTCATCTCACTGAGGGCCATTACTTTGTTTTATGATGCATATTTATGAATTTTTAGTAAGTGTAGATTCACAAATCCAAGTCCAAATTAAGGGAATTTCATTTGTTTTATTTTTCCTTTTCACACTTCTTATACAGATGAACTAACACCCCTGATTGTACTTTGATGGTACATAACCTAAGTCTTAAATCATCAAGTTATCAGAAATCTGATTAAGTGTGAAAGGAAAAAAACCAAACTAAGTGCTTACTATGCTTTCTTTTCCCCCACACTTAAATGACTTCAAAAAGGCAGGGACAACAGGACAAGATTTAAATTGACCAGCATAATCAAGATAGCTCAATTTAATCAGGATAGTTAAGAGATGTGCCCACCAGAGAGAGCTGACCCTTATCTCCTTTTTTTGGATTGGAATTCTGTTAGATCCACCAGGTCAAAGGATAGCGTCTAATCCACTGTGTCACTCCATCACAGACATGAGAATTTCATGCCATTTGTTTGGGATGCATTTAAACACAATTTCCGGAGGTGAAAGGTCAGTGTCTAAAATCCTGTAGCAGCTTTGTCCCCTGAAAACTAATTGTAAGAAGCTGTGGAAACATAGCTGCATAAAAGGCTGATTCTGAGTAAATTGCACTGGCATCGATTGTAGAAAATTAGTATTCCATCGGCACTATTTCTGGAACTGTATTAAATGCAGAATACTCATGATGCACATTTCAAGGAGGAGAAGATTTTTATTCCCATAATGTGACCCTAGCTAGCAATATTTAAAACACAACTGAAGCAGAGCACAAAGAGGATAATGTGTGGGAATGAGGGGATAGAATATATAAAAATATTTCCACTCGTGAACTGACCGTCGAACTCATGAGAGATGAAAGTGTTAGGTGATTCACAGGCTGCACAATGAGTTGAATTATTTTCCATTTAAAATTCTCCCACTCCAACAGTATTCTATTTAACTGCAATCTTTAAACTGAAATTGTAATCATTAAAACACTCAAAAGTGAATGGCAATTTGCCACATATTGCAGTGATAAGGAACAACTTGAGAGAGCAAAGAGCGGCAGATCGAGAATGCTGATGGGATGGAGAAACCCAGCCATCTGTGACATCATCCAGTTGTATTTCCCTCAGTGAGTATAGTCTAGAAATTACTGTTTGTGATATAAAAGTACAAACAGCTTTATATAACATTCCTCTGTGTGCTATTTTAATGGAGGTATTAAACCATTCAAAATTAATGCATTAATGGCTAGGTTGAAATAACACATAAAACCAAGTTCTAGGAACATGCTGAAACATAAAATACAGGAATTACACAGCAGATTTATCAGCATCTACACACGTACTACTGTCATTTCTAGCCTTACATGTTATTGCTCAAAAACAGTCTGCATATCATAAACAGTAAAACGTAAAGCAACACCTTAATGACACTCAGTAAGACTGGGATTCAATTGAACCAGGAAGGTCTGGAACACCATACTGGACCTTGTCTCACTGGGTATTTATTGTAGTGATTCTTCATTTTTTCTCACAACATTTCCAAAGTTTGCTTTTTTCATTGGCTTCTGAATCTTGCAAGATTATGAAAAGACATTCGTCTATTTGATTCTGCAGACATTCTGCCACATGCTACTTAATAACTGCCCATATCCTAACTCGCACCCTGTCCTGTTCACCCATTACCCCTGTGTTAGATAACTGTCAACTGTCAGATGACCTCAGAGGGGGCCTTAACCTGTCAACTGTCAGATGACCTCAGAGGGGGCCTTAAACTGTCAACTGTCAGATGACCTCAGAGGGGGCCTTAACCTTGTTAACTGTCAGACGACCTCTGAGGGGCCTTAACTTTGTTAACTGTCAGACGACCTCTGAGGGGTCTTAACCTTGTTAACTGTCAGACGACCACAGAGGGGGCCTTAATCTGTCAACCGTCAGGTGACCTCAGAGGGGGCCTCAACCTTGTTAACTGTCAGACGACCCCTGAGGGGCCTTAACCTTGTCAACTGTCAGATGGCCTCAGAGGAGGCCTTAACCTTGTTACTTGACAAACGTAAGAATATAAATGAAAGAGCGCGAAAAGAACAAAACACAGCAGATTGGAAGAAGACCTACCTCGCTGCTCTACTGTCCAAAGGCTTGGACTGGGTAATACCGAACTTGATTCTGTTAATTGCTGCTTGAATACTGTGTGTATTATTGATTCTGCTGATGTCACAATAAAGCCTTGTTATACCCAATTAGGAGTGCCAAGCCGAATCATTGGCAGGGTGACTAGGGCCGAGTACCCTCCGACACCTGGCCCACCAAAGTGGCGACCCACGGCAGGACTTGGCAAATAACAAGGTGAAGCAGCCAAAGCAGAATCCCTTTGGGTTGTAAAGGGTCATAACCTAACTCCTGGGGGAGGATACTAGTTTAGTAAACTAGGAGTGAGGGCGATGCGCTACCTTCCGACAATTAAGAAGCATGAGTAAGAAAGGAGAGTCCGACTGAATCCACCAATATGAGGAGAAAGTCGAAGGTGGAGTAGTAAAACCAGGTAAGGTGCTGATCCTGGAAATGTTTAAAGCGGACGAACCGTACAAGGGGGCGTGTGCCTGGATATGAGAACAGGTCGAGGTTAAGAAAATAAAGACAGGCAAGCAAGCAGAACATTTTTTTCAGCTACTCTATGTGGTTCTGCGCAGTTAAAAATGAAGATAGGGCTAAAAATTTAAAGGAGGAAATGATGGAGCATAAGTGCCAGAGCGAATGCGAGAAAAGGGAACTACAGCAGTCAATTAAGAGCTTTCACTTGCGAATCATTGAGTTAATTGCTATGTTAGGAAACCAATCAGCGCTGGTGAACTTAGCAGCTGCACAAGGGTCAGAACAGGGGTCGCAGGAGTGTGAGAGAAAGAAGCTGAAAAAAGAAGTAGAAAAGTTAAAACCGCAGTTAGAGGATGCAAGAGGAGCGCCGAGGGAAGAGTCAGAAAGGAATAAGGAAATGGGTAAATCTGACCATCGACAGTGTCAGATATATATACAAGCACTCAGGAGACAGTTGAGGCAGAGAACGGCTGTGGTAGAGGCAGTAACCCGAGGAAGTTGTGGATTTGGAGTTGATGACGGTGATGAGATTGATTGGGGAGTGTAGGAGGATGTGACGTATCACTACCATGATAATGGTGATCCTCCTAAGGGAGCACAGGGACAGATAGAGGTGGTGTACCGGACAGTCCGGACTAATCAGGCGGGTCAAGTAACGAGTTATTATGAGGAGGATCGCTCCATCACCCACATAGAACAGCAGGCGATGGCACAAGAGATAGGTCTGATTAAAGACGGACAGGACCAATTGGAGCTCGGTCAGACATTCGGGATCTTCATCCAGGATCATCCCGAACTTGACGATCTGGATCTTAAGCGCATGTTGCTGACTGGCTTGAGTTCAGAGTCAAGGCACGGTTGGACCTAGTGGTTTTTGCCGCTGTCACTAACTCTCAAGTCGTAAAGGGTGCATTTCTTGCAATGCTGGGAATCGGTCAGATAGATGTTTATGGTGCGATCAGTAAATGTGAACAGGGACAACAAGAGCACCCACAGGTATTTGAGTAAAGACTGCATGAGCTAAACATTATGTCCCAGCTGCTGGCCCCAGCAGGGACCAATCATCGTGGTCAGGAGGGATATAAAAAGTTGTTCCCCTCAAAATTGACCCCGAAAGTTAAAATAGCCCTGGGAGTGGTATTGAATGGAAACAGTGCTTGAGCTGCAATCATGGCCACTGTACTTCAGACATATCAGAATGTTTAAGCCTTTGGGCCTGGTGGGGATAATACCGGAGCGAAGCCCACGGGGGAGGTCTGAGGTTCATATGGTCGAGGGTCCGTAACCTAAGGGTGCCATTGGGCACGGCAGGGGTCAGCGTAGACAACAGGGCAAAGGCGCCGGACCAAGGAACAGAAATCGCCCTGGTGAGGAAGGATGTTTTAACTGTGGTAAACTAGGGCACTGGGTGAGAGATTGCTGGAGCGCACCTGCTCGATCCGGCAGAGGGGGCGGAGGTCCAGGACTGAGATCCAACCACCCTCCTCCCTACGAACTCCCATATCTGTCCCCCTACAGATCAAAAATTGGACAAATTAATTGCATTATTGGCTACTCAGCAATTAACTGGGGGTGGCCTCCCTCAGGCCTCAGCACCACTGGTGAAGGGCGAGCCAACTCGTCCGGACCCACAATGTTGGGGTTCTAGCCCTCACCAATATCCGGTAATAAGGTTCCGGAGGACACGTGACAATCGGCCTTCCGTCACTGCTGTGATCAGAGAGGGCCCACAGCAGATATTACTAGTTGACACTGGTTCTAATGTCACTGTCTTACGTACCTTACACCCCTCTGACTGTGCAGGAGCCACAGGGGTTATTCATTCACTGCAAGGCTTTAACGGTTCTGTACAGGAATTTATGCAATTGACTCATGTTGATCTGAGTATGGATGGGATTCAGATACGAATACCTGATCCGGTCGCTATGACTATGCCAATGGGCAGGGGGCTATTTGGATCCGATGCATTAACCCACTACGGGATATTAGTTGATTATACTAACCAACATTTGTGGATAAAAGATGTGACAGGACAACAGTCTAGTGTGTCTTCCGCGATTATAGCTCATGTTTTTGCCGTGTTTGCAATTAAGAAACCCGAAGCTTACCCTCCCCTCATTCATTCTGACCCAGGTGTTCAAGCAATCTTGGACCAGATGGATGGGGTGACGGCTAAACATAAATATGATTGTGGTAGGTTAGATGAGAAACAAAGGGTTAATGGCCCACCCCACTGTAAATGTAAACAAGATCCGATTCCCACTGAGAGCCATCCTTATGTACAGGCTGCAATTGACTCTCTGTTAGAGCGAAATGTGATCCATAGAACCATAGAATCATAGAAAAGATACAGCACAGAAGGGGGCCATTCAGCCCATCGTGTCCGCGCTGGCTCGAAGAACAACCAGGTGCCCATTCTAATCTCACCTTCCAGCATCCGGTCCGTAGCCTTGCAGCTTACAGCACTTTAGGTGCAGGTCCAGGTACTTTTTAGAAGAGTTGAGGGTCCCTGCCTCTACCACCAATTCGGGCACCGAATTCCATACACCCACCACCCTCTGGGTAAAAAAGTTTTTCCTCATGTCCCCTCTAATCCTTCCGACAATCAGTTTAATTCTATGTCCTCTACTTCTTGAACTCTCCGCTACTCTATCTGGGGCCCTCATAATTTTTACACCTCAATAAAGTCTCGCCTCAGCCTGCTCTGCTCCAAGGAAAACAACCCCAGCCTATCCAATCTCTCCTCGTAGCTGCAATTTTCAAGTCCTGGCAACATTCTTGTAAATCTTCTCTGCACTCTCTCCGGAACAATTACATCCTTCCTGTAATGTGGTGACTAGAACTGCGCACAATACTCCAGCTGTGGCCTTACCAGCTTTTTATACAGTTCCATCATTACATCCCTGCTTTTGATTTCTATACCTCGGCTAATAACGGAGAGCATTCCGTATGCCTTCTTCACAGCCTTATCTACCTGTACTGCCACCTTCAGGGACCTGTGCACATGCACTCCAAGGTCACTCACTTCCTCTACCCCTTTCAATATATTCCTGTTTACTGCGTATTCCCTTTTACTGTTTGCCCTCCCTAAGTGCATTACGTCACACTTCTCCGGGTTGAACTCCATTTGCCCTTTTCCGCCCACTCCACCAACCCATTGATATCTTCTTGGAGTCTACAGCTATCCTCTTCACTATCAAATACACGGCCAATTTTTGTGTCGTCTGCAAATTTGCCAATCATGCCCCCTACATTCAAGTCCAAATCATTAATATATACCACAAACAGCAAGGGACCCAACACTGAGCCCTGTGGCACACCACTGGAAACGGATTTCCGTTCGCAAAGACATCCATCAGCTTTTACCCTTTGTTTCCTGTTACTGAGCCAATTTTGGATCCAATTTGCCACATTTCCCTGTATCCCATGGGCTTTTATCTTTCTGACCAGTCTGCCATGCGGGACCTTGTAAGGGGTTTCTTTTTTTACTGTTTCTCGGGCTTATAATAGGTCAGCCAGTTATGTTTTCCTGAGCTGCCCTGCCCGCAGTGCAGTTGCGAATCGCTTACCCCTTCCTGATTCTGAGCTGAGGACTTATCGAGTGGTAACAAAGACAGACAAACAGACCAGTGGATTGGTACAAGGAAAACCAATGTTTATTAATAAGAAAACTAAAACTACAAGGTAAACAGTATAATACAGAAGATAAAGAAATCGCTATGGATGTAATACAGTCTTACACTTATCGGGTTGAAAGAAACAGACACATCGAGGGAAAATTCTAAAATCACAAGTTTAGCAATATCCCTTAACCCCCAACCTTACACTTATGCTAGGTTGTCTTGTGGCAGCCAGAAAATTAATGCTCACCGGTGAAAACAGATGAAAAGGCCTGGCCCCTGTGCCTGCTGCTGCCGTCGACATGTGGTTGCGAGGTTTACTGGATGGCTTCCTTCTTAGTTGCTAGCAGACAGACAGGATAGGGCCAAGAGGCGAAGAGAGCAGCTACCCCTCTACCACCCCGAAATATACTGGGCAGCTTCAGTTATACCCTCTTGGTAACAGGTTTTTTCATACCTTATCAGCTTGCTTCATTGTTTGATTTTAAGCACGAAACGTAAGACAAAGGACCCCATCTCTGGCCCATTTACATTAATGGCCATTTCCGGTATCGATCTGTTTGCTAACTGCTTTACCATTGTTCCGAATGTACCTTGATGGTTCACCTTTTGTCCTGCGATCACTTCCTGCTCGAATTTTGATGTGTTGACCGGCCATGTTGATAGCTTGCCTCAGGGCTAGAAAGCAGCTGCATTGTTTAAAGAAACCTGTCTAGACACGAAAACCTGCCAAGTTGTTGAAAAATGCAATTTCAAATCTGCCGGTCCTTGGCCATGTGTCTGACCAGTCTGCCATGCGGGACCTTGTCAAATGCCTTACTAAAATCTACGCAGACAACATCCACTGCACTACCCTCATCAATCTTCCTTGTCACTTCCTCAAAGAATTCAATCAGATTTGTAAGGCATGACCTTCCCTGAACAAATCCATGCTGACTACCCCTGATTAAACCATGCCTTTCCAAGTGACAGTTTATCCTATCTCTCAGTATTGATTCTAATAGTTTGCCCACCACCGAGGTAAGGCTGACCGGCCTATAATTTTTCGGCCTTTCCCTCGTACTCTTTTTAAACAATGGTACTACGTTCGCAGTCTTCCAGTCCTCCGGTACCTCCCCTGTATCTAGTGAGAATTGGAAAATGATCCTCAGAGTATCCACTATTTCCTCCCTGACTTCCTTCAATAGCCTAGGAAACAATCCATCCGACCCTGGTGCCTTATCAACTTTCAAGGATTCCTTTAATCTTACCAGCTAATATTTTTTCATGCCCTCTCTTTGCTTTCCTTAATTCCTTTTTTATGTCATCCCTGTACTTTCTATACTCCTCTAGGCTTTCTGCAGTATTTAGTTTTCTGTGACAGTCATAAGCTTTCTTTTTCTGCTTTATCTTGCCCCGTATACTTCTAGACAACCAGGGGCCTCTAAATTTGGCAGTGCCACCCTTTTTCTTTGAGGGGACGTGTCTGCATTGTACCTGTAGAATTTCACTTTTTAGTGCCTCCCACTGGCTTGCCACTGATTTTTCCTCAAGTAGTTGTGTCCAGTCCACTTGTGCCAAATCACCTCTTAGTTCTGTAAAATTTGCCTTCTCCCAATTTAAAACGTTTACTCCTGATTTAACTCTGTCCTTTTCCATAATAATGCTGAAACTAACTGAATTGTGGTCACTATCCCCAATTTGGTCACCCACTGTCACTTCACCCACTTGCCCATCTTCATTTCCCAGGACTAAATCTAGAATTGCATCCCCTCTTGTTGGGCTTGTCATGTACTGGCTAAAAAAGTTCTCCTGGACACCGATCAAGAATTTTGCACCCTCTGTGCCCCTCACACTGTTTGAATCCCAGTTGATGTTAGGGTAGTTGAAGTCCCCTACTATTATTGCCCTCTTATTTTTGCACTCAGAAATTTGCCTACATATTTGTCAAGGATCATTCACCGTGAATTCACCAATTTGGCCGGTAAAGAAAGCAGATGGCGGTTGGCGATTGACGATTACAGGAAATTGAACTCAGTCATACCTTTGTGCGTGCCTGTGGTGAGAGATTCACCCATGTTGCTAGCACAGATCCCAAGGACGGTTGAGATCTTCTCGACCCTCGATATCTCCAATGGGTTCTGTAGTGTTCCAGTTCACCTGGAGGATCAGTATAAGTTCGCATTTACTTTCAACGACCAACAATATCCCTGGACATGCTTGCCACAGGGGTTCTATAACTCCCCTACAATCTTCTACAAGCGTATGGCGTTTATACTGAAGAGATGTTCTCACTCACAGTCTGTTCTACAATACATGGATGACATTTTGATTGCCACCAAGACACGAGAACAACATCTGATAGTGCTCCAGGGCATTCTGAGCAAACTAAGGCCAATCAATGGATGTTATTTATATGGACTTCCAGAAGGCATTTGATAATGTCCCACATGAGAAACTGTTAGCTAAGATAGAAGCCCATGGAATCAAGGGAAAAGTATGGACTTGGTTAGGAAGTTGGCTGAGCAAAAGGCGACAGAGAGTAGGGATAATGGGTAAGTACTCACATTGGCAGGATGTGACTAGTGGAGTCCCGCAGGGATCTGTCTTGGGGCCTCAATTATTCACAATATTTATTAACGACTTAGATGAAGGCATAGAAAGTCTCATATCTAAGTTTGCCGATGACACAAAGATTGGTGGCATTGTAAGCAGTGGAGATGAAAACATAAAATTACAAAGCAATATTGATAGATTAGGTGAATGGGCAAAACTGTGGCAAATAGAATTCAATGTAGACAAATGTGAGGTCATCCACTTTGGATCAAAAAAGGATAGAACAGGGTACTTTCTAAATGGTAAAAAGTTAAAAACAGTGGCTGTCCAAAGGGACTTAAGGGTTCAGGTACATAGATCATTGAAGTGTCATGAACAGGTGCAGAACATAATCAAGAAGGCAAATGGAATGCTGGCCTTTATATCTAGAGGACTAGAGTACAAGGGGGCAGAAGTTATGCTGCAGCTATACAAAACCCTGGTTAGACCAAACCTGGAGTACTGTGAGCAGTTCTGGGCACCGTACCTTCAGACGGACATATTGGTCTTGGAGGGAGTGCAGCGTAGGTTTACTAGAATGATACCCGGACTTCAAGGGTTAAGTTACGAGGAGAGATTACACAAATTTGGGTTGTATTCTCTAGAGTTTTGAAGGTTAAGGGGTGATCTGATCGAAGTTTATAAGATATTAAGGGGAACAGATAGGGTGGATAGAGAGAAACTATTTCCGCTGGTTGGGGAATTTAGGAGTAGGGGGCACAGTCTAAAAATTAGAGCCAGACCTTTCAGGAGCGAGATTAGAAAACATTTCTACACACAAAGGGTTGTAGAAGTTTGGAACTCTCTTCCGCAAACGGCAATTGATACTAGCTCAATTGCTAAATTTAAATCTGAGATAGATAGCTTTTT
The DNA here is from genome assembly GCF_035084215.1 of Heptranchias perlo. Lineage (NCBI taxonomy): Eukaryota > Metazoa > Chordata > Chondrichthyes > Hexanchiformes > Hexanchidae > Heptranchias > Heptranchias perlo. The sequence continues at coordinate 31,007,474 of NC_090342.1, read as the reverse complement.
GGCAACCAAAGATATTAAGGGATATGGGCCAAAGGCAGGTATATGGAGTTAGATCACAGATCAGCCATGATCTTATCAAATGGCGGAGCAGGCACGAGGGGCTGAATGGCCTACTCCTGTTCCTATGTTCCTATGGTCTAAAGATCAATCCCAAGAAAGCTCAGTGACTGCAATCAGAAGTATCTTTTCTGGGGATCACTTTATCACACAACGGAAAGACACCTGACACCCACAAGATGGACATTATACAGACATTGCCAGTGTCGAAGATAGCTCTCCAGTCATTTTTGGGGCTGGTGGGATGCCAACGATCGTTCATTCCACAGTTTGCAGAACTCGTTAAGCCATTGTACAACTTACTCAAGGGAAATGATGATTCAGTTCAGCAGGATTGGACGGATGAACAAACCGATGCAGTAACCAAGCTGAAACAAGTGGTTGCACAGCTATGTGCTTGATCTCTCCAGACCCAAATCAGCCATTTCACCTGGAAGTCGCGGCCACATCCGAAAGCCTAGCAGCCTTACTGTGCCAGGAGGTGCACAGCAGAGTGACAATGATCACTTATGCATCCCGCATCCTGGCTGGAGTTGAGAAGACATTCGACCCATGTGAGCGACACATTCTAGCAACTTTCTGCGCAGTCAAGCATTTTACTTATATCACCGGGCTACAGACTTTGGTGTTGCATTCTCCGCACACCCCTCTGAAGTCGTTACTAAAGCCCGGTGACACATTGGTCTCGTCACAACGACTCAACATTGCTGCTGATGGAATGTGACATCCAGTTCACCCCTAAAAAGACACTGCTCATTCCGCATCTTTTATTGTAATTGAGTATTATGATGTGCTGTTTAAAGCGTCTACTTAAAAGGCTTAACCAACGCGCTAATAATCTGGAACTAGCTGCCCTTATGCGGGAGGGAGAAGATGATTTGTCATCCTGTTGACAGATCAAAACCACCTTTTTCACCCTCAAATTGGGGAACTGTTAGATAACCTTGTTAACTGTCAACTGTCAGAGGGGCCTTAACCTTGTTACTTGACAAATGTAAGGCTATAAATGAAAGAGTGTGAAAAGAACAAAAAAGATTTGAAGAAGACCTACCATGCTGCGCTGCTATCCAGAGGTTTGAACCGGGTAATACCGACCTTGATTCTGTTAATTGTTGCTTGAATACTGTGTGTATTATTGATTCTGCTAATGTCACAATAAAGCCTTGTTATACCCAATTGGGAGTGCCAAGCCGAATTATTGGCAGGGTGACCTAGGGCCGAGAATTCGCCGACACCCAGCCCAACACCTGACCTACATTGGCTTCCGGACCGGCAATGCCTTGATTTTAAAATTCTCATTCATGTTTTCAAATCCCTCCATGGCCTCGCCCCTCCCCATCTCTGTAACCTCCTCCAACCCTACAACCACCTACACGTTCCCCTCCAAGTCATACACCATCCCAACTTGGAAATATATCGCCGTTCCTTCATCGTCGCTGGGTCAAAATCCTGGAGCTCCCTACCTAACAGCACTGTGGGAGAACCTTCACCACACGGACTGCAGCGGTTCAAGAAGGCGGCTCACCACCACCTTCTCAAGGGCAATTAGGGATGGGCAATAAATGCTTGACTTGCCAACGACGCCCACATTCCAAGAACGAAAAAAAACCCTCCGAGATCTCTGCACTCCTCCAATTCTGGCCTCTTGCGCATCCCCAATTTTCATCTCTCCACCATTCAGCTACTTAGGCTCTAGGATCTGGAATTCCCTCCCTAAACCTCTCTGCCTCTCTACCTCTCCTCCTTTAAGAAGCTCCTTAAAACCTACCTCTTTGATCAAGCTTTTGGTCACCTGTCCTAATATCTCTTTATGTGGCTCAGTGTTACATTTTATTTGATAAACCTCCTGTGAAGCGCCTTGGGATGTTTTACTAGGTTAAAGCTGCTATATAAATGCATGTTGTTGTTGTTGTTGTTGTTGTGGTGGTGGTGGTGGTAAATTAATTTTAAACTTATCTGACTTGCACCTGGAGATGTTAATAATTATGCAAATGAGCTTAGACCAGAGAATTGAGTTCTATTTGCACTTGCGATTCGGGCAGGTCTTAAAGCAGTGAAACTACAATAGAACTGACTTACGCTTGAAGATGAAAATCAATCCCTCAGTCTCTCTTGCATATGAACTTTCTGGGATATGATGGAGATTTATGTAAGTGTGTTTGATTGTACCAGCACACAATGCTTCATTTGCACTCTATTTCCTGTATTGGAGGTTATATAGGGGGAAGTTTGATAATTTAGCGAAAGGCCCGAATGAAAGATGCCATATTCTCCCTTTCTATAGCTGCTAGACCATTCTTTATCAATAATGCAACTCCTGCACCTCTCTTTGTAGGTCTATCTTTGCAAAACATTTTATAACCTTTCCACTCCAGCTCTTGGCCATCCTTTGCTATCAGCTATGTTTTTGAGATGTCCATATCAATATTTTTGCTAGTTGCATATACCACCTCTAACTCCGGTACTTTATTCCTGACAATCCTTACGGTTGTACACAAACATTTAAGCTTATTTCTCATCTATGAACCTAGACATTCAGCAGACTATTTAACTGTAGAAGGCATTACATATTAGCCTCATCTTGCCCTCACCTAACATCAATACAAATACACTTTCCAAAAGAGCCACTGACTAGTGCTCAGGAATGGGAACCTAGCTGATTCTTTCCCCCTGGTCCAGGACACTGGCACCAATTGTACTTCCCAATTGTACTCATCTAACTCAGAACAGACTGGGAATTGAATCTGGGATGTGCGCTACACCAGGCAATGTTTTTACTTATTAGACAATCAGGGGAGCCACTTTTCTTTTGTTTACTAATTTTCTTCCCTCACTTCCTGAAGTTGTTGACTGCATCCTAGGGTACAGTTCCATGGGCACCAGTCACCCTCTGGTGCCACAGTCAAGAGGCTTTGATTTGTATATGAGCCTTTACAGTGTGTATCAGCAGGCTGTGAGGGGCTATTGCAACTGGTCTGATGCTGTCCTCAGCCAACATCCACACTTCCAGCAGGGGTCGCTGGATCACCAGCCGGTAAACCTAGCCAATCTTCTCCTCCCTAACCCTGCGGGGCTGAGGCCAATTATAGCACTCCTGCCACTGCCCCACTTAAAATCAGATAACCAGACACAGGCTGAAGTTCGAAGCTGCCACCTTCCTGGTCTGTATGGTTCAGCTACTCAGTAGATAAACTTGCTGACCCATCAGCGGAGCTACTTACTAATTTTAATAAAATCTTTGTTGCTTCCTGTTAAGCATTACCAGAGTCTTATTGTTCAGTGTGAAATGGTATGGTTGGAGTGATTGATGCCCTCGGGGAAATCTCTTTCTGTGAAATGATTTCAGCTCATGGTAAGTCTCATTTTACAGGGAAATTAAAGGCAAAACGCTCTTCACACATATGTAAATGGAGCTCCCTGAAGAAATCCCCAGTGCCTCCTGGTTGACTTTGTGCTTTGCTATTAGTGATGGTGACATTTGCAAGATATTATACAATCAGTTTTGACAGAATTCTTCCTTCAGTGCCTAGAAAGAGCTGATCTTATACAATTTAACCTGAGGGGAAGACAGAAGTAGTGAATATTTTTTAAAACAATTTAAAAAGTCAGATGCATGAAAGATATATTGTGGAAGTGCTTGACAGTCAATATTGAAGTTTGCATGGAACCAGTGAAGCCACTAAACAGATTGAGACTCTCCCTTCACATCCTCCCCATGGCTAATGTTTCGAGCTGCCTGATGTCCATAACCACTAATCACAAAATGAAATCGCCCCTGCACCACAGTGTGATCTACAAATTTTACTGTGAGCCCTATGTTTCAATGTGAAATACGCAGCGGTGCTACTGTTTGAGGAATAGAAATAGACACCAATTAACAAACCTGCTCACTAACTGTACACCTACATAGGCTATCACCAGAAAACCAGTTGGGGGTTACATTTTAATAGTAGGGCAATGATGCAAATTAAATTTGTTCCTCTGGCATTTGCACAATGAAAGGTTTTTGACAGATACAGGGGCTAATTTTGACTTTGGGTGATAGTGTAGAACAGACGATATCGATTCAACTGCAAGTTTAACAAGTTTATAATTTTGTTTCTGTATCCACATCATTTATGTAGATGAGAAACAACAGGGCTCTAAGCACCACAACACTTACATCTTCTTCAGTCTGACCTTGTACCTCGTACGGATACTTATGGGTCTGGAGAGAGATGCAGTGGTATCTGTCCAGGTTCGTCCCGAGCAGTTCCGTAACACAGGACTCTGAGCTCTACGGGCTGTTCCCGGGGACGCACACCAAGACGGACATCAACTGCTGCTGGAAGACTATCAACTCGGTGAAAGGTGCCCTTTGGTCTGCCCGAAACTTGCTGGTCTTTCAGTGCAAGGAGCTGTCCTCGACCGAGTGTTGCAGACTGGCACATTCCAAGGTCCAGGACTACGTGCTCAGGGACGCACTGAGGATGGGTGCGGCCGCTGCCAAGGCTCTGTGGGGAAAGTAGCCATGATGTGGAGATGCCGGTGATGGACTGGGGTGGACAAATGTAAGGAATCTTATAACACCAGGTTATAGTCCAACAATTTTATTTTAAAATCGCAAGCTTTCGGAGATTATCTCCTTCGTCACTACTCACCTGACGAAGGAGATAATCTCCGAAAGCTTGTGATTTTAAAATAAAATTGTTGGACTATAACCTGGTGTTGTAAGATTCCTTATATCTGTGGGGAAAGGCAACCATTTAGAGCCTTCCCGCCATTGTAAACAGAGGAGATGCAATCAGGGAAAAACCCCCCTCGGGCAGAATGTAAAATTCAAATTGCTGTAATGTACCTGTAATGAATCAGTAATGTACCTGTAATGAATCTGTAAGCAACAATCTGTATTGAGTGTGATGAACTGTAATTATGAACAATGTGTTCATTGAACTGTACTTGATATAACTTGCAAATTGTATAAATCTGTATTGTGTACATTTGGAATGTGATATGACAACTGTATTGTATGTATTGCTGCAAACTTTATGAATAAAGTATATTTTTGGGAAAAAAATGTTTTTATCCAACTTCTTATCCATTCCCACTGTTTTAGATTAAACTATTGTTATACAGGTATTCCTCCAGCCTACTCCTTAAAATAGTTTCCATTATTGTACCAAAAGCAAAATATTGCAGATGCTGGAAACCTGAAATAAAAACAGAAAATGCTGAAAATACTCATCAGGTCAGGCAGCATCTGTGGAGAAAGAAACAGAGTTAATGTTTCAGGTCAATGACCTTTCGTCAGAACTGGAAGCTCCAATGCGACTGGTCTTGCGATGAGTGCCCCATCTTCATATTGCTCCTCGTCCTTGTCCTCCTCTTCTTCAATGGTCTCGTCATCAGAAGATGACTGATGTGCACCTTAGTCGTCCTCCAACTCTAATCCTCTCTTCTGCGCAATGTTGTGCAGAACGCAACACACCACTAAGATTCTGGAGACATTCACTGGCGAGTCCTGAAGGGCGCCTCCAGATCTATCCAGGCATCTGAAGCACAGCTTCAACATGCTGATGGCTTGCTCGATGATATACCTGGTGGTCATGTGGCTCACGTTGTAGCGCCTTTTCGTTGGTGGGGTTCCTCACAGGTTTCATGAGCCAAGTTTGAAGGGAGTGTCCCTTGTCTCCTATGAACCACCCCTTAAATCTTTTTCCTGGCATAAAGTGGTCTGGAATGTTGGACTGCCGCAGTATAAAAGCATCGTGGCAGCTCCCAGGGAATCTGGCGCATAACCTCTTCTTGTGGTGGTCCAGCTGTGCATTGATGGAGTGAAATCCCTTGCGGTTGATGAAGACTCCTGATACATGTGGTGGTCCTCAGATTGCACACGTGGGGCAAGTTCACATAAGTGGATGGTCTGGCAAACAATCCATCCATTACCTGCTTTATACATTAATGTGCTACCAACTGAGGGATCCTGGAGATGTCTCCAGTGATGCACTGGAAGGAGCCAGAGGCAAAAAAATTGAGAGCAGTGATGACTTTTACAACGACTGGCAATGCGTGGCCACCAGGTCCAGCAGGGAACAGCTCTTCTTCAAAGAGATTGCAGATGTCGGCGACCACCTGCCGTGTCAATCTGAGCCTGCAGAGGCACTACTCTTCAGATAGGTCAAGGAAGCTCAGCCTCTGTAGACCCTCTCACATGGGTAGTGCCTCCCGCGACCTCGACCTCTCTGTTGCTCTCCTCTCTGTTGTTCTCCACTCATCTCCTCTCTCAGCTGTTCTCCACTCAGCTCTTCTCTCTGCTGTTCTCCAGATCTGTGTTGTGCACCTCTCTCTTGTGCACCTGCAGATCCCAACACAGCACGACATCACTGCCATGGATGATCATTGTCCTCCACCTCCGATGTCCTCTCGACAACATCTATTACGCACCCCCACCCCCATCCTGATCTTGTCAGTTTGAAAGGCTCCAAAGTTTTGAAAAAGCTGTATCAACACAAGAACTCTCTGCCAAATGTTTGCCAGAGGGAACTGAGACACCAGCTATAATAACTGAGCTTTTATTCAGATGGGACAATCACAAATTTAAAGACCCACATGAACTGCGGCTCAATCTCGTCTCCGTTTCACTGGCAAGATTCACAAGCCCCAGGAAACCCATGCTGGAGGCATTAAGTTTAAAGGTCTGAGAAAATCAATTTCAAAAGACCTAATTAGCGTCATAAGGACTTTAATTGCTGTGAGAACTACCCGCCCACCTGCATTAGTTAGGGACCCAACTGTGGCGAGTAGGCTACTCGCACGCATCCAAACGCACCTCCGTTAAACCCGAAAGTGGACGCGTTGGAGACGGATTGCGGTTGCGCTCGAAAAATCAATTATTTTAACTACCCACCTGCCCCCAACCCAACAGGAGTCAGTGAGGGGTTAAAATTCCCCTCACTGACTCCTGTTGGGGTACTGCTCCACGGATTAGCCAATCCTGATGTATGAATCTAGGGAGTGAGTGTTAATGGGCTGTTTGAGTGTAGGTAGCATTACAGCCAAGCCCAATCCTGTCCTCAGCCAATGGCCAAAAACGCACACATTTCAGCGCAGGTCAGTTCAATCAGAAACAAAAACCCAAGTTGATTTCCCCCTCCCCAGGATAGGGACACTGAGGCTAATTGTAGCTCTCCAAGTGACACACTGCTGAAATAAGCACAAACCAGGAATCAAACTGAGAACCTTCTGGTCTATGTGTATCAGTAGCACACACCTTTTAATGAGTCATTGAGGAAGCTGACAGCGATCCTTTAATTAGAAACAAGAACTTTTAAAACACATCCGCAAGACATCCCAATGCACTTTACTCCAAGTGGATTACTTTTTTGAATTGTAGTCAGTGTTGCAAGGTCCCTCAAATAGCAAATGAATGAATAGCTAACAGATAATCTGTTTTCATAGTTGAGGATGTAATGTTGGCCAGGACACCATAAGAACTTCCTGATTTTCTGAACAATGCCAAAGGGTTTTTTACATCCATCTGAATAGGCAGACAGACCTCAGTTTCACCCTCTGATAATACGGTACTCCTGCAGTACTGCACTGAAGTGCCAACCTGGATAATATTTTCAAGTCCATAGCCCTCACCCCATTGTCCTGACAGTCTTTGCCTTGTAAGGGAAGTGTAAAAGTTCTGTCCCTAATAAGGCAAATCAAAAACTCCCAGAGTTATCACAGGAGGCTGGCGGAACCACTGGAAAATTCCAGCCCCACGGTCTTGAGGCACCTGCATTGTAAATGGTGCTGATCTATAGTCTTACCTTAAGGTATGCCATCTTCTCCTGCATCTATTCTGTAAGTGGTTTGCCTTGGGTGGTTCGAATCACCACACCCCCATGCACAGTTCTAGACGACGGGAATTACAGTGAACAGAATTGTCTCACGGACAAGTTTTTCGGACTCAATCGTACAGTGTTTTTTAAAGTTAACACATACCACCGTCTTCAATATATCAAAAAAAAACGGAGGCGTAAGACAATACAGTACACTACGTCACTACCCAGAGTAGAGTATACGCTATACCCCACCCACAGAACCTTCCCATTAAACCCCTATGGCTCGGTTGGGAAAACACAACATTCCTTCACACAATACCGGTGGTTTTAAGGATGTGGACTTGGACAATGCTTACCCCGATTGTCCCTTGACTTTCCCCTTGTAGAAAACGTGTCTCCAAGTTCCATACTGCCGCACAGTATTCAAGTCTCAGTTTGAGGTTCGTCCATACAGTTGAAGAGCGAGGCTCTGCTTCTCGTGGTGGTTTCTTCTCTCCGCCCCAAGTGGAGTGCTCGGTTCTTGTTGTGAAGGTGAGGACAAGCGAAGACGAGAGCAGGCGAGGAAGCAAGAGAGCGAAAAGCCCCAAAACTGCCTCCATTTATACCCCCCAAAGTTCCAAACTTCTTTGTGCCAAAAAAATGAAACATTCCTTTTCCTGCTGTGCTGTTTTTGCAGCCTGCTGTTCTTGTGTAGTCAGTAATCTTACAGTGATATCCTTTTGCTTCCAACCAGTCTGGGATTTTGATGGCCCTCCTTTGTTTGGTTTCCTGCCCTTCAGGCTTACCTCATCTAGGCAATGGTGGTAATGGCTGATAGTGGGTTTCACTTCACACCCAGTCCTGGGTAAGTGGTTTAACATTGATTAACAATGGTGTCTCCATCTCCTGCCAATTACCGTATGCATTGCCCTTCCTGGCTCATTGTGTTTCCAGAGAAACTCTGTCCGCTCAGGCATTTCCTTTAATTGGCTTAGGGGTCTGGTCGGAATCCCTTGTCCATTACACACACCTGGGCCACACCCACTTTTCAAACGGGCTGCTGTTTTTTCAGCAGAAAAATCTTAAAACACAAAAATCCACAAGATGTCTATTTATAAATCCCTGGGGCCTGCGTGATGCTTATAATTCCCAGGTCCTGCAGGTGCCATATACAGCATTGACCCCGGCTATAACGTCCCACGAGCCATGCTACATCACTAGCTGTGTAAAAAACATGTTTCCTCATGTCGCCTCTGGTTCTTTTGCCAATCACCTTAATCTGTGTCCTCTGCTTACCGAACCTTCTGCCACTGGAAACAGTTTACCCTTATTTACTCTATCAAAATCGTTCATGATTTTGAACATCTCTATCAAATCTTCCCTCAACCTTCTTTGTTCTAAGGAGAACAATCCCAGCTTCTCCAGTCTCTCCACATATCTGAAGTCCCTCATTTCTGGTACCATTCTAGTAAATCTCTTCTGCACCCTCTCTAAGGCCTTCACATCCTTCTTAAAGTGTGGTGCCCAGAATTGAACACAATACTCTAGATGAGGCCTAACCAGTCTTTTATAAAGGTTTGGCATAACTTCCTTGCTTTTGTATTCTATGCTTCAATTAATAAAGCCCAGGATCCCATATGCTTTTTTTTAACAGCCTTCTCAACTTGCCCTGCCACCTTCAAAGATTTGTGTATGCACACTCCCAGGTCTCTCTGTTCCTGCATCCCCTTTAAAATTGTGCCATTTAATTTATATTGCCTCTCCTTATTCTTCCTACCAAAATGCACCACTTCACACTTCTCTGTGTTAAATTTCATCTGCCATGTGTCTGCCCATTTCACCAGTCTGTCTATGTCCTCTTGAAATCTGTTACTATCCTCCACATTGTTTACTACATTTGCGAGTTTCATGTCATCTGGAAACTTTGAAATTATACCCTCTATACCCAAGTCCAGGTCATTAATATATATTAAAAAGAACAGTGGTCCTAATACTGACCCCTGGGGAACACCACTGTATACTTCCCTCCAGTCTGAAAAACGACCATTCACCACTACTCTCTGCTTTCTGTCCCCTACCCAATTTTGTATTCACGCTGCCATGGTCCCTTTAATCCCATGGGCTTTAATTTTGCTAACAAGTCTATTATGTGGTACTTTATCAAATGCCTTTTGAAAGTCCATATACACCACAACAATCCCAATACCCTCATCAACCCTCTCCATTACTCAATCAAGTTAGTGGAAACATTTTTTCTACATCTACCCTATCAAACCGTTTCATTATCATAAAGACCTCTATCAGGTCACCTCTCAGCCTTCTCTTTTCCAGAGGAAAGAGCCTCAGCCTGTTTAGCCTTTCCTGATAAGGATAGCATCTCTGTTCTGGTATCATCCTTATGAATCTTTTTTGCAGCCTCTCCAATGCCTCTATATCCTTTTTATAATATGGAGATCAGAACTGTGCACAGTACTCCAAATGTGGTCTAACCAAGGTGCTATACAAGTTTAACATAACTTCTTGCTTTTCAATTCTATCCCTCTAGAAATGATCCCCATTGCTTGATTTGTCTTTTTTTATAGGCCTTATTAACCTGCATCGCTACTTTTAGTGATTTGTATATCTGTACCCTCTGCTCCTCTATCCCATTTAGACTCTTATCATCCAAGCAGTATGTGGCCTCCTTACTCTTCCTGCCAAAATGCACCACCTCACACTTACTGATATTGAAATTCATTTGCCCACTCTGCAAGTTTATTAATGTCCCCTTGCAAACTACATCCCCAATTTGGTGTTGTCCACAAATTTTGAAATTGTACTTCCAATTCCAGAATTTAAATCGTTAATGTAAGTTGTGAACAACAGTGATCCCAACAATGATCCCTGTGGAACACCACTTCCCACCTTTTGCCAGTCTGAGTAGCTACCCTTGACCCCTACTCTCTGTTTTCTGTTTTGTAGCCAGCTTGCTATCCATTCTGCTACCTGTCCCTGACTTCACATGCTCTGACCTTAGTCCTGAGTTTACAATGCAGTACCTATCGAAGGCCTTTTGAAAATCCAAATATATTATATCTACTACATTACCCTTGTCTACTCTTTCTGTTACTTCTTCAAAGAATTCAGTAAGGTTGGTAAAGTATGACTTTCCCTTCTGAAATCCGTGCTGACTATTCTTTATTATATTTTTGTTCTCTAGATGTTTTTCTATTACATCTTTGAGTAAAGATTCCATCATCTTTCCTACCACCGACGTTAAGCTAATGGGTCTATAGTTCCCTGGACTTGTTCTGTCTCCCTTTTTAAATATAGCAATCACATTAGATGTTCACTAGTCTTCTGGCACTATTCCCTTTTCTAATGAATTTTTATATATATGTAATAGTGCCTCTGCTATCTCCTCCCTAACTTCTTTTAATATTCGCGGATGCAATCCATCCGGACCAGGGATTTTATCCGCTCTATGTTTGATTAGTTTATTAATTAACTCCCCCCTTTCTATCATAAATGTTTTTCTACCTTTTATTGATTGAAAGGGTTTGCCTTTCTTTGGTTTTCCTTTTTCCCCATTCAAAGACTGATAAAAGCATAAAGTCAGTTTTCACACTTCATAAAGACTCAGACAATATTTGCCCCCATATATGGCCACTTATGTTTAAGTGGCCCCTCCCTTTAAATCGGAGTGTGATTTCCCACCCTTTCGCTGAGCACCGACCAGCAGACACTGGCAAGAGAATGAGAAAAGGGGATGGCAGAAAATAAAGAAATGACTGGAATGCTCAATGAGACACTCAGCTGTGAACTAATCACATAGCAATAGGGACCAAACCATAAATCAGGATTATGGACCAATCGCTGGCAAAAAAATATATTTGGACTTGAGCTGGACTGGACAAATTCCTTTCTAATATGCTCATTAAAACAAGACTATTCACAATTTTACAAATAACACGGAACCAGCAACTCGATTTCCATCCAGTTCAATTTGCTTTCCTTGGGCAAGTGAGTTAATGGATTGAGAGTGTTCAGCTTGTCACCCAGACAGGCTTCAGGCAATTTCTGCAGTCAGCTCCATTACTCAGCTGAACACAAACCAAATAATTACTTCAATGACAAGTGACCTTTCTGTTTGGTTCCCAGCTGGAATTCAAGATGAGGTGCCATTAAGATTTCCTTTGCTTGCATTCCTATTTGCTATTTCCATGCATTATTTTGGTTGATGTTATTTATAAATTTGGCTGCAATTGCAGAAATATCTCACTACAGAGGTGTTAAATCATTGACATCCCACCCAGAGAGGGGGAGCTTAATCACCATTAGCCTTCGGTTTGTTTTGTCAACATGGTTTAAGCCTTCCTACCATGCCTGTGTTTGATTGCAGAAACCAGTCACACTCTACAGCTAACGATAATGGGAGTGAATCTTCTCACCGTTTCTGGCACACTTATTGTGCTGGAATGGCATTGGCAACTTTTTTTGCAAGGCAAGTTAGGTTTAAATGGCTTCCCTCAGTTTCCTCATGCTTCTGCAGCTCTCCTGTGATCCGCCCACCGAGTCGCTGCTGGCCTCATGTGAATATGTCAAAGTGAAAGCCAGTGGTGAAACGTCCCCCAGTTACCTGTATTTAGACCACTGCAGCACTCGAGTTAATTTAGACACAGTTCAGTGAGGTACAGCAGCCGGCAGGGTCAGCTGTTCAAGGCGGAAGTGACGAGTTCTTAAACAGAAGAGGTTGAAAATCTGAAAATTCAGATTTCCACAGGTTGGAAATGATTTTTAAAGCAGTTTTTTTTGCCATTCTGCCTACAGATATCTGCACTTGCTTCTGATTGTTTCCCACAGGGTCAAACCACTAAGTGGCTTGGTCCTCATCATCCTCTTCACCACCATCATGATCTTCAACCTTCTGTGTCATCCATTGCTGTGGTGAATCTGCAGGAAAGGAGGTAGAAGGTAAGAATGGGTGGGTATCACCCCCTTTGGATTAAGGCAACAGTGAAGGGTTGGAAGGTCGTGGCGGTATAACGATTCACAGGGATGCCATGGCGACTGTGTAGGTGGGAAGTCAGTAACCAGGCAGCAGCAAGATGCCGCTGACCTCACCATCTCCCACTCAACAGATGAGTGTCTCCCCACGAGCTCCATGGTTTTCTCTCAAAGTGGGCACGGGGTTTACAGATAGGGATGCCTCTCCGGTGGCCGGTTGGACATTGTTTGCCAATTTTTCCTGAAGGTAGATAGAGTGATTGAGGGTAAGGCTGGCATTTGAGCAGTGTGGACCAAGTGGCTTGAGAGAGGTGAAGTAAGGAATGTGGTGGTGGGGGGGGGGGGGGGGGTGGGGTTATGATGATGTTAAAGTGGAGGAAGCGGTTCTAGGATTGTGCATGTAAGTAATTGCTGTGAGGGGAGCTGGATGGCCATAGTGTAAGGATCCGAGTTAGTGCATTGTGAAGGGTTAGTTGAGCAAGTGTTTCTTTATGAAGTTGAAGAGTGTGCTGATGCTGAGGGTAGGCAAATGTAAGGAATCTTACAACACCAGGTTATAGTCCAACAGTTTTATTTGAAAATCACAAATTTTCGGAGATTATCTTCTTCGTCAGGTGAGTGAGTGAATGAGAGGTTCTCAAATCGCATATCTTATATTAGGCTGGGACACCATCACACCAATCAAAGGTGTCGTTGGTGTTTAGACAGGTTAGCCACGGAAAACAGTAGGTCCCAGTATACTGAATACACAATGGGTCAAATTACACAGACAGAGAGAAAGAGACCTGAAGGGCAGAGATAGAGAGAGAGAGAGAGAGAGAATGTCCAGTTGTATTAAAAACAGATAACTTTTTTTTCCTGCTGGTGGGGTCATTTTAAAAGCTGCAAGGAAGCTTCCTCGGTAGCTTTGCTGCTTACATCGGCTTTACACCAATGGCCTTGCGACTAATCAGACCCAGGAAACTTGTGTGGTTTTTTTTATTCGTTCATGGGATGTGGGCGTCACTGGCAAGGCCAGCATTTATTGCCCATCCCTAATTGGCCTTGAGAAAGGTGGTGGTGAGCCGTCTTCTTGAACCGCTGCAGTCCATGTGGTGAAGGTTCTCCCACACTGCTGTTAAGTAGGGAGTTCCAGGATTTTGACCCAGCAATGATGAATGAACGGCAATATATTTCCATGTCAGGATGGTGTGTGACTTGGAGGGGAACGTGCAGGTGGTGTTGTTCCCATGTGCCTGCTGCCCATGTCCTTCTAGGTGGTAGAGGTTGTGAGTTTGGGAGGTGCTGTCGAAGATGCCTTGGCGAGTTGCTGCAGTGCATCCTGTAGATGGTGCACACTGCGGCCATGGTGTGCCGGTGGCGACGGGAGTGAATGTTTAAGGCGGTGGATGGGGTACCAATCTAGTGGGCTGCTTTGTCCTGGATTGTGTCGAGCTTCTTGAGTGTTGTTGGAGCTGCACTCACTCAGGCAAGTGGAGAGTATTCCATCACACTCCTGACTTGTGCCTTGTAGATGGTGGAAAGACTTTGGGGAGTCAGGAGGTGAGTCACTCAACCCAGCCTCTGACCTGCTCTTGTAGCCACAGTATTTATATGGCTGGTCCAGTTAAGTTTCTGGTAAATGGTGACCCCCAGGATGTTGATGATAGGGGATTCGATGATGGTAATGCCATTGAATGTCAAGGAGAGGTGATTAGACTCTCTCTTGTTGGAGATGGCCATTGCCTGGCACTTGTCTGGTGCAAATGTTACTTGCCACTTATCAGCCCAAGCCTGGATGTTTTCCAGGTCTTGCTGCATGTGGCCACGAACGGCTTCATTATCTGAGGCGTTGCAAATGGAACTGGACACTGTGCAATCGTCAGCGAACATCCCCATTTCTGACCTTATGATGGAGGGAAGGTCATTGATGAAGCAGCTGAAGAGGCCAGAGGCTAACAGTGGACATAAAACATTTTATCAAGGTGCAACAGCAGTGCAAGTCATTTCATGGAAATTCTAGGCTTATGTGATTCAACTTAATGCTATGAAGTGGCTTTGTGGTACAGTAATTGGTGGAAATGACACACGCTCCTTAGAAGGGCAGGATGCAGGTTTACACCAACACCTTTTCATATGCTGAGATCAAAATCTCTACTGGACTGTGAGATGTTAAGCAGAGGCCAACTGCTTCCTCAAAGGAAGGGAAAACTCACCGACAGTTTCCCCCTAGTGTAGTAGGGACTCAAAGACTTGTTGTATCCCATTGGGATGAAATTACTTAGCACACATACAGTGCGTTAAATGGAGCTTAACATTTTGGACCTTTTCTATGCATTCAGGGGAACACTTCTGACAGATACTGCACTGATTACTAACCCTTTTTTGCGACTAAAGAAAATCCTTGATGTCCAGTAGTACATCCAAATATGGTGAATAGAAAAAGGGTCCAGGCTAAACCCTGACAGTGAGGTACTGGATATACGAGGAATTGGGAGTGAATCATTCTCTTTTACCTGGTGCATGTTGCGCATGTACAGAAGTCAACCTGAAGCATACATAAGCCAAGTAATCGCAGATCAGAGTGAACTGTTCCTTGTTGCTCGGTGCAAGCTGCACACATACAAGAGTTGGCACCTTGATGTACCGCATAGTAGTTGATGTACGATTGAACACTTTGGAAGTGCTATTTCTTCACCCTATCTCCACTAAAGAAAATCTTCAAAATCTTTATGAAGAATAATAAAAACAGAACTCAGTGCGGTTGTGCTTTGCTTCCAAAGACTATGCAGGAGTTAGAAATACTAAATATGTATGAACAGATGAAGATCACAGTTACTTCCGCAAAAAATTGTTAACAGCTGGACAGATGGTGCTTTATTGAGTGATAAAAATTATCAGCTTGATGCTCACACATTTTTCTTCATGGTTAAATCACTTTCATGTGACACAGTGACTGGCTAGTTAAAACGCCCGCATTGCAGATGCAGCTGCTCACGACATACAGTCTGCTCGGAAACCACAAGGAGCAGAAGTATTTATTTGAACCAAGCTGTAATTACTGGAAAGTGCTACTGTCATTCGCAAGTTAAGTGTTCATTTGTGATATCATTCAACAGCACTTACTTGTTATAGGGGAATTAACAAGCCAAGTGAACGTCACTGACTGATTCCGTATACAGCTGCAGAAGGTGTGCACAGCAGATGAGGATTCCTGGTTCGCTAAACCTCACGTTGTATATGGAGGAGATAATTTATGGAACTGCTATGGTTTTGAACGAGCTTCAGCCAAAAATCCAAGGTTTATATGGTGTGAGAAACGGCAACAACGGCGACGACAATGTCAGTGCCAAACAGAACAAAATGGCCAGCAACCCAAAAAAGGAAATATTAGGAGGAGTGACCAAAGGCTTGGTCAAAGGGGTTTGTTGTTAGGAGGGTCTTAAAGGAGGAGATGGAAATGAAGAAGTGTTTAAGGAGGGAATTCCAAAGTGTGGAGCCTGGGTGCCTGAAGGCACCCCAGCCAATGGTGGGGTGAAGAGAGAGGGGATTGTGCCAAAAGCTGGAGTCAGAGGAATGGAGAGTTTGGGAAAGAGAGAGTTGTAGCATTGGAAGAGGTTACAGAGGCCATGGTGGTATTTAAGCACAGGATGATAATTTTAAATTTGAGGAATTGGGGGACCAGGTAGGTCAGTGAGGACAGGGGTGTTGGGTAAGCTGGCCTTGGTATGGAATAGGATATGAGCAGCAGAGTTTTGGAATGAGCTGAAGTTTATGGAGGGTGCAGAATGAGAGGCCGGCCAGGAGGACATTGGAACAGTCAAGCCTGGAGGTAGCAAAGGCATGGATGAAGCTTTCAGTGACAGGTGGGCTGAGATAGGGGGAGAGGTGGGCAATGTTACAGAGTTGGAAATAGGCAGTCTTTACGATGAAGAGGATATGGGGGGTCGAAGTTCAGCTCTGGCTTGAATAGGACACCAAGGTTACAAACAGCCTGGTTCAGCCTGAGACAGTGGCTGAGGAGGAGGATGGAGCTGGTGTTGAGGGTACAGAGTTTGTGACAAAGACCAAAGATAATGTCTTCAGTCTCCCAGTGTTTAGTTGTGGAAAATTACAACTCATTCAAAGCTAGATATCAGACAAGCAGTCTGGCAACAGAGAGGCAGTGGAGGAATTGAGAGATGTGATGGAGAGAAAGAGATGGGTATCATCAGCTTACAGTATAAGTATATGATGTCACCAAGGGGCATCATGTAGATGAAAAAGAAGAGGAGACCTAAGAAAGATCTTGGAGGGACTCACGAGGTGATGGTATGGGGATGGAAAGAGAAGCCATTGGTAGTGATGCTCAGGCTACAATTGGATAGGTAAGAGTGGAAGCAAACGAAGGAAGTCATCTAAACTGGACAATGGAGGCGAGGTATTGGAGGAGGATGGTGTAGTCAGTTGCGTGAAAGGCTTCAGAGAGGCCAAGGAAACAGGACGGGATAAAGCACCATGGTCGCAGTCACAAGAATATGTCACTTGTGACTTTGGTTAGAGTCTTTTCATTGCTGTGAGATGGATGGAAACCTAATTAAAGGTATTCCAACAGGGAATTGTGCAAGGGATGGGCATGGATCAGGGAGGTAATGATACATTCAAGTATGCAATGGTTAGACTTCCAATAAAAGAGGTGTTATTTATATCCTATAAGCACTTTGTTCCTAACGAGCACTGTTACAAATAAGCCTGTTATCCCACCTTGATTCCAAGCCTGTTTATATTCTTACTTACCTTTGAGCTGTAATCTTTGAATTATAGACCCTGCTACAACCTCCACCTCTGACCTTCATCTTTGACCTTTGGGCCTAGTAGATTGTTTTAACTTTCTTCCTGTAACCTATAGCATATGCAAAGGGGGTGAATTTCCCCGCCAAGCTGTTCCAGTACAGTTACAACACTGTCATCTACCCAACAATATGGAAAATTGCCCAGGTATGTCCAGTCCACAAAAAGCAGGACAAATCCAATCCGGCCAATTACCGCCCCATCAGTCTTCTCTCAATCAGCAAACTGATGGAAGGTGTCGTCGACAGTGCTATCAAGCGGCACTTACTCACCAATAACCTGCTCACCGATGCTCAGTTTGGGTTCCGCCAGGACCACTCGGCTCCAGACCCCATTACAGCCTTGGTCCAAACATGGACAGAAGAGCTGAATTCCAGAGGTGTGGTGAGAGTGACTGCCCTTGACACCAAGGCAGCATTTGACCGAGTGTGGCACCAAGGAGCCCAAGTAAAATTGAAGTCAATGGGAATAAGGAGGAAAACTCTCCAGTGGCTGGAGTCATACCTAGCACAAAGGAAGATGGTAATGGTTGTTGGAGGCCAATCATCTCAGCCCCAGGACATTGCTGCAGGAGTTCCTAAGGGCAGTGTCCTAGGCCCAACTATCTTCAGCTGCTTCATCAATGACCTTCCCTTCATCATAAGGTCAGAAATGGAGATGTTTGCTGATGATTGCACAGTGTTCAGTTCCATTCGCAACCCCTCAAATAATGAAGCAGTCCGAGCCCGCATGCAGCAAGACCTGGACAACATCCAGGCTTGGGCTCATAAGTGGAAAGTAACATTCGCACCAGACAAATGCCAGGCAATGACCATCTCCAACAAGAGAGAGTCTAATCACCTCCCCTTGACATTCAACGGCATTACCATCGCCGAATCCCCCACCATCAACATCCTGGGGGTCACCATTGACCAGAAACTTAACTGGACCAATCACATAAATACTGTGGCTACAAGAGCAGGTCAGAGGCTGGGTATTCTGCGGTGAGTGATTTACCTCCTGACTCCCCAACGCCTTTCCACCATCTACAAGGCACAAGTCAGGAGTGTGATGGAATACTCTCCACTTGCCTGGATGAGTGCAGCTCTAACAACACTCAAGATGTTCGACACTATCCAGGACAAAGCAGCCCGCTTGATTGTTATTCCATCCGCCTCCCTAAACATTCACTCTCTTCCCCATCGGCACACCGCAGCTGCCGTGTGTACCATCTACAGGATGCACTGCAACAATTCGACAGCACCTCCCAAACCCGCGACATCTACCATCTAGAAGAACGAGGGCAGCAGGCACATGGGAACAACACCACCTGCACGTACCCCTCCAAGTCTCACACCATCCTGACTTGGAAATATATTGCCTTTCCTTCATCGTCACTGGGTCAAAATCCTGGAACTCCCTACCTAACAGCACTGTGGGAGAACTTTCACCACACGGACTGCAGCGGTTCAAGAAGGCGGCTCACCACCACCTTCTCAAGGGCAATTCGGGATGGGCAATAAATGCTGGCCTTGCCAGCGATGCCCACAGCCCATGAACGAATAAAAAAAAATTTCAGTGCATTAGTGGCACTGGAACACCATATGACTTATATTTTTGAATGGGAAACCAGGTGCAATTGGTTTGCACCATTTGTGCACCTTTGAAATTCTTCCCCTTAGTTTCCTCGGGCTTTTTGACCCTTTCCACATACTGCCGCCTATCAGCTGGTGACACTGTTGATGCAAATTCCCTGGTTTTACTCCCGCCCCCTATTGCACTCTGGGTAAGTTAGACTAAAACATAAGAGAACAGCAGCTGCTGTATCACCTGATCAAGGTGCAAATGGGGAGTTTGTCAGCTTTGAAGAGTCTGGAAAGTTTAGTTAGTGGTATCTTCAGTTTGGAAAAGTTTTTCCTACCTGTTTTTTTAACGTGGTGCTACTGAGCCCTGCACTTCTTTTTTATTCATTCATGGGATGTGGGCGTCGCTGGCAAGGCCAGCATTTATTGCCCATCCCTAATTGCCCTTGAGAAGGTGGTGGTGATCCTCCTTCTTGAACCACTGCAGTCCATGTGGTGAAGGTTCTCCCACAGTGCTGTTAGGAAGGGAGTTCCAGGATTTTGACCCCACAACGATGAAGGATATATTTCCAAGTCGGGATGGTGTGTGACTTGGAGGGGAACATGCAGCTAGTGTTGTTCCCATGTGCCTGCTGCCATTGTCCTTCTAGGTGGTAGAGGTCGCGGGTTTGGGAGGTGCTGTCAAAGAAGCCTTGGCGAGTTACTGCAGTACATCCTGTAGATGGTACAAACTGCAGCCACAGTGCGCCGGTGGTGAAGGGAGTGAATGTTTAGGGTGGTGGATGGGGTACCAATCAAGCGGGCTGCTTTGTTCTGGATGGTGTCGAACTTCTTGAGTGTTGTTGGAGCTGCACTCACCCAGACATGTGGAGAGTATTCCATCACACTCCTGACTTGTGCCTTGTAGATGTGCTTTGGGGAGTGGGGAGGTGAGTAACTCGCCACAGAGTACCCAGCCTCTGACCTGCTCTTGTAGCCACAGTATTTATGTGGTCTTGATTTTGATAGTCTGCGACTGGGTCAGACTACCCCAAGATTTTCAAACTCCCACATTGCATTGGAGGTGCCCACAGAGCACTCCCTCCCCTATGTGAACACTCAGAGGATCCTTCATGTCAATGCTCAGTAGGCAGGAAGTTGCCATGACGCCTGCATCCTCCAGCATTAGGCACGCCCTCATTTCTTCAGGGAAGAAGGCCATATTAACGGCTGGCTACTAGATGATAAGGCATGCCCCCTGCTGCCACAGCTGAAGACCGCATTCTGGCTAGCCCGAACAGAAGCAGTGGAGCGGTACAATGAGGCCCATGCAGTCACCAAGCTGGTGATTGAGAGGAACAATGGGTCGTTGATGGCAACTTTCAATGTCGGGATAGGTTGGTGGCGTTCTACAATATGTGCCAGGGAGGGTCTCCAGGATTACCATCTCTCCCGATTTTTATTTCCATTAAGTTCAACTGCCTGCCGATTCACTATCACCCCTATCTCACGATCCAGTTTCTGTTTGCTGGATATGCAGTACACATTCTGTCCTGAAGGGACATACTCCATTTTTTACCTAATTTCAGTTTATGCACAGGTTGGCAGAGACTTGGAGACCTCCAAGTGTGCATAGGGGCACATAATGTGGGGTTCAAAACCCTTTAACAAAAGATGTTTGAAGGAAAGGGTTAACTGTAGCCCTTTTAAACAAAGACATTTGAAAACCTGCAAACACAGTAATGTGGTGAACTGTGTTCTCGCAAATCCTGTTTTTCCCTCACTGACGCTGATGGCATTGGAGAAGTCTGAGTTTCGGGATCAAAGACACTGTACTGCGGATAGATATCTAGATTATTAAATGAATAAACTAGATGGATAATATTGAGCTTAAAGCGTTGTCAGGCTTTTAAAACACATGGGCTTTTGGAAGCACAAGCTTTTCAACACTGCAGAGGGTAATGTAAGAAAAGGCAACAAAGACATACATCAAAGGCTACGGATCAGAAAAGCAATGATAGGTATGAAAAAAATATGGGCCTCTCATTCCCATCTGGTAATCTGTTCAAAAGAACTGGGATTTGTAAAACATCAAATAGTATTGCACCCAGCATATGGTCAAATGGTGTAAGGAATGGATTTGAAACCACTGAAGCAATAAATATTGGAGACATAAGGACCATTAAGAATGTCTGTGCATAGAAATGAAAGGGGCTATCTCTACATGAAAGTCCATAAACAGAGATAGTAAAGGGGCCTTTTACAACCCATCGTTCGAGCACATGGTCTTTTCTACATCAAAGGGTCTCCAGCCACATGATCAAAGCCTAAATTGTCAATCATTGAAATATGTTAATGATTGAGGCATAGCAACAGAGAGCGATTGGACAAAGAGAATGACGCTCCCCAATTCCAATCCTATTGGTAAAAAAACAATATAAAAAGACTTTGAGAGAAGAATAGTCTCTCCTCTCTTTACCACCTGGTAGTCACAAGGAATGCAGTTGAACATCATGCAAGAAGTTCTGGAGTGCTGATCAACCTTCAGGCCCGATGAGCAAAATCCTTGATTTAAAGGTTGTATGTGTATTAATGATTTGCCTGATGTGTGTATCAATTGTTAAATCATTACATAGTAATGTTGTGAATTATTAAGTGTATAATTGGATTTTATAGAGGAAAGTCATATGTATGGTATGATTTTGCTTCATGAATGCTCGTATGAATGATAACATCAGTAAATAATTACTTTTGATTAATGAAACTACCATGAGTGAGGGTGACTTTCTTTGCTTGACTATTTATCCAGTGTTCAAGAATCGCACAAAATATGGAATTCCCTACAATAACTATAACTGCAGCTTTAACTGTGCAGTCTACCAGAAAAGACCACTGATAAATTGCCTGCTCCTTGTCCAGCTGGAGCCATCTTACACATTAGGACATTGGCTTGCAGGATTATCTGTAGCCATGTGGTAGGTCTATTCCTTCATGTTCCAGTAGTGAGGAATTATCTGGCTCAAGTATCAGATTACTGTGTCCATTATGGAAGGCTGACTTACTTCCAAGACATGTCATGGAGTCACTTCAACCCAAAAGAGAGCCTGCTTACCTTCCTCACACCATGATACTTTCAAAATACATATGGAAACAAGTGCCTGGAAATTCAGCCCCGCAGCATCCATTTTTCAGGTACTCAATGAGCAATCGGAGAGCCAAAAAGCCATTACTGTTTCTTCTGTGGTGCTTATCATGTACTCACACAGGCACTGTGCCACTGTGGAGTACTGCAGCTGTGATTGACACAACCTATTCAGTTCTGAAAAACAGGATTAGATTGGGCTCAATCTACAAGGTCAAATTTGTGCTTTCAAGACAGTTTCCCTGGCAGTTTCCATTTTTCTGAGCTGTTTTTTCCAATTCATTTGGAACAGTATCAGCTGTTCTATGTTCTTTGAAGTCCAATTCCTCTGTACGGACTGAATGAAGTAAGGAAGTTACCTCAACTAGTTGATAGTTATTTGCAGTCAAGATCAGCAGGTGAACAAGCTACTTTGAATAAATAAAACAGCAGTCACAAAGCAAAGGATTGGGAACAGGTAACAGTGCCATTGGTCAAGGTCGGGAGGCTTTATGTGCAGGGATAGTAATTCTGATAGAGGGACTTAGATCTGGGGGTATCCATATAGAGGTAACTCCTTGGCTCCGATTTTAGAATGAAGTAGGGGGTGCTTGGGGGCAGGGCGGGGGGTTTCGAAAATCGGGGAAATCCCGAGCGGGTATCTGGGTGCGCGCGCGCCTCCCGAATGCAGAAGTCCAACCGGCAATTAAAGCCGGTAGGATGATACTTAAGAAAGTTGTTCAGATACTTGAAGTACTTAATTTTGTGCACATTGAGGCAGGAGTCCAATTTTCAAACATCCTCAGTGTGTTTTCTGTGCTGTGGGAAACACTCCATGTTCTACCAGATGTGTTTCAGCCAGCAGCTAGTTGGACATTTAAATGCTTGTTTGACAGATGGAGATAAAAGGTGAGTTATTGCAGCAGGGCACTCAGTTCTTTCAGACAAACTTTTGGCTGGGAGATCTTTGTGTTTTCACTGAAAGTTCTTAGTTTCCACTCAGAATTCTTCTGTTCACACATATTTACCAACTTTTCGGGCCCCCTCAAACTGACACCATCAACTGCATTCACCACTACATCCAAGGACGAGCAACATCACCAGCCTCGCCAGGCACGGCGCACACTCCTGCCACGTACAGCTCCACAACACAATGTTGCGCCAGAGGCACCTGCACAAAAACACAGAGGGCAACAACAGAGAGAGCGACGTCGCAGGAGGCACTACCCTCGCCACAGGATCTACAGACCAAGGCTCAGCTTCCTGGACCTCTCTGAGGAGCAGTGCATACGGAGGCTCAGAGTGAGTCACCAGGTGGTCGCAGACATCTGCAAACTCCTTCATACTGAGCTGTTCCCGGTTGGGCCGAGCGGCATCTCATTACCCGTCACAGTTAAAGTAACCACTGCCCTCAACTTCTTCGCCTCCGGATCATTCCAGGGTGCCACCGGAGACATTGCCAGGGTCTCTCAGTCGTCTGCACACAAGTGCATGAGGCAGGTCACCTACGGCTTGTTTCGCAAGGCCTCGCAGTACGTCAACTTCCCCATGGATGACCTCAGCCAGATGGAGAGGGCAGTGGAATTCCATTCTGCAGCTGGCTTCCCACAGGTGCAGGGTCCAATCGATTGCACCCATATAGTAATACGAGCACCTCCACATGAGCCAGCACTGTTCATCAACAGAAAGGGGTATCACTCCATCAACGCTCAGCTCATTTGTGACCACCACTAAAGATTCCTTCACATGTGCACCAGATTCCCTGGCAGTTGCCACGATTCCTTCATCCTGCGGGAATCCAACATCCCGCCCCTCTTCCTCTCACCAAACACCATTAAGGGCTGGCTCCTCGGGGACAAGGGATACCCCCTGCATACGTGTCTCATGACACCTCTGAGGAACCCCATCACTAAGCAACAGCATCGATATAACGACAGCCACGTCGCCACCAGGTCTATAATTGACAATGCTATAGGGCTGCTCAAGATGCAATTTAGGTGCCTTGATCATTCTGGGGGAGCGCTTCAATACACACCAGACAGAGTGGGACGCATTATAGTCGTGTGTTGTGTCCTGCACAACAGAGAGGGTGCCGCTTGAGGAGGGCCCATCCACATCTGCCATCCACGTTGAGGAGGAGGAGCAGGAGATGGAGGAGGAGAAGGAGGAGGAACACATGGGCAGAGCAGCGGCTCACCTGGCTGCTTGTGAGGCCAGAGAGTCAGTGATATGTGAACGGTTCTCCTAACATCAGAAAGTGTGAAGTGTCCAGTCCTCAGACCATCTGGAAAGAGCAGCGTCAACACCAGCACCACCCCACCACCCCCACCCCTCCCTGAACAAAACAGTCCTGCAACTATTCAAACACCCACTGTAAAATGACCCAATGGGTGGCATCAAGTATCGCCGTTCATGGTGAAGCTCATGAAAGGGCGCTATCACAAAAGTCAGTCAAGAATGGGCAAGACATGGCAGTAGTGGCGAGAATGATAATATTTAATGTGAGTTTAATGAAAACCAAATATAAATGAAAAACATGACCATCTGTCAGACACCCTTGTGCATACCCTTCGTGCTCACAAATCCTTAGGCTTCCTCTTCCTACCGCTTCTATCTGGTGCATCCCCTGTGGCTGCAGCAGAGGTAGTGGCAGGTTGCTCATGTTCATACACTGACTGCTTAGATGCTTTCAGCCTACGCCCTCTGGGTTTTGGTGCCTCTGAGGGCCCCTCCATCGACTGCTCCACCTGCACCCCTGCAGGGGCAGACTCGGCCACCTGGAGAGGAGGCAGCATTGCGGGTACTGGTTGAGAGGGGGGCAACGGGAAAGAGGTGGGAGCGCTTTGAGTGGCGTCCCCACTTCCATGTCCCCTTTCACCATCATCCCTCCCCTGGGCCAGGCCCACATCACTCCTACCACCCTGTTGGAGAACAGTTTGGAGGACATGTCTGAGGCCTTGGAAGCCCAGTTGTAAAGTATCTGCCTAGTTGTTTAAGGCGGCAGAATGTTGTTCACCCTGAGTCCAAACGACTGTTGTTAGGGCCTGAATGGACTCATTTGTGAGCCGTGCTTGAAGGTCAACGGAGGTTAGCCTTCTCTCCATTGCAGACATTCCCGCACTTACCTGCGACACTATCTCAGACACTTGCTCACGTCCCTGTGACAGTATCTCAGAGATTCCCTCCTGTACCTGTGCCACCATTCCACTTATGCAGGAGTTGGACTCCTCCATCCTCTGCACTATTGTGGAGAGTGCGCGTGGCACCTGTTCCAGTACCTCGCAAATGTGTTGCTGTCCCTTGATCATTCTCCTTTTAAAGGATGGCCCCCGGGGTTCGGCATCTACGTCCAGCTGAACAGAGCCTGGAGAGGAATGCTCCCAACAACGCGGACTCTCCACAGCTGCCCCTGCCACCAGTGTCTGCTCGTGCTCACTGTGTGTGGTGACTCACCAGGTGCCAACCCAACTAACTCACTACTAGGACCCACCGAGGTGTGAGTATCTGCCCTGGTGTATGGCTCACTAAGATGTGACGGTGCACCCTCAGAAGCCGGCAGGTCCACTGAGGAATCACCCTCTGCTGTCACTGCGGTCGTTGAAGGGCCGGTAAGAGAACAGATGGCAATATTAAGCATCATCACAGATGTGTCATGTTGTGATGAGCATACTGAGGTGTTTAATATGGCAAGCATTGTTAACATCAATTCATATTGTGTGTGATGAATGTTAAAGTTGTGTCCCAGATGTTTATGGGGTGCCAGTCTCACCGCCCACCTCGGACAGACACTCGAGGGTGCGGCTGAGCTCCAGCGCCTCCTGCTCCGCGTCTGTGAGGACCACTGCTTGTTGTGGCCCCCCCTCCGGTCCTCGCCCCCTCGCGTGCATTTTACATTCTCTTCTCCTAGAAGGGGACAAAGAACGGACGTGTGAGTGAGTGATGGTGAAGTGGCCAACCAATGAATGTATTGCTTTGGGTCAGGCTGACCGTGAGAGAGGTGCGTTAAAGGGTGAGTCTGAGAAAGAGCCATCACACAGGATGAGATTGGGGTGAGTGGTAGTGGTGGGGAGACTAATGGGGAGGTGAGGAAGTGCTGAGGAAGTGCAGGTAAGTTGAGGATGAGCGTTAAGTGGGTGTGAGGAGTGATGTGATAGTTTAGTCTTGACAGTGCAGAATGAGTTGGGGGGGATGGGGGTGGTGATGTGGAACACGGAATGTAGGAGAATCAATAAGTGTACTCACTTTTGCTGACTTAGTCAGGTCATTGAAGCACTTCCTGCACTGGACCCAGGTGCGGGAGATGTTGCTGCTGCTGGTGACCTCATCGGCCACCTCGAGCCAGGCCTTCTTGGTGGCAGAGGCAGGGCACTTCCTCCCGTCCACGGGATAAAAGACTTCCCTCCTCCTCCTCACCCTGTTCAGTAACTGCTGCAGTGAGGCATCGCTGAACCCTGAAGCAGCCTTGCCCCTGTGCTGCTCCATTGTGGTTCATCAGTCTTTGCTGCAGCAAAAGCCTTTGGAGCAATGGCCCTTTAAATAGAGCTCCTCCAGCTGACAGCCTGTGATGCGGGTGCGCAGTCCGCCCGCTGCGCAGCTTTCAGACGGCAAAACAGGAAGCCACGTTAAGTGGCACCAATTCACTTGTGATCGCGTGCGAGACGGACATATTTTATTAGTTGGGTTACCCATGCGCCCATTCACCCCCCCCTCCGCTGCCATCCCATCTCCATACTAAAATCGGGGCCATGATAACAACTATGTGTGTGTGACCAGATAACGTAGCATTTTTACCATTGCTCTACTTCCACAGATGTTAAACACCCAGGAAAAAAAATTCAAAACCTTGAAAAAAATCTTCCCATTATTTCTTTTGTTGTGAACTTTGTACCCAACCTGATAAGCAATGGGACACTATCTATTTTGAGCATCCACTATCAGCGTCAAACATTCCAAGGTCAGGTATACAAAGGTTGGATGTTGGGTAACGCTGTTTCTACTTTTCCACATTATTGGTCCAGAATTTGCTGGAATGGGGCATCTCGCAGCGATTGCCGTGAGTTGGATATTTTTCCTCATCCTTCGGCTCCAATTATTTTTGCACCGTGAATTGCTGGAAGTGCGAGTTGATAACGGTACGGCAAGGTCAACATGGCATCTGGGACCTTGGTGAACGATGGGACCAACAGTCTATCTCCTTAACCAATTAAATGTAAGGATAGAGAGAGAAACAGAGCAAACGATGATGAAGGAAATAGGGTAAATTAGAGTCAAATTAGATACAGAAAGAGAAATAAAGAGAGGGAAAGAAAGATGGGGTTAAGAGAGAGAAAAGAGAGAAAGAAAAAAATGTAAAAGTTTAAAATTTAAAATTTAGAAAACCTCTAGGAACAATTTACAGGTGTGAGACTCCACAGTTTCAATTGGTCCCTTTCTGGGCCTCCAAGATTGAGTGGCATGTC
This sequence comes from Heptranchias perlo, assembly GCF_035084215.1. NCBI lineage: Eukaryota > Metazoa > Chordata > Chondrichthyes > Hexanchiformes > Hexanchidae > Heptranchias > Heptranchias perlo. The sequence continues at coordinate 30,979,711 of NC_090342.1, read as the reverse complement.
AGCACCATAAATCATCCCATTAACAGGGTCCTTACGCCGTGTAATAGCAGCTCTAACTTTCTGCGGTGAATTTAATTCATATTTACGGGGCAAAGCCAACAATTTCTTGACATTCTTGGGGGTGGGGTCCTGTTTTTGCAGGGCTAATGGTGGAGCAGCGTTGATCATCCAGCAATCTGTGGTGATTTGCAACTCACAGCATATCTCTTCCTCGTCACAACTTGCTGTTTTTTAATTAATAATGACGTGCGCCGTGAACTCGCCGTTATTCTTCTAGAAAATTCTGGGCCACTGTTCTTCATCCTCAACCCCACTGCACCAGTATGACATTTTCTGTTTTCTGCAGCAGACGTCCTGTGGTCTCAGTGAGACTGCTAATTTTTGTTGAGGTTAGGTGCAATTTTGTTATGTAGGCCCATGCTCACTGGATGAAACTGTCCAAACAAACTTCACATATGACCCTTACAACCGGCAGACAGGAAACTTTCATCTCATTAATCTGTGCTGGATCTGAAACCTCAGAAGTTAACGGCCAGCATCTGACTTATGGCACTGCCCAATCACTCTCCAATTATTTTTCCCTCAAAAAGCAAATAAATATGCTGTTGATTACCTGACATGAATAACACCTATGTGTTTATCTTTGGACTGGAAGTCATTTCACTCATGACATAACCCATCGATCCAATTTCTCACTTCATTATTATGTGTGAAGCAGGACTCAGTGAGTATCTGTTCTGCATGACTATTGAAAAAGTGATCACACTATGATAATATTGTGTTCCATGTTTAGATTACATCAAGAATCACTTGTATTATAAATGCTAGGTGTTCACAATCGACCATGGTTTCTGCCGAGCTCTATACACAATGATAGGCTAATTTCAAGCAACAAATGTATTTTTTATTAATTAAAAATTCCAGAATTCCTGTGGAACGAGAAGACTGATTCAATGACCCAATGACAACTGCCACTCGATCTATCACAAATCTTTAATCCAAAATAATATTTTACAAGAAATTGCTGTGTTGGCTATTTCACCAGTTGAGTAAAAGGGGGCCCAGAAATTGTTTAAAAAAGAACAGTAGCTCAATAGCGCTCACCGTAGTTGTGGTGAAATCGAGGAGCAAGTTCCGATGTTCGGACACGTGCAGTCAGATGCAGAAATCCAGAACTTGCTCCTTCTGGTTTGCTGGCGATATGACAGCTTCGAATTAAAGGGATATCGCCAGCTGGAATCAGTGGAATCAATGGACCTGTGCCAACTTGCTCTTCTGCCCAGCTGGAAAGTAACTAATTTCAACACAAAACATGTACACTTAAAAATACCAGTCAGAAATTGCTTGGAGTGATAGACCTATAGTGCTCTCCGCTCCATAAATTTATACTAACCCACTAACTTACCGTGGTCTTTACTGGAGGCACATCCTCTAATAGGAAGCAGAGAAGAGCCCAGTGCAGGTGCGGGAGATGTTGCTGCTGCTGGTGAGCTCGTATGCCACCTTGAGCCAGGCCTTCTTGGTGGCAGAGACAGGGCACTTCCTCCCGTCCGCAGGGTAAAAGACTTCCCTCCTCCTCCTCATCCTGTCCAGCAGCTGCTGCAGTGAGGCATCGCTGAACCTTGGAGCAGCCTTGCCCCTGTGCTGCTCCATTGTGATTTCTGGATCTGTGCTCCAGCTGACAGCCTGTGATGCCAGTGCAAAGTCCTCCCGCTGCTCAGCTTTTGGACAGCAAACCTGGAAACCACGTTAAGTGGCACCAATTCACTTGCGATCGCATGCGAAACGGACATATTTTATTAGTTGGGTTACACATACGCCCATTCACTCCCACCCCCCCCCCCCCCCCCATCGGCTGCCATCCTGCCTCCATTCTAAAATCGGGGCCCTTAAGTCAGCAAGTTTTGTGGAAAGTTATGAATAGTAAAATCTATATTTGGGAGTGTTCATGGGAGGGGGCTCAACGTGTGGGGTTCTGAAATCATGATGTTGGGCCATTCACCATTGGCAATATCATAAACATGAGATAAATGATGGTGTCCCATATTTATAGAACAGATCAACTTAAGAAATAATGCACAAGTGACAGTCAAAATGTTTTGTTATATTATCCTGTCATTAGGAACTGTGTAATAATGGACAGTGTCAACCTAGTTCTGAATGGGTCAGAGTAAAAAGAGTTTAGATAACACAAAACCACTTAAACTTCAATTGGCATTAATTCATATATAAAGATGATTTAATGCATCCTCCAACACCAGGTTACAGCACTTGGATAGTAACTCTGCACTTAACACATCTGCAACAAGACAGCATCATGATCTGGGGGGGAATTCCAGAGATAGAAAAAGTGGCATAAAGCTTTGCTGATGATGTTCTGTGCAGACGTTTTGGTTTGTTGTAGAAAGTTGAGATGCAGTTGCTCCTGATTTTGTATTCTTGGTATAAATGTGAGGTTTGGTGTATGTGCCAGAAACTCTTGACCTCAGTCATAATCTTATCGAACGGACAAGGAAGAGGATTTTGTTTAGAGTATGGTTAGCTGTCCTCATAAAGTCCACTGGTCTTCATAACTTTGAACTGCACAGAGAAATTGAACAACAATGAAATAATCACTTTCAAGAAATCATCAGGCCTTTAATGAAGACAAAAACCAGAATGAGGCTAGGCACACATTCTTGATAAGAGCATGCATAGGTGTTGTGATATTGCTCTGATTTCACATGGTCATTGAGAATGCCCAAACTTACTTCGTGTTGACACCTACAGCCAGTAGAGAGAGATGTTCACCTCATCAACTTGGGCTGGATGTGTAAGAACAATGTGTTAACCAATTGTGCTGGACCATGAGAGTTTCATAACTTGGCCAATTTTCTCTGAAACCAAGCTGCTAATAATTTAGCCTGATGTTGTATTTGAGACAAGATAGTCTTTCATTCACTATGATTCCCATGAACCATGGAATTACTCGATTACCTGGTAGATGTCCCGTTGATGCCTTAAATTGTCTTCCCTTGAATATTTTTCCAATGGCACCCATATTCTCCTGCTTACATAGCTGCTATCTGCAATGCCCATGACCTATGTCTGTTCGATAAACCTTGCTCAACTTGTAGTGCTAATTCTTCCCTGTTACTGAAGTATTCAGGTGCATGGGTCGCTACCAGAATTTGTGATGTAGGTACACTTGCTGCTGTGCTGATGATAGCATTGCACAGTGGTGTTTGTTCTACACCGTGTAATATTGACGAGGTAACTGGAAATTAATTTTTATCTTGCTAAAAAAACATAATAAAAAGTGGCAGGTGCTTAAGGAGTGGTGTCAATAAGCATAAAAATTATGGGTATGTTCAGGGCTGAGTGACATCCAGTGCTGTTTTATTGCATTGTGACCATGCCTGTGAGAGAACAACAGCATATTTTTGCCAGCAGGCCTGAACAGTAAGTGACCATTATCATTCCACACCAGCTAAATACCTTCTGAAAGGATTCCTAGACTAAATCAGCAATAAAAGATTATTGTGCTCATCATAATGCTCAAATCTATAAAAACTCAGGTTTTTTCTACTATATCTTCTAGAAAGTCATTCCTTGTCTTTGGCATTCTGTAAAGCCAATCTGCAGGACCTTTGCTGGTCTATAGAACAGAACAAAGAGAACAATGGAAGGCTCCTGTGTGTCATCTCTCTGATTTGGCACAATTTCTTCAATCCTACAGATCATTCAAAGAAAAGCTTTGAATTGTATCAGAGATTTATATGGAACATAACACTTAAGTCAGAAATATGTCCTTTGATGTTATGAGCGATCTCCATGTCTCAGTTTAACCCAGTGTGACAAAAAACTTTTTAAAACAAGCAAGCAGAATACCAAATGATTGTAAACTTTTATTAAATTCTCTGCATTTTTTTCAATTAAGAAAAGGGGAGGATGCAGAAGAGGCCAGAGTTAGAGGAACGAACAGTTCATGGAGGAGAGGAGGGTTGTAGCGCTGGAGGAGGTTACAGAGATAGAGAGGGGCGAAGCTATGAAGTGATTTAAACATAAGAATGACAAGGTATTGGGGGGCCAGGAGCCAATGTAGGTCAGCGAGGACAGAGGTGATGGGCGAGTAGGACTTGGTCCACAATAGGATGGGGCAACAGTGTTCAACAGTGTTTTGTATGAGCTAAAGCATATGGAGGATGCGAGGCTGAATAGGACAGCATGAGAGCATTGGAGTAGTTGAGTCTGGAGATGACAAAGGTATGAATGAGGGCTTCAGCGACAGATGGGTTGAGGTAGGGGCGGAGGCAGCCAATGTTTTGGAGGTGAACGAAGGTGGTCTTTTGATGGAGAGGATATGAGGTTGGAAGCTCAGCTCAGGTTCAAATAGAGCGCTGGGGCTGTGAATAGTTTGTTTCAGTCTGAGCCCGTGGCTGGGGAGGAGGATGGAATTAGTAACAAGGGATGGGGTATGTGGCGGAGGCTTGTATGTGCTTAACTGATGGAAATTGCAGCTCGTGTATGTTGGGCAAGCAGTCTGATAGCACACAACGGCCACGGATAGCTCCTTGGCGGCCGTGGGAGTAATAGTCTGACAACAGGGGAGAAGCCATTGCTGGCGATGCTCTGGCTACAAGGGGATGATGGAGATTCAGAGGCCTGGATGACCCATGTGCTCGAAGGCTAAATTGCAGCCCTGTGACAGAGCAGCACAAGCAGAGATCCAGGTAAAAGACCTGTGCCATGCCCACCTCTGAGCATCAGATTGGGTATGTGGCTCTACATCAGATGTAAAACAAGAAAAATAATAAAATAATTCAATCAAGGGCGTGTGTGAAACCCAAGTGGTTTATATAGCCATTAAAAAAATCTCTAATTAGCTCTGCTGATGGCTCAGCTGGTAAAAGCAACATATAATTGAGTCATGCAGACTGAAGGTCTTAGGTTCAATCCCTGGCACTGCAGTTAGCTGACCTTGCCTAAGGCATTAATTCTGGAGCTACAATTGGGATCTTCACCCCTGGGATAAGTGGGGAAAATCAGCCAGGATTCCTTCTCCTGATAGCTACCGAGTGACCTCTCCTGTAAAATGTGCATGTGTGAACATTAAGAGGACAGGATCAGATTCAGCTGCAATGGCCCCTGCAGCTGAGTAGCTTGTCGACACTCATTGTCTCAGCCCAGACATGAAGAATGCCCACTTGGAAGGGTTACTGGACAGCCAGCAGGAGTCAATGCCTTCAGAAAAGGAGGAGAGAAAAGTAGCATAAAAACCCTATGAGATTGTGCAGCAGCCACAGACACGCTGGCAGGCATCTTTATTTATAGAACACAGGCATGAAATTAAATTTATGGATTGTAGACTGGCAAACCACTCGAATTTTTTGGTCTTTCACAATGGAAAGCTGCAAATAGTGGATGGACCGCAGAGCCAATAATTTGTGTTAATACAGTCTTTCTTTAAAATAACAGAAAATCACACCGAGATTACTTTGTGGATAGAGCAGAGCCCTCAATAACAGAATTACTAAGAATTCAATATTGAGGGCATGCTTTACTGTACTGCTAACACAGTCCAACCAATCAGCAGTTAAGCAAAAATATCATCTGTTAAATAGACAATGCACAGTTGTAAGAAGATAGAGCTAGGAGAGGGTGAACAAAATTCTTCTGTTATATGCCTTTCAACAATCCAGGTTAAAATTGATTAAAGTGTCTCTGGTGGTCTCTCTGGATTTTGTTCCTTTGAAGCGACTCCCAAAAATCAAGGCTTTACAAAACCACTAAGACACAATTGTCCTTGTTAACTTAGATGAGTTGTTGTACAAAATTGACATTGACTATTTATTATCTCAAGTTATTCCCCTGTAGTCTCTGCATATATCTAGATATCAATATAGAGATTTCCATTAACAGGGTAAAGTGGCATATCAGCAGCAGTTATACCTGTACAGGGCTTTATATATCAAATAGAAAGGAGGTTGCATAGCACTGCACGAAGCCAGAGACATATGTAACAAGGAGTGACATCTCACAACATGTGGTTGCTGGAGCACTAAGTTTCCGGCACACGTACGGTGCTGAAACAATATAGGATCGATTTTAAACAAGGCCGTCTGAATTGATTCGGATGAAGTTGCAGCTGCTCCTGTGTTCCTGGTGTAACTCTGCCTTAACCAGAAGCAAATTTTATGATTTGGCTCTGATCATAATCTTGGGGAGGAGAAGCAGTACAGCCATATCTTGCCAGTGTGTATTGGGTGGACTCTGTCATTGAACTGGCCATCCTAATCAAGTCTTGTGGTCTGTGAAACTCCACTGAGTCCAGGAAAAAGATTGCAATTTTCTGTGCTGTCTGTCAAGCACAGCTATAATACTCCACCACTGGGTGTATGAAAACTTTTTAGAATGCTGGAGTTAGCAGTGGTAACGAGTAAGGCTGAGCTTTCTTGGGAATTTTTCTAACATCATTTTCCCAAACATCTTCACCATTTGTTTTCCAAGTGTAGACTAGGTGCATTTATTAAGTCTAGGAGCTGAATATTTGTAACTGAAAAGGGCTTCCTACATTTATAGAGTAAGGATGGGTGAGCGATACCATGATTGATCATTCTCAACAGAGGATATGACTGAAGAAGAGGTTGTAACAAACACTAAGGCAGAATATACTGGAGATGTTTTAAACAGAACAGTAACATTTTCTGACTACAATTGTCATCTGTAAGATGGGGTGTATCACCTAACTAAAATGGTGGAAGTGGCTGCCAAAATTATAACATGGTGGCAGCAGAAGGAGACATAACGTTCATGCATGTGACCTCTGAGCATGTGTGAAGCACACTTGCTGTATACTAAAGTTCTTGAGACAATTGCTGTGGCCTCTTTATTGCATAATATGTTATGCTGGCTAATGCCAGGAATTAAATAAGGGAACAGAGAAACACAGGGGAGAAATCAAGGGAAAGTGAGACAGAAAATGAAAGCAAGGAAAAATAGAAGAGAAGAGAAGAAAGAGAGAGGGAGAGAACAACAGTATAGCACTGGAACATTTTTTCTTTCATACACACTTCATTGTGATCAAGAAAGGTACAGAACTGGATCAAACGCTTCCATAGCTATTCTTGGTGCGCTCATACTTGTAAGTATTCAGGAAAAACCCACACAAAACTAATGGGGATGTGTAAATAAAAAACGGTGTGGTATAGAGCAAAAGTCTGACCATGATATGGGAGCAATGTACATTGAAATTACAACATGGAAAAATACCGTTCGGACCAACCAGTCATAAGAACATATGAAATAGGAGCAGGGGTAGGCCATACGGCCCCTCGAGCCTGCTCCACCATTCAATAAGATCATGGCTGATCTTCAACCTCAGCTCCACTTTCCTGCATGATCCCCATATCCCTTGACTCCCCTAGAGTCCAAAAATCTATCTATCTCAGCCTTAAATATACTCAACTACTCAGCATCCACAGCCCTCTGGGTTAAAGAATTCCAAAGATTCACAACCCTCTGAGTGAAGAAATTCCTCCTCATCTCAGTCTTAAATGGCCGACCCCTTATCCTGCGACTATGCCCTCTAGATCTAGACTCTCCAGCCAGGGGAAACATCCTCTCAGCATCAACCCTGTCAAGACCCTCAGAATCTTATATGTTTCAATGAGATCACCTCTCATTCTTCCAAACTCCAGAGCCCATAGGCCCATTCTACTTAACTTCTCCTCACAGGACAACCCTCTCAACCCAGGAATTAATCTAGTGAACCTTCGTTGCACCACCTCTAAGGCAAGTATATCCTTTGTTAGGTAAGGAGACCAATACTGTGCACAGTACTCCAGGTGAGGTCTCACCAAAGCCCTGTACAATTGTAGTAAGATTTCCTTACTCTTGTACTCCAACCATCTTGCAATTAAGGCCAACATGCCATTTGTTTTCCTAATTGCCTGCTGTACCTGCATGCTAACTTTTTGTGTTTCTTGTACCAGGACACACAAGTCTCTCTGGACACCAATATTTAATAGCTTCTTACCATTTAAAAAATATTCTGTTTTTCTATTCTTCCTACCAAAGTGAATAACCTCACATTTCCTCACATTATACTCCATCTGCCACCTTCTTGCCACTCACTTAACCTGTCTATATCCCTTTGCAGATTCTTTGTGTCTCCTTACTGCTTACTTTCCCACCGAGCTTTGTATCATCAGCAAACTTGGATAGATTACCCTCAGTCCCTTCATCTAAGTCATTAATATAGATTGTAAATAGCTGAGGTCCAAGCATCGATCCTTGTGGTACCCCACTAGTTACAGCCTGCCAACCTGAAAATGACCCGTTTATCCCTACTCTCTGTTTTCTGTCCATTAACCAATACTGTATCCATGCTAATATGTTACCCCAACCCATGAGCCCTTATCTTGCATAACAACCTTTTATGTGGCACCTCATCGCATGCCTTTTGAAAATCCAAATATACTACATCCACTGGGTCCCCTTAATCTACCCTGCTAGTTACACCCTCAAAAAACTCTAACAAATTTGTCAAACACGATTTCCCTTTAATAAAACCATGTTGACTCTGCCTAATTATATTATGATGTTCTAAATGCCCTGTTACCGCTTCCTTAATAATGAATTCCAGCATTTTCCCGACGACTGATGTCAGGTTAACTGGCCTGTAGTTCCCTATTTTCTCTCTCCCTCCTTCCTTGAATAGCGGGGTTACATTTTCTACCTACCAATCCGCTGGGACCGTTCTAGCTTCTAGGGAATTTTGGAAGACCATAAACAATGCATTCACTATCTCTGCAGCCACCTCTTTTAGAACCCTTGGATGTAGGCCATCAGGTCCAGGGGATTTATCGACTTTTAGTCCCATTAGTTTCTCAAGTCCATGTTGGTGTTTATCTTCCACACGAGCAGTGGCCATGACCTCATGAGCCCACCCTATTCCCATATCACCTTATCCCCCCTTTCTAACCTATCTAACCTATTCTTATGTATTGACATGGTCTCTGCTTCAATCACTAACTCCGTAGCACATTCCACAGTCTCACACCCCTCTGCTCTCTGTCCTGAATCGCTTACATTTAATCATATCTACATTCCCTTGTTCTAGACCTCTTAATCACTGGAAACAACCTGCTTCTATCTGCTCTGATCCATTCCTTCATAATTTCAAACACTTATATCAAATTACCTTTTAATTTTATCCGCTCTAACAAAAACAGCCCCAGTTTTTTAAGTCTTTCTTCGTATTTGTATTTCCTCCTACCAGGCTGCATCTTTGTGAATCTGCACTTTACCCTCTTTAATACTTCAACATCCTTCCCATAGTGTGGAGCCCAAAACTGCATGCAGTCTTTCAGCCCTGGAGCTCAACTTGAATTCAGCACAATCTGATGGACCAAAAGTCTCTTCTCTATCAAGGCTAAGGGTCTAGGTTAAGGAAATAATTTTTCTTTTATTTTGTTCTCTGGATATGGACAACACTGGCAAGGCCCCATATTTGATCCCTAACTGCCTTCAGAAAATGATGTTAGGACTTCTCTTTGAACTAGTGCAGCACCTGTGCTGATGATGCTCCCATAATGGTGTAAGCTGGAAATTCCATAACATTGATCCAGCGATAATGAAGGAACAGTCATATCTATGTCCAAGTCAGAATGGTATGTGACTTGCAGGAGAACTTGGAGGTGATAGTGTTCCCATGATCTTGATGCACTTGTTCTTCTTGGTGGTAAAGGTAGCAGTGCTGGAAGATGTTGATGAGGTAGGCTTGGTGAGTTGCTGCATTGCATTCTGTTCATAGTAGATACTGCAGCCACAGTACAGTGGTGGTGGAGGGGTGGATATTAAATCCAGGTGATCAAATGGACTGCCATGATGTTGAGCTTCTTGAGTGTTTTTGCAGCTGTAATCTTCCAGGCATGTGCTGAGTATTCCATCACACTCCTGACGTGAGTTTTGTAGATGGTGAAGAGGCTTTGAGGAATCATGCATTGCAGAGCACCCAGCCTCTGCCCTGATTTTGTAGCTACATTGTTGACATGATGGTCCAGTTATGTTTCTGGCCAATGATAACTCTCAAGATGTTGATGGTGGTGGAGTCGGTGATTGTGGTGCCTTTGAAGGTCAGGGGGTGTGGTTGTGCTTTTTCTTGTTTGAGATAATCAATGCCTGGCAATTATTTAGCTTAAGTGTTACCTGCCACTTGTCAGCCAAAGCCTGAATGTTGTTCAGGTCCTACTGTAGCCTGGCATGGGCTGCTCCATTATTGAAGGAGTGGTGAATGGAGCTAAATGCTGTAGAATTGATAGCAAACAGCCACATTCCTGACTTTATGATGGAAGGAAGGTTCTTGATGAAGAAGCTGAAGGTGGTTTTGCTGGGGATGCTTCCCTGAGGAACTCCAGCAGTGATGTCCTGGGGCTGTGATGCTTGGCCTTCGACAACTGTGGCCATCTTCCTTTCTCTCAGGTCTGAATCCAGCCATTGGAGGGTTTTTTCTCTTGATCCCTATTGACCTCATTGGCTGGGGCTCCTTGGTGCCATACTCAGTTGACTGCTACATTAATGTCAGGGTACTTACTCCTCACTCATTCAGCTCTTGGGTCAACACTGGATCAAGGCCGTGACAGAGTCTAGAATCAAGTGCTTCTAACAGAACCCGAACTCAGCATCTGAAAGCAGGTTATTAGGGAGTAAGTGTTGCTTGATGGCATTATTGATGACTGCTTCAATCAATTTGCTGATAATTGGGAGGAGGCTGAAAGGGTGGCAACTGGCTGGCTACATTTGTCCTGCTTTTTGTGGATAGGACATATTTAGGCAATTTTCCACATTGTTGTTTACATACCAGTATCAAAGCTACACTTCAATAGAATGGCTAAGGGGGGGTATTTCTGGTGCACAGGTCTTCAGCACCGCAGCTCGGATGTTGCTTTTGTTGTGACCAAATCATTTAGCTGCTTCTTAGGGGGTGAATTGCCTTGCCGTTTTCAGTGCATTAGCAGTGTATAAAGGGTGTAGGAAATTTGGTGGAAGTCGTTTCTGCCACTTGTGTGCCTTTAAAATGCACCCCCTCCCCACCCCGTTTCCTCACGTTTTTTCAGCCTTCCTGTGATCCGTTGGCCTCATTTGCATATGTCAGATTAAGAGAGTGGGGTAGCAGCTGCAAGTTTCCTGGGTTTGCGCTGCTAATGGATTTCGGGTAATTTAGATTGAATTCTATGAGGCACAGCAGCTGCCAAGAGCACTGAGGAGTTCATGACACAGAAGAGTCTGGAGATTTTGAATACAGATTTCTGCGGCTAGAATGCACTTGCTAAAGCATTTTATTTTTGGTCATTCTGTTCACAGACGCCTGAACTTGCTTCTCACTGCTTCTTATAGGGTCAGACACCGGCAGATTTTTGGACCATACCTGACCTGGGAGTGGTTGATGGCACAGTGTAAGGAGAGATTTACCTTGCTTTTAATCCTTACAACATCATCTTGGAAGTTTTTTGCTCTGATATTGGTACAAGCTGTGAAAAGATATTTGCTTCACCCTCAGAACAACAATATCTCACTCTACCAAGCACCAAAACAAAAAAATAAATCACAGTCAGTTGCAAAGACCAAGACAGGAGGCAGAACATTTTCTGAGAAAATTTACAGGGAATCATTTCACTCAGTTTTATTATCAATGCCAGATTTTGGTCGTTTATACCCAGGCCTCCACATGATTGAATATAAATTTCTACTTATAATGACAACACTGCCCTTTGTGTTTCTTACATATTTACAAATGAAAATCTAAATACTTTTCTGAAATAGTTTCATGTTTAATTTATGGTATTATTATCCTACTGAATCACATGACGCATAACGCCATGAATTAAACATTCAGTAATTTCCTCAAACACATTGGCACTGTCACTTGTGGTGATATTCTGAGCTAAACCATCATAATACTGAAATTATTAATATGAAAATGCATTCAATTGGGAGATTTTGATGTCACCACCAAAAGGAGGTCTATCTAAACCAGCCATAATATTGCATGTTCCATCCCAATTAACAATACAGGTCCCGATCTCTTCACATGGACCATTTCACCACCTACATTTCAGTCAATCAGAAGACAAAGGCAGATACCATCTCCATGATGAAGGACCTCTGGATAGAAGGTGGTTATTGTCTCCCCCTCTGACTTGCAAATAATCATGTTGTTTAGGGGTCCTAAAAATCTACAACCCCATTACCGTGATGGATTGAAAGATATTTCAAAATTGTTGGTTATAAGGAAATACTTGGACAGGTCAAAGTTTTAATATTACACAATTTTATTTTTTGTATATTAGGTGGCAGAACAACAGTTGGATACAACTGTAATGTGGTTGTCTCATTAAACTGAACCTGATGACTGCTAGGAGCACAGGTAGAATTTCATAACATTTCTCTGGGCTATCAATGGGCAAGGCACAGATTTCCCAGAGCTAATTGCATTCTCCGGCAACCCCAATTCTGCAATCCTACTTCAGATTGGAGGTACGCAAATATGGAAGTCCAGGGGGAGTTCCAATCTCCCTTGACATCATCCAAGATCAATGACATTAAACTTAAAAATATTATCGCCCCCAAATCAAATCACATCAAAAAAGATAGGAGCGCTTGTCACATATATTACACAGCAGGCCAAATGCCATAAAAATGAATGCCATGCCTAGGATAAGCTACTTACTATTAACGATCTCACCAAACGTGCAGGGCCTTGCACTATTATATACAAAAATTGTTCCAGGACTTCCTGTACAAAGGGGAAATACCACCGATCAATATAGTAAGACTGTAGTGACACAAATGGAGAGAGGAAGAGTGAGGGATTCCAGATATGCTGCAATGTGAATGTGTCCTCCTTGCAGTAAACTATGAAAGGGAAAGATCCAAAGGTAATCCTTTAGACAACCTACAGTTTACCAAGACCAGTCCTAGTACTATCCAAAGCCCAATCACACCAGGGACTTTGAGGAATGTGGATAAACTCACAGAGAAGGACATAAGGTAAGCAGAGCTTCCAACATGGGAAAACCCCAAACGGTTTACATTGCTGGTCAGTTTCCACACACAGTTTCTTTTAAAGTGACTCCCAACTTTGTTTATATTAGAGACCCGCCCACAAGAGGTGTCTTTCACCAATGCCTCTAGAGGCAGAGGCTGGTTGCTGGCAGGCTGAGTGGATCAACCAGCCTCACCAACACCACACACAGTGGTTCTTCTCTCCTTCGTCCTTGAGCATCTTCCAGCTACAAAGTTGCGAATCACATCTTTAGACAACAGCCCAAGTACAACTGTTTCAGCTGCTTAGAAAGTGCCTGACAACATAAATGGACCCTTAGGCAATATAAATATTCTATTAGTTTCACAATAGTTGTAAACAATTTTACAACACCAAGTTATAGTCCAGCAATTTTATTTTAAATTCACAAGCTTTCGGAGGCTTCCTCCTTCCTCAGGTGAACGATGTGTAATTGATCAAATTGTAGAAAGCATCCTCTGGATTGACTGGATCTGAATATGAGGTGTTACTGCCCTCTAGTGACAGAAATGATGCTACTGCAGAGCCAAGTGACAGTTGAAACATGAATTTATGAGGGAGTTACTTTGGCCGTCTGGGAGTAGAGGGGCCTGTGCAGACCCAGTAACTGTGTAATCAACTCTTTATAAATGGACAATCTGTATTAGGTTAGCAACTGAACTTAATGCTGTATGAGAACTGGAAACAAAAACACATTATTTAAAGTTACAAGGATAGACTTCGAATGGAGAGCAACATGGATCATATAGTAATGCTTAAAAGAGACTGGGTTAAAACTGGGTGGGTAGGTAGATAGAGTTTGTCTCATTATTGTTCTTCACAACACAAGTTTTTAATTTTCTTCAACAATCTTCTCCTCTTCCTGTGTTAACTCCTTGCCAGTCAGGTTCTGGTATCAAGCTAAAGTGACCACTATGTTTAAGTTTTAATGTGGAGTGTTGGCCAAGGGGGGGGGATGGGATGTTCATGCACATGCACTTACTGCAAGGGTGCTGAGGCCAACTGTACCAGCAGTTCTGCTGACATCTGCTGGTTCAGTATAGATCCGGGACTGGACTGTAGACCTTCGTAGTCTGTATAGCATTGTTGCTCAGCGGATAAACTCACTGAGCCATTGGGGAGTCCATAGCACAAGTTTACTTGCAGTTGCCAGTGTTCACAGCATCAAACTACTGCTGGGTGTCTTATCAGTGAATCTGCACAGCGTTCTCACATTTCTCAACCTCAGAATAAACCTGGACTGAACCTTTGTGGGGAGGGGAGCAATAAGAAAGCAGTAATGCAGTCCTGGTACAGCGCAGCTGTGACAGTTGCATGTCAGGTGCTGACTGCACCCTTGGAACCCCAAGCAGACCTTGCCCCATAATGTACAGTCAGTTAATTTACATCTTTCGAGCTTTTTCCCAGAGCTTAGAACATGACACACTGGGAGAGCACCAAATCACAGGGAAGGGTTATCAGCCACCAGCAGCTGTTAAAGGGCTGCTGGCTGATCTTAAAGATGCGTCCGTTTTTCAGATCCCACAATTGCCTCCACAAGAAATGCTCCATGCACTGATGAGGTATTGGAGGCTGCAGGACAGGAAGTCCCTATGTGGACGAGAGAGCCACAAGCAAGGCAGAGGATTCATTTGGTTGAAGTCATCCCTTGAAGTACCTGGTACAAATGAGCTCTGAGCACGTTGTTCAAGTGCTCCAGGCGCATTATGGTGCTTGCCTTTAATTGCATATAAATTGGGGCCTTAATGTGCCTTGCACGGAGTAGCCCCAATTTTAACCCTGCCCGCTTGGCGTGAAGAGGGCAGGTGGATAGTTAAAATGGAGGCCAGGGGGCTCGCATCACATTTCCGCCACCCGAGATTTTAACTTCCGGGTTTTGAGGAGCGTTTCGAGCTGCCCAATGCAGGCAGGCGGGGGCCTCTTAAATACTGAAATGTTGCTGACCGTGACGTAATTCGGACCCCGACATAATTTTAACATTGTAAAGCGCAAAACGTGTACAATCTCAGAGCCACCAGCAAAAGCGGATGACAAACAGCATCGGGCCAGAAGGCAACCGTTGCCACGGGATATCCCCCAGCCTCCTTCGGCTACGATCAGCCTGAACCCCATTGCTGTTGGACTTACCTTGCCGGGGACTGGTTCCTTTGGTCCCCAGTGGCCTCTGGCTCCATCCCCAATTCCACATCCCACCTGCCGACCATGACATCACTCTGGCCAATTTTGAGCAGGAGACAGAGCAGAACTATTTAAATGAGGCCTGGGAGTTAAAACAGTCTGGGCCTCACTCTGAGAAGTCCGTGGGGATTTCCCTCCCGCCCTGAACGAGCCCCAAGTTAAATCTGGAGCTACTCAGTGTGTAAATTCTAACTCCTGCTGGTACTTGAGACCTGCACAATAGGGTGCTGTGCACATCAAGCACTGAGTAGGCCTCAGGCCTCAGCACCCAACAATGTGAGGTGTCCGTGACAGATATATTGCAGCACTTTAGGCACCATGGATGGCAGTATCATTCCTGTCATGGTACATGTGTGAGGACTGTCCTATTCAGAATGGACTTTGTACCAAATTGTTTCATCATCTGGCAGCATTAGGATCTAACTGTCCTGAGCAATTCTTGTGGTCGGGACTGACAGCATCAGAATGGAAAGGCAGAGGTATACGCTCAATGTTTACTTTTCTCAGTAATAGAAGCAGAAGAAGAATCAAGAAGGAAAAGTTTTATTTATAGCCACATTACAGATATTAAATACGCCAGGCACCCACTGGACACAATATTTACCCAGCAGGCAAAAGCCAACCAAAAGACAAAGTAATGTTCAGTCACACTGCTGTATTCAGTCACATCAATCTGCCTGACAATATCTTATCTTTTGGGGCCAACATTTCTCCTCGTCATCACTGAAAGACATGAAGAATCGATCCAATCAGTGCCTAAGCTACAAGAATAAAAAAATTATAAAAAGGACATAAAGTTCTGGAAATACACATCAGAGCAATCAGCACCTGACAGGAGAAAAGACAGGATTTTTTGGATGTAGACCATCAAAATTGTAAAGGGAAGACCAAAGAGTGCCTCAAGCCTCATTCCTGCACGAATTCCTTTTTATGAATGTTAGCTCAGAAACATTTTAAGAAGCCACATTGCCACCTGGTGGAAAAATTAAAATCAGACCCAACAACAAATCTCAAATCATTCTTCGACTTCACGCTTTCAGAAATTCCTTCCTTATGAGGAATATAATCAACAGATTACAAGAATTAGCATTGGCTGAGACACATGGAAAGAGAGTATTCAAAGTATGAGAGGGTTTATTAGCCTGTGTGTGCTGCTTTTGACAATATCACTGAATTAAGCCATGGTTAGAATGTGGCTCACCAAAGCAAGGTTTATCCAAGAATGCTTTTGTTACCTCCAACTTCTTCACCTCCACCATTTCCCCGGTACAATCACCACTGCTGTGCCCTTAATTAAGTTGGAGAGCGGCAAGCTTGAACATTCCTGTCGGTTGGTAGGTTGGTACTTAGTCTCCAGTGGAACCTGGACTCCTGACATCGCTCTCCCACCATCCCTCTCCCACCATCCCTCTCTCGCCATCCCTCTCCCACCATCCCTCTTGCACCATCCCTCTCCCACCATCCCTCTCCTTCCATCTTTCTCTCACCATCCATCTCTCACCATCCATCTCTCACCATCCCTCTCCCACCATCCCTCTCCCACCATCCCTCTCTCTCCATCGCTCTCCCACCATCCCTCTCCCACCATCCCTCTCTCGCCATCGCTCTCCCACCATCCCTCTCTCGCCATCGCTCTCCCACCATCCCTCTCCCACCATCCCTCTCTCGCCATCGCTCTCCCACCATCCCTCTCCCACCATCCCTCTCTCGCCATCCCTCTCCCACCATCCCTCTTGCACCATCCCTCTCCCACCATCCCTCTCCTTCCATCTTTCTCTCACCATCCATCTCTCACCATCCCTCTCGCACCATCCCTCTCCCACCATCCCTCTTGCACCATCCCTCTCCCACCATCCCTCTCCTTCCATCTTTCTCTCACCATCCATCTCTCACCATCCATCTCTCACCATCCCTCTCCCACCATCCCTCTCGCACCGACCCTCTCCCACCATCCCTCTCCTTCCATCTTTCTCTCACCATCCATCTCTCACCATCCATCTCGCACCATCCCTCTCCCACCATCCCTCTCCTTCCATCTTTCTCTCACCATCCATCTCTCACCATCCCTCTCTCACCATCCATCTCTCACCATCCCTCTCCCACCATCCCTCTCGCACCATCCCTCTCCCACCATCCCTCTCCCTCCATCTTTCTCTCACCATCCATCTCTCACCATCCATCTCTCACCATCCCTCTCTCACTATCCCTCTCCAATTTTTATCACTGACCCAGTAATATGATGATCACAGCAAAATGCACGTTGAACAGACATTCTGTCAAAGAATTTAGTGGTTCCATCGTTGAATTAATTGCAACTCAGTGGGCAAGCTAATCCCCACCGGTCATTTTTATTTTCCACAGCAAAAATCTGCCACATTTTTCTCGAAAAGTTCATTAAAATACCATACCAAGCTAAAGCAGATTTCCCAAACAAATCTCTTTATAAATTTTACTCCCTTTTTTATTGTGGAATGGTCAATAGAAAATAGTGCAGAAAACTGCTAATTTCACCTTCTCTCCCAGCTTTAACACTCATCGCCACAGTTATTGCCATTAAACAATAGCAAAAAACAAATCCCCACAGGTTAAATTTTCATTTTTACCGCCAGGGTATTAAGCATTGCCTGAGCGAAGCGCAAAAAGATAAATCTGGCGGGGAGGATCACAAGCCCCTTATACAATCTGCCGGATTTTCCTTCTATTAATTTCAGCTCAAAAGGGTAGGCAAATTTTTCCCCAATGCAGTTCTCTTTGAAAGAGGGGATTTGTTCCACTGTTTTAAGGTACAGAATTGAGGCAAGGCTTGTCAATGGAGAGACTGGACCTTCAGCCTTGTTCTTCAATCAGCTAAGAACATAAGAACATATGAAATAGGAGCAGGAGTCGGCCATACAGCCCCTCGAGCCTGCTCTGCCATTTAATAAGATAATGGCTGATCTTCGACCTCAACTCCACTTTCTTGCCCGATCTCCATATTCCTTGATTCCTTTGGAGTCCAAAAATCTATCAATTTCAGCCTTGAATATATTCAACAACTCAGCTTCCACAGCCCTCTGGGGTAGAGAATTCCAAAGATTCACAATCCTCTGTGTGAAGAAGTTCCTCCTCATCTCAGTCTTAAATGGCCGACCCCTTATCCTGAGACTATGCCCTCCAGTTCCAGACTCTCCAGCCAGGGGAAACAAACTCTCAGCATCTACCTTGTCAAGCCCCAAAGTGAATAACCTCACATTTCCCTACATTATACTCCATCTGCCACCTTCTTGCCCAATCACTTAACCTGTCTATATCCCTTTGCAGACTGTTTGGTCTCGATATTACCAGGGCGGCGGGTTCGCGGCAGGGGGTCCATTGGGCGCGTGGGTAACGTGCCCGGTGAAATCAGTCTGCCCCGCGCGCAATCGCAGGCTGATTCGATCCGCTTACCTGGTCTTCCGGGTTCACCGCTGCTGAGCTGCACATCAGGCGGACTGTGCATGCGCAGTAAGGTTTGTCAGCTGGAGGAGCTCTATTTAAAGGGGCAGTCCTCCACTGACTGATGCTGCAAGAAATAGGAACAATTACAGCATGGAGCAGCCCAGGGGGAAGGCTTTTTTTTTATTCGTTCATGGGGTGTGGGTGTCGCTGGCGAGGCCGGCATTTATTGCCCATCCCTAATTGCCCTCGAGAAGGTGGTGGTGAGCCGCCTTCTTGAACCGCTGCAGTCCGTGTGGTGACGGTTCTCCCACAGTGCTGTTAGGAAGGGAGTTCCAGGATTTTGACCCAACGACAATGAAGGAATGGCGATATATTTCCAAGTCGGGATGGTGTGTGACTTGGAGGGGAACGTGCAGGTGGTGTTGTTCCCATTTGCCTGCTGCTCTTATCCTTCTAGGTGGTAGAGGTCGCAGGTTTGGGAGGTGCTGTCGAAGAAGCCTTGGCGAGTTGCTGCAGTGCATCCTGTGGATGGTACACACTGCAGCCACAGTGCACCGGTGGTGAAGTGAGTGAATGTTTAGGGTGGTGGATGGGGTGCCAATCAAGCGGGCTGCTTTATCTTGGATGGTGTCGAGCTTCTTGAGTGTTGTTGGAGCTGCACTCATCCAAGCAAGTGGAGAGTATTCCATCACACTCCTGACTTGTGCCTTGTAGATGGTGGAAAGGCCTTGGGGAGTCGGGAGGTGAGTCACTTGCCGCAGAATACCCAGCCTCTGACCTGCTCTTGTAGCCACAGTATTTATATGGCTGGTCCAGTTAAGTTTCTGGTCAATGGTGACCCCCAGGATGGGTTTGGTGGGGGATTCGGCGATGGTAATGCTGTTGAATGTCAAGGGGAGGTGGTTAGACTCTCTCTTGTTGGAGATGGTCATTGCCTGGCACTTGTCTGGCGCGAATGTTACTTGCCACTTATCAGCCCAAGCCTGGATGTTGTCCAGGTCTTCTTGCATGTGGGCTCGGACTGCTTCATTATTTGAGGGGTTGCGAATGGAACTGAACACTGTGCAATCGTCAGCGAACATCCCCATTTCTGACCTTATGATGGAGGGAAGGTCATTGATGAAGCAGCTGAAGATGGTTGGGCCTAGGACACTGCCCTGAGGAACTCCTGCAGCAATGCCCTGGGGCTGAGATGATTGGCCTCCAACAAGCACTACCATCTTCCTTTGTGCTAGGTATGACTCCAGCCACTGGAGAGTTTTCCCCCTGATTCCCATTGACTTCAATTTTACGAGGGCTCCTTGGTGCCACACTCGGTCAAATGCTGCCTTGATGTCAAGGGCAGTCACTCTCACCTCACCTCTGGAATTCAGCTCTTTTGTCCATGTTTGGACCAAGGCTATAATGAGGTCTGGAGCCGAATGTTCCTGGCGGAACCCAAACTGAGCATCGGTGAGCAGGTTATTGGTGAGTAAGTGCTGCTTGATAGCACTGTCGATGACACCTTCCATCACTTTGCTGATGTTTGAGAGTAGACTGATGGAGCGGTAATTGGCTGGATTGGATTTGTCCTGCTTTTTGTGGACAGGACATACCTGGGCAATTATCCACATTGTCGGGTAGATGCCAGTGTTGTAGCTGTACTGGAACAGCTTGGCTAGATGCGCAGCTAGTTCTGGAGCACAAGTCTTCAGCACTACAGCTGGGATGTTGTCGGGGGCCATAGCCTTTGCTGTATCCAGTGCACTCAGCCGTTTCTTCATATCACGTGGGGTGAATCGAATTGGCTGAAGACTGGCTTCTGTGATGGTGGGGATATCGGGAGGAGGCCGAGATGGATCATCCACTCGGCACTTCTGGCTGAAGATGGTTACAAACACTTCAGCCTTGACTTTTGCACTCACGTGCTGGACTCCGCCATCATTGAGGATGGGGATGTTTGCAGAGCCTCCTCCTCCCGTTAGTTGTTTAATTGTCCACCACCATTCACGACTGGATGTGGCAGGACTGCAGATCTTTGATCTGATCCGTTGGTTGTGGAATCGCTTAGCTCTGTCCATAGCATGTTGCTTCCGCTGTTTAGCATGCATGTAGTCCTGAGTTGTAGCTTGACCAGGTTGGCACCTCATTTTTAGGTACGCCTGGTGCTGCTCCTGGCATGCTCTTCTATACTCCTCATTGAACCAGGGTTGATCCCCTGGCTTGTTGGTAATGGTAGAGTGAGGAATATGCTGGGCCATGAGGTTACAGATTGTGCTGGAATACAATTCTGCTGCTGCTGATGGCCCACAGTGCCTCATGGATGCCCAGTTTTGATCTGCTAGATCTGTTCTGAATCTATCCCATTTAGCACGGTGGTAGTGCCACACAACACGTTGGATGGTGTCCTCAGAGCGAAGACGGGACTTCATCTCCACGAGGATTGTGCGGTGGTATCTCCTACCAATACTGTCATGGACAGATGCATTTGCGACAGGAAGATTGATGAGGACGAGGTCAAGTAAGTTTTTCCCTCGTGTTGGATCGCTCACCACCTGCCGCAGGCCCAGTCTGGCAGCTATGTCTCAGGTTAATGATGCCTCACTCCAGTTCTTATTGGATGGGGTGAGGAGGAGGGGGAGGACAGAGATCTTCCCCCCGGCGAGCGGGAGGAAGCGGCCTGCCTCTGCCACCAAGAAGGCCTGGCTCGAGGTGGCAGAGGAGGTCACCTGCACCACCAACATATCGCCCACCTGCATACAGTGCAGGAGGCGCTTCAATGACCTAAGTAGGTCAGCCAAAGTGAGTACACTTACTCATTCCCCTACACTCCATCTGCCACATCACCGCCCCCCACCCCACACCTCCTTCTGCACTGCCAACACTGCTCTGTCACATCACCCCTCACACCCACTCAAACCTCATCCTCATCTTACCTGCACTTACTCACCTCGCCAGTACTCATCCTGCCACTACCACTCAACCCAATCCTCATACAATCTCATGGATCTATCTCATACTCACTCTCTCATGCATCTCATTCACGGTCAGCCTCACTCAACCTGCCACTACCTGTGCTGCAGCCACAGGGCATGTATCACATATGTGCAGTAGGAAGCGTAAGGCAAACGTGTCGTGAGCATGAAGGGGATGCACAAGGGTGTTTGAGGGTTTGTCATGGTTTTTACTTATAATTAATTACTGAGCAACTCACTTCACATATTATATTGGCACCACTACTGCCACGTCTTTGCGAATTTTGTCTGGTTTGTGCAACAATGCCCTTTCCTGAGGATCACAATGAAGACCCACACCTGATGCCACCCATTGTGTCACTGCAGAGTGGGTGTAGGTGTATTTTCAGGGCTCTTTTGTGCAGACGACTGAGAGACGTCGGAGATGTCCCCGGTGGCACGCTGGAAGGATGCGGAGGAGAAGTTGTTGAGGGCAGTGGTGACTTTGACAGCGACAGGTAAGAAGATGGTGCTCGGGCCAGCCGGGAGCAGCTCGGCATGAAGGAGACTGCAGATGTCCACGACTACATGTCGAGTGACTCGGAGCCTCCGTGTGCACTGCTGCTTAGAGAGGTCCAGGAAGCTGAGCCTCGGTCTGTGGACCCTGAGGTGAGGGTAGTGCCCTCTGCGACGCATCTCTCTCTGCGGTTGTCCTCCCTCCTGCTGTGCAGGTGGATGTGTCACAGCACTGTGTTGTGGAGCTCCACGTGTCAGAGGTGGATGGCGTGGCCGGCGAGGCTGGTGATGCTGTTCGCCCTCCGAGGAGGTCATGACTGCAGCTACGGCGGCCCCCATCTGGAAGATGTACATTTGAGGGGGCCCGCAAGGTAGGTACATGTGTCTGGACACAGGGGTAAGTGTGCAAGTTGGTGAATTTTAGTGTTAGGAGGAGGGTGGTGGAGGCCAAACTTTGTCCAAAGTGACAGAGTGGCCTCCTGAAATGAGTGAGGGTCTCCCCCCGACCTGTCAAATGGACCTTTGCAGCTGCCACAGGCTGATGGCTACAACACGTCCATTTGAACTGGGAGTGTTTCCCCCAGTACGGGAAACAGTCCCAGTTGTTTGCAAAATCCCACCCCATGTAAAATATCTCCTTAATCAGGTCTCTAAACAACCTGAAATACCTAAATAAAAACTGTAAGATGCACCCCGCCGGCTTTAATTGCCTGCTGGAGTCCCACATGCGGGGGCTGTGCGCGCACATCAGCGCGTCAGTGGGGAACCCGGAAGTGGGCGGGTTGAAGCCGGGCTCCCGACCCGCTCCGGGATTCCCCGATTTTCGGAGCCCCCCTGCCAGGAACGCACCCGATAGCGGGTGCTAATATCGAGCCCTTTGTGTCCTCCTCACGGCTTACTTTCCCACCTAGCTTTGTATCGTCAGCAAACTTGCATACATTACACTCGGTCCCTTCATCTAAGTCATTAATGTATATAGTAAATAGCTGAGGCCCAAGCACCGCTCCTTGTGGCACCCCACTAGTTACAGCCTGCCAACCTGAAAATGACCCGTTTATCCCAACTCTCTGTTTTCTGTCCATTAACCAATCTTCTATCCACGCTAATATGTTACCCCCAACCCCATGAGCCCAACCTCTAAACAATCCCCTATATCACAAGTATGTGCACAGTATTACTGGATCATTATGGAACTATTGAATTACATTTATCCAACAAAACAATGAATAGAGTGTATGGTTTACGATGATGCAAATGTGCAAGTAGCCCACATTAAAATAGATGAATGATCTCGTCTGATAATTGCTACCACACATGGAACAACTCTGTGTTGACATTTGAGTTGGGTTAAAAACTAAAGCACATGATAGTGATTTGTATCTTTAATCTGAAGTCCTATCCTTCAATCAGTTTGTCTCCCCTCAGTTCCCGATGTTACTGCTCACGTGCGGCTCAGACTTACTCTTGGTAGAGATTCATCTTATTGAGATTGTAACATTCCCAATGACTAGAATGAAGCTGCAGCCTAGACAAAGGAAAACATTTTTTTATAACAGGAGCATATTACTATCAGAGTTTGTTTCAATGAAGGTGAGGCTGGCCAGAGATTAAGTCCTTCATATAATTTAAATTTAGTACCATTCAAATAGTAATTGATGCTTATTGACAGATTATAATTTATCTGTGCTATTTATTAAACAGAAACAATAGCTGTGTGCACCTGGTGCAACTTAGACAATAACCAAAATATCAGGTATCTATGGGATGTTTTCACCCATCAGGGACTGCACTGTCTTGGATGAAGTAAAGCTGTGATCAGCTAAGCAATGAATAAACATCCAGCTCCATCTTCACTGTGAGTAAATGTACTTTATTGTAACCCTATCTGAGCTGAAATTCAGTTTACTCACAAGATCACAAGATTGATACAGATGAGGAAGGCGATTCGGGCCTATTTTAGCTAATCCATACAGAGCCACTACAGTCCCTATCATTGCATCTGGAGAGGGATTTCCTCATTTCCTCAGGGCTTCTCCTGCTCCTTCACCGTCACTTTGAAGCTCAGCTTATGCGTGTAAACAGAGATTCTATTCATGTTACAGCGGCAAAGCGGTAGACATCCTGAGGAAATTCGCCTCCAGCTGTTTCTTGAACGATTCAAGGGTTTTCGTCCACTACCCCTTACTTGAAGTCCATTCCACCTGTGTGAAGAAAAATTCCTAAATTTGCCTTTTACTAGTTGAACCTGTGTTCCCTTGTCCTACTCTCACAGTTTGGTTTGAAGTAATTTTTCCAGATCCACCTTTTCTATACCATTTATTATCTTTTTTCTCTATAAGATCATCTCTCAGCTGCCTCCTTTCAAGATCTAAAAGCTCAAATTTCTCCAATTCATACCAAATTAAGGATAGTTTAATGCAAAAGGTTGGAGTGATTCAAGGAGAAGGACCATCACCACCATCTCAGGGAAACTGGTTAATCTAAAGTAATCAGGTGGCCTGTCAATGATAAAGTCTACCCCTGCTGCCAGCAGCTGAGGAGCGCCACAATGAGACGCATGATACTACAAGAGTTGTGCTTGAGAGAACTGCTTCGGTAGATCTAGAGGGTTTTGCCATATGCTCCCACGTGTGTATCCCGCATTGTGGTAGTTTGCTGTGCCCTGCACAACTTTGCAGTCCAGAAGGGCCTGGATATGGAGGTTCCTGGGGAGCTGACCCCAGCTGCTATGGAGGCAGAGGAGCATGGAGTGAAGCATCAGGAGGACTCATAGGACTCTTCAGTGATGGCTGAAAGGGGCATCAGAACTCAAATTATCAATAAAATAGTCTCTGTCTCCCTTTGCAACCATTGTCATTATTCCTTATCCCCTGCCTTCCAACAAGTTACAAACCCTTCAATCCAGTACTCATCCTAGAAACTCACAGCATATCAGACCTCTTTAGCTCTACTGGACAGACCATGCCAGTCTTTATAACCTCCAACTTAGCATGAAGCAAGTGCACACTTTCCTGAATGACTATCATCTCCATGAATAACTGAGCACAAAATAAAGTGCATCTTCTCCCTTATTACAAGCAATTCAAAATTGAACATATGCAATCCAACTATTTCCTTACACTCTGTTTGCCCTGAGTATTTAAACATGCTTTGCTTTCTCCTATTCTAGTGCTTCTCCTAAGTGCAGTTTAAGATCAGTTGGCTGCTCCTGTGGTGCAAAAGGCTCATGTGACTGAGGGCCCTCTTCCCATGGTAACTTGGTGCTGGGACAGGGCCACTGCTGTCCTTATCTCTTCAGCACCTGCCTGCGGAACCTGGTATTGCATCCAACATGCCACCTGCATGGTGTTCTGAGGGGGAAGGCCAGATGCCTAGCACGTGTTGATGTCCCGAACAGTGGGCTGAATAGCAGCAGAGAAGCTTGATGTTTTCATCCTTTGAAATTCAACCCTCCCTGACCTCTTCAAGTGGGTGACAAAGCCTATCCCTGCTCCAATGGATAATGACCCTACCACGAGGGGCCCAAACAGCAGAAGAGGAGTGCTACGATAAGATACATTCAGCTACAAGATTGGTCGTCGAGATGCTCATCGGGGTCTTAAAGGGGCACTTTTGCTATATAGACAGGGAGGGGCTCTGCAGTATGCTTCAGATTGTAGGTCACGCATAGTTGTAGCCTGCAGAGCCCTGAAGCGTTGCCAGTTGCCACGGCTGCCACTCTCCCCTGCCCATGATAGCCAGCACGCTTTCTTCGAGGGAGGAGAGGGTGTAAAGGGGGGCTCTTCCTCCTCCGGTGCCAGCCTGCTGTCTAGAGCTATGTACCACCTTCTCCTGCAAGAACAAAGGGAGAATGTTAGTGAGAGTCTTGTGAGGTGTTTAGAGAATGTGCCTGCCATGGTTGTCAGATGTGAATTGTGAGTAAGTGAGGGTTGTAATAGTGTGAGTCTGAGGATAAAGAGGTGGAGTGAAGTATGGTACAGATTATAGGAGAGTGTAGGGAAGTAGGAGAGGGGAGTA
Organism: Heptranchias perlo; assembly: GCF_035084215.1. Lineage (NCBI taxonomy): Eukaryota > Metazoa > Chordata > Chondrichthyes > Hexanchiformes > Hexanchidae > Heptranchias > Heptranchias perlo. The sequence continues at coordinate 30,953,584 of NC_090342.1, read as the reverse complement.
TTGTGAATAGGTAGGCTGTAGGTAGTGGAGGTGTGAGCAGAGTGTAGGAGAGCAATATTCTTACCTTGACAACTCTAGTGAGCTCATTGAACTTTTTCCAGCATTACAGCCACATCCCAGGAGCTAAACTATTGGTATTGAACACCTTAGCAACATCTTCCCACTGTCTCCTGAGTTGACACCTGGGGGACTTCCTGGCACTTGGCGGGAAGAGGATGTCTCTCCTCCTGTCCACTGCCTACACCAGGGCCTCCATAGCAGCATCATTGGTGCTCTCTCAGTTCTTGTTGCAGCCATTTTACTGTTGTTGAATGTTCCCTTCGTTCAGCAGCCAGTGTGCTCCTCCTCTTTAAGGGGAGCTGGCTGCCTTTAAGTGGCCTCAGAGACACAGATATCCATTCCCCCCCCCCACCCCGATAGGGGTGCAACCAGCCATTAGTGTGGGTAGTGTTGGCTGCGCGCCTATGTGATTAAAATCATCAGGCAGCACAGATATTACGATCTGCCTGAGTCCGCGTTAACAGGCATGTACCATGCCTGCCACCCCCCTTCATGCCCGTTCCCGGGCGTGATCGGTATCTAGGCCATGATTCCACCCCAGCCTAAACCAATCATTTGATTGGCTGCACTCTTGCTTGGGCAGATGCATCTTACACCCTCCATCACTTCTGGCAGAATTTAGGGTGGAACTTAATGAGGCACGAAACAGAAAGATTCTCCCTTCCCCCCAAATTCTGACCCCCCTGAGAGGTCCGCCAGGTTTATTGCCTTTCCAATCCTCAGGAATTTCAGGCCTGGTGACTTTTTTCCAATTTTTATTACGCTGTCAAAGACAGCTTCAGAATATAGAGGCTTTGGAACTGGGATGAGCAGCATAAGCTCAGCTCCTCTCCTCTCCTTTCTCTTGCACCTCCCCCCCCCTCAAAAAAAAACAAAATTATACCACAATTTTATAGGGACAATAATTTTAAGAAAAAATGCTTAGCAAACTTTGTTTGCAAATAGAGATGAGCCATTCATCATTTTCACCCATGCAGATAATGTGATGTGTTTAATATGTTAATGTCATTATGTTATGCATTTGGCAAATTTCTTGCTTGTAAATACTTTCTGTGAAGACAGTGCTGTTTTAAAATTGAAAGCAGCGAGACAGATACTTCATAACAGATGCAGCAAATTATCTATCCAACCAAACAACAGGACATTCTTTTTATTAATGAATTATTTCATTAAGCTTCAATGGACACAATGGGATCACAGTATGTTGTAATTCAGGAAAGTCAGTTTGAGTGAAAGATGAGTCCACAGGTCAAGATTTGCAACAAAAGCTGTTGTCAATTTTTTTTTTTTTTTAATTCGTTCACGGGATGTGGGAGTCGCTGGCAAGGCCGGCATTTATTGCCCATCCCTAATTGCCCTCGAGAAGGTGGTGGTGAGCCGCCTTCTTGAACCGCTGCAGTCCGTGTGGTGACAGTTCTCCCACAATGCTGTTCGGAAGGGAGTTCCAGGATTTTGACCCAGCGACAATGAAGGAACGGCAATATATTTCTAAGTCGGGATGGTGTGTGACTTGGAGGGGAACGTGCAGGTGGTGTTGCTCCCATGTGCCTGCTGCCCTTGTCCTTCTAGGTGCTGGAGGTCACGGGTTTGGGAGGTGCTGTCGAAGTGGGACAGCTCTCCCAATTTTGGCACAAGTCCCCAGATGTTAGTAAGGAGGACCTTGCAGGGTCGACTGGGCTTGGTGTTTTGCCGTTGTTGTGTCCGGTGCCTAGTGGTCCGACCGGTTTTATTCTTATTATGACTTTTCGTAGCGAGATTTTACAACTGAGTGGCTTGCTAGGCCATTTCAGAGGGCAATTAAGAATCAACCACATTGCTGTGGGTCTGGAGTCACATATAGGCCAGACCGGGTAAGGGCAGCAGGCTTCCTTCCCTAAAGGACATTAGTGAACCAGATGGGTTTTTACGACAATCCGGTAGTTTCATGGCCATCATTACTGATACTAGTATTTTAATTCCAGATTTTTATTTAATTAATTGAATTTAATTAATTAATTGAATTTAAATTCGCCAGCTGCCGTGGCAGGATTTGAACTCATGACTCTGGATTTTAGTCCAGGCCTCTGGATTACTAGCCCAGTAACATAACCACTATGCTACCGTACCCTATTACTGTATGGATGCAAATTCATTACTGCTTTTAAATATTTTGCGAAATGAAATGCTACATTATATTTACTTTTCCTTGAACTGTGCATTTTGGTGGACTATGAAAGGGAGGAGGAATGGCAAAAGGTCAGGGGTTAGACCCTAAGCACCACCGTATGCAGGAAGGCCAATTCAAAATCATACATTGGCCATACCATATTCGGCACATGCTCCACAAATTCCATCCCTCCATATCAGATGACTGCTGCAGGGATGTGGCCAGAAGGGCCCCCTCCTGCACATATTCTGTTCATGCCCCTGCATCCAGCCATTCTGGACAGCGCCAGGACAAGACTGGTCTCACAATCTCAGAGGGCCCAGCTCAGTGTTTGCTGGGTCAGCCCAACAAGAGACAGCCCAAACAGGTGATTTTCTCCACATGAGCCGCCTCATCTAATCCCACTCTTTTGGTCACTTCCCGTACACTTTAATATTAATCTTTTTCTAGTAACTATCCAATTCTCTTTTAAAATAATTTATGGACACTGCTTCAACAACGGTTGTGGAGGTGAATTCTATATTGTGACCGCCCTCTCATTTTTTTCCAATCTCTCTAATCATTTTTAATGATTATTTTAAACTTGTGTTGTCTTGTTCCCATCTCACTGACGAATGGGAAGAATCTATCACTATTTATCTTTTCAGATTTCTCCAGTATCTAGAAGATTTCTATCAGATCACTCCTAAACCTTCTCAGCTCTAGTGAAAAAAGCCCTAATTTCTCAAATCTCTTCATAACTGTGACCCCTCATCCCTGGTAACATCCTTGCGAATCTATGCTGCCCTTTCCCATTACTTTTATATCCTTCCTATAATGGGTTACCCAAAACTGTACACAGTAGTTCAATTGTGGCCTGAGGTCTTATGCAATTTTAACATTACTTCCTTACTTTTATATTCTATACCTCTAGATACAAAAATAAAGATCTCTTTTGTCTTTTTGTGGCTTTATCTACTTGCACCTTTAAGGACCTGTGTATCTACACACCAATGCCCCTCCATTTAAGGTGTATTTCTTTCCCCTATTCTTACTTCCAGAATGCACTATTCCACACTTCTCTACATTAAATTGCACCTGCTACCACCTGCCAATATATATTTTCCTCCTGCTGTCTCTCAAAGCCCTCATCACAATTTGTTATACATCCCAATTTAATGTCATCAGCAAATTTTGATATTTTTTTTTCAATCCCTAAGATCATTTCTGCGCATGGGAAATAAGAGCAGTCCCCACAGACCCCCATGGAATACCACTTACCACATCTTTCCAATCTGAGAAATTTTCCTTTACCCCCACCCTTTGCTTTCTGCCCTCCAATCATTTCTGTCTCCATGTTACTACATCCCCTTTAATTCCATCTGCCATTATTTCTTATGTTATGCCATATCAAATGCTTTTTGAAAATCCATATAATCACAGCCACTGTATTTCCTTTGTTATTTCTTCAAAGAAATCTATTAGGTTGGTCAAGCACAAAAAGCCCTTTAGAAAGCTGTGCTGACTGGTCGTGATTAACCAAAAACTTACTAGTTTCATCCCACTTTATAGGATAACTAATTGGCCTATAATTTCCTGGCTCATCCCCATCTACTTTGGTGCGGCCACACCTGGAATACTGTGTACAGTTTTGGTCTCCTTATTTAAGGAAGGATATACTTGCTTTACAGGAGGTGCAACAAAGGTTCACTAGATTGATTCCTGAGATAATAGGGTTGTCCTATGAGGAGAGATTGAGTAGAATGGGCCTATACTCTGTGGAGTTTAGAAGAATGAGAAGTGATCTCATTGAAACATATAAGATTCTGAGAGGGCTTGACAGGGTAAATGCTGAGAGGCTGTTTTCCCTGGCTGGAGAGTCTAGAACTAGGGGGCATGGTCTCAGGATAAGGGGTCGGCCATTTAGGACTGAGATGAGGAGAAATTTCTTCACTCAGAGGGTTGTGAATCTTTGGAATTCTCTACCCCAGAGGGCTGTGGATGCTGAGTCGTTGAGTATATTCAAGACTGAGATCAACAGATTTTTGGACACTAAGGGAATCAAGGGATATGGGGATCAGGCGGGAAAGTGCAGTTGAGGTCGAAGATCAGCTGTGATCTTATTGAATGGCGGAGCAAGCTCGAGGGGCCTTATGGCCTACTCCTCGTCCTATTTCTTATGTTCTTATGATACTTTTCTGAATAGAGGAGTCATATTTGCAACCCTCCAGTCTTCTGGCATAGTTTTTCCATTCCACAGAATTTTGAAAAATTAAAATCAGAGCATCCACTATTTCTTCCCATGCTTCCCGGAGGCCCCATTCTCTCTTACTACGAATGTTTACATAGAAAACCTTAATGGTCTCTTTTGATCTTTTTGCTAATTTTCTCTCATATTTCCTGACATTTCTAATTTTCCTTTTTGTAACTTTCCAATACTTTATTTATTTGTCCTGTTTTTCATTTTTATTATTTGCCCTGTAAGGAATAACTGCTTTTTTCTTCGGTATCAAATTTAGTCTAATCCCCCTATTCATCCATGGAACCCCAACGTTTGATATACTGTTTGGTGCTTCTCAGGGTTGCCACAGCAACAGTGTAAGTGTACAGTCACTAATCTGGTGCCAGCAATATGCTCCTGACCTTGCCATTCCCAAGTCAGGAGCAGAGTGCCTCCCTGTGAGCTCCATGGCTTGCTCCTTGTAGGGCATGAGGTCTTTCAGGTTGGGATGCCCCTCCAGTGGCCTGCCTCTCACAGGCATTGTGAGCCAGTTTGTCCTACACCCAGATTGAGTGAATTATATGAAGGCAAGCAATTGAGGAGCATATGCAAGGTGGCATGGGACAGCTGAAGTAGAAGACATGGTGGTATCACCCTGTTAAAGTGGAGGAAAGGGTTTTAGGATTGCGCATGAAACTTATGTCAGGTCATTGAACTTCTTGTGGCACTGGTCTGTATTTCTGGAGGTGAGAAAGTTGGCAGTCAATGCCCGTGGCACCTTCCTCCACATGGCACATGTGACATTTTTATCAACCAACACTCCTGAGTTTAATTTCTCCTGCCAGTTCCACTCACCCCTCCCAGTGCTGACCCTGTGGATTCTGCCAGTGGATCAGCTATCACCACCCCTCTCCGCATCTCCCTCCAGAATGTCCGTTCACTTGTGAACAAGGCCCTTGCCATCCATGACCATATTGTGGATGATTGCATTGACATCATGGCCTTGACAGAAACCCGGCTGACGGGTGATGGTACCTTCCCCCTTAATGAAGCCTCCCTGCCTGGCTATATCTTCCATCGCCTGCCCCACCCAGACCACCGCGTTGGCGGTGTGGCCCTTATCACCAAATCACACTTTGGTCTGTCCCCCTACCCTTCTGGCACTTGCTCTTTCTTTGAACATCTCACCTTGTTTCACCCCTCTCACCTGTCCATTAAAATCCATGTTCTCTTCCGCCCATCCAAGTACCATGCCAAGTTTCTAACCGAGATATCTTCACTGCTTTCCTCCCTCAACTTCTGCACCGAATGACTTCTCATCCTTGGTGATTTCAACCCCCATCTTAACTCATTGTGCTCTCTCTCCTCTGAGTTCATTGTCCTCCTATGCTCCCTTATACTCACCCTCCACAGAAACTCCCCTACCAATATTTATGGCCTTGACCTTGCCATCTCATGTGGCCTCTCTACTCCCATCATGTCAATCATGGATAAGGCCATCTCTGATCATTGCCTTGTACCCTTCTCCACCAACATCCCCCTTCCCCCTCCCAACCCAACTTCCTTCTATGTCCGCCCCTGGAAAATTTTTTCCCCCAAGTCACTTACAACGGCACTTTCAAATTTCCAGTTGTCTAGCCTTTGGCCCTCCATTCACCACGACATTTCTGCAGCTACCGATCTGCTCAATCACACCCTCACCTCCACCTTTGATGCCTTTGTCCCCATTAAAACTATTACTCTCTCTCACCCTGGTCATTCCCTCTGGTATGGCCCTCATCTCCACTCCCTTAAGCCCAAGGAACACAGACTTGAACTTTTATGGAGGACAACTGTTTTAGCCATTCATCGCCAGATCTGGCTGGACCACATAAAGCACTATCAGATCCTGCTCTCCTCTGCCAAAACTACTTACTATTACAGGATCATCCTGGAATGCAAAGATAACCCCCATCTTCCCTTCTCCACTAAAAACCATCTTCTTAAATTGCACTCCCCTGCCACCACCACCGTCGCCTCCAACGAAAACTGCGAGGAGCTCATGGACTACTTTGTCACTAAGATTGAGACCATCCGTTCAGCTGCCTCTGCCGCTTCCCTCCCTTCCCCTAGCCCACTGAGCCAAACCTCCCCTAAGCATCCCCTCTGCCCTAGCCCTGAACTCACATCTTCCTCTAGTTTCTCTCCTATCTCCCCTCATGCCCTCTCCCGGCTCATCTTGACCATAAGACCCACATCCTGCTCCCTCGACCCTATTCCCACCAAACTGCTGACCACCCAATTTCCCTTCCTGGCCCCCGTGTTAGTTGATATTGTTAATGGTTCCCTTTCCTCAGGTACTGTCCCCCGCCCCTTCAAATCTGCTATCATCACCTCCCTCCTCAAAAAACTCATCCTTGACCGCTCTGTCCGGGGCAGACTACCGCCCCATCTCCAACCTCCCTTTCCTCTCCAAAGTCCTTGAACATGTTGCCGCCTTCCAAATCCATGCCCATCTTTCCCGCCATGCCATGTTTGAATCCCTCCAATCATATTGCTGCCCCTGCCACTGTACTGAAACAGCCCTTATCAAAGTCACAAATGACATCCTATGTGACTGTGACCATAGTAAATTATCCCTCCTCATCCTTCTCAACCTGTCTGCAGCCTTTAACATGGTTGACCACACCATCCTCCTTCAACGTCTCTCCTCCGTAAACCAGCTGAGTGGGTCTGCGCTCACCTGGTTCCATTCTTATCTGTCCCATCGTAGCCAGAGAATCACCTGCAATGGCTTCTCCTCCTGCTCCCATTCTGTTACCTCTGGACTCCCCCCAGGATCTATCCTTGGCCACCTCCTATTTTTCATCTCAATGTTGCCCCTCGGCGACATCATCTGAAAGCACAACATCAGATTCCACATGTACACTGACGACACCCAGCTCTACCTTGCCACCACCTCTCTCTACCTCTCATTTGTCACACTGCTTGTCTGACATCAAGTGCTGGATGAGTAAAAATTTGCTCCAACTAAATATTGGGTAGACCAAAGCCATTGTCTTTGATCCCTGTCGCAAACTCTGTTCCCTAGCCACCAACTCCATCCCTCTCCCTGGCCACTGACTGAGGCTGAACCAGACCGTTCGCAATCTTGGCGTCCTATTTGACCCTGAAATGAGCTTCCAACCATATATCCACTCCATCACCAAGACCAGCTACTTCCATCTCTGTAACATCGCCCGCCTCTGCCCCTGCCTCAGCTCATCTGCTGCTGAAACCCTTATCCATGCCTTTGTTACCTCCAGACTTGACTATTCCAATGCTCTCCTGGCCGGCCTCCCATCTTCCACTCTCCATAAACTTGAGCTCATCCAAAATTCTGCTGCCCATATCCTAACTCGCACCAAGTCCCATTCATCCATCACCCCTGTGATCGCTGCCCTACATTGGCTCCCAGTCCGGGAATGCCTCAATTATAAAATTCTGATTCTTGTTTTCAAATCCCTCCATGGCCTTGCCCCTCCCTATCTCTGTAACTTCCTCCAGCCCTACAACCCTCCGAGATCTTTGCGCTCCTGCAATTCTTGTCTCTTACGCATCACCGATTTTAATTGTTCCATCATGGCGGCCGTGCCTTCAGCTGCCTAGGCCCTAAGCTCTGGAATTCCCTCCCTCAACCTCTCCGCCTCTCTAACTTTCCCTCCTCCTTTAAGATGCTCCTTAAAACCTACCTCTTTGACCAAGCTTTTGGTGACCTGTCCTATCTTCTTACATGGCTCGGTGTCAAATTTTGTTTGAAAACTGCTCCTCTGAAGCACCCTGGGACATATTACTACATTAAAGGCGCTACATAAAGGCAAGTTGTTGTTGTTTCATCAAGGAGGAGCTGCAGGTTCGGTAAAATTGTGGCATCTTCTTCTTTGCCTCTGTGCCGTGCCTTGTCCTCTCTTTGGCTGTCTCTGCCAGCTGCTCCTGAAGTAGGCATTCTTGAAAACTGGCAGAAAAACATTCGTGGGACATCCAGTCAAGTTAGTTGACAGTTAACTCAATGAGCCAAGCGTTTTCCTCCTTACCTGCTGCGCCCCCAGCCCGTTGCTGTAACCTTCACCAAGAACTGGATTTTTAAAGGCTGCACTCTAATTTTTAAGCGCCTCAGTATATTACTCCAGTTTTGCAAAGGATTTACGCCAATGACTCATCTAATGGATATGAGCTAACCCATGAAACTCTGGTGCAAATGACGCTGCAGACTATGGATGGGCACAACTCATCTTGTATTGGCGCAAATACGGCCAAGTTACCATGTGGAAACTCAGGTTCTCTATTTTGAACAATGATTCTAGTTACCCAATTTTGTTTCTTATACTCCGTGCATTAATATACATATATTTTGGTTGGATTCCCTTGGTTTGACAATTTTTTTCTTTTATGGCCTTCCCCATCCTGATTTTCTCCTTTTTTCTGTCTTGTCATTTTTAACTGCTTTCAACCTTTCCCCTCCCTTATGATATTAGTTTGACCCCTCCCCAAAGTTCTAATTAACCCCTCCAAATGATTTTGGTCCCAGCTCTGCTCAGGTATAGGCTGTCCTGTCAGTACAGCTCATTCGTGCCCCAGAACTGATCCCAAAGCCCAAGGAATCTGAACCCTTTCTTGGAACACCACGCATTCGCCTGCCTAATCCATCTGTTGCTGTATTGGCTAGCATGTGGCAATCCTGAGATTACTAGCTTTAAGTTCCTATTTCATAATCTATAGCCTAACTCCTGTAATTCTCTTTACAGGAACTGAATCTTGCTCTTTCCCACACTGTTGGTTCCAACATGAACCACGATGTCCAGCCGATCCCTCTCCAAATGCTTTTGCGCCCATTCGGTAATGTCCATTAGCCTGACACATAGGAAGCAAAGTAGATTTAAAGGTTGTGGAAAAAACTAACTATTGCTCTCACTACCGAAACTCCTACTCCCACTGCATTCCTGCACTTAACTCTGCCCCCACCTTGAGAAACTACATTTTCCACAGGTGGCATGGCTTTGCTCGTGGTTGACCCACCCTGAGTTAATGCTCTTGGAACAAGTATTCAATACTGAAACTTATTTGCCACTGAAATTCCCTCAGGGGACCTCTATAGGTCTTTCCTACTCTTCTCCCCGCCCCCCACTTCCTATCTTCATCCTCTACACTCAACATGTGAGGTGACCACTTCTTGGAACATGTGTTGCAGAAAGCCTTCCATTTCCTATATACAACACAGTGTCTCCTGCTGTTTCTCCAGCTCAGTAACTTTGATCTGGACTGAATGCAGCTGGAGACACTTCCTGCCAATAATGTTTGTTCTGGATGTTCAAACCATGCAGGAACTCCCATATCCCACAAGATTCACACAACATGGATCGCAGCCTTCTATACTTTATCTAACTTATGTTATACAAAATGTAAAAATGTAACCTTATAACATGCAGTAAAAAAAAGTCTGAACAGTGAGTTGATGGCCTGTCTTGAGGGGGAAGCTGAATTTTACACACAAAAAAATCAAAACAGTCTCAGCTCCAGTTCCGCACAATAACAACTGGAATGTGAATGAAAGCAACTAAGATTTTTAAAAATGATCAGTGAAATGCATTTCCTTCCTCCCGAAGAGAGCCCTTCATCTAAAAATGCTATTTTGGGGGAAATTAGGGCAAGGAAGAGAATCTAGAATAGGCTGAAGTTCCGAACTACAGTGAGTATAGCTGAAATTAGATGAATCAAAAATGATTCCACAAACATGGGAACAGATAAAGTAGGTTTGTATGGTTGGTCCATTCCAGTTAGTTAAAAAGCAATATCGTGATCTTGTGCATGCACATTTCTAAATGGTTTCTTTCATGGGAAAGAACAGTTTCTATTGTCAAAAACATATAGGATTTCACCACTGAATGATGCTTGGTTAAAAAAAAGACTGGCACACATATTCAGCTCTTAAACAATCAAACAGCCCTGGAGCCCAGTAAAGCAAGCAAGGAACAACAGCACTCTCACCACCACAAATACAAACCTTCAGCACTATCGGGACTTCTGCATGAGCAAAGAAAGAAGATGATACTTGAGCCCTGCTTCTAACCCGGAGCAGGAATCAGGTGGAGGGGGGGGGGGGGGGGAGTGCTGAGCACCAAACCCCCTTGACCTCGGCATCATGAGGTCTGGGCGATTTTAACTGCTAGGCCTCACTGTATGCCTCCGGTCGGCTCTTCGCCTGAAAGGAACAGGATGTGGCAGCTGGCCAGCAAGCGGGAGCAAAATTTCTGGCATTTAATTTTGAAAGTCTAGGCTCTATAAAATCACCCCTCAGTCACCTTCTCTCCAGACTGAAAAGCACAAGTTTCTTCAGTCTTTCCTTATAGCAACGACAACCTATATTTATATAGCAACGTTAATGTAGAAAAACAACCCAAGGCACATCACAGAGGAAAGCAGAAGCCAAGTCAAAGAAACAGAGATAAGGAGGGAAAAACTTGATCAAAGAGATGAGTTTTAAAGAGGGTCTTCGAAGGAGTAGAGGGAGGTGAAAACACAGAGAGAATTCCAGAGCCTGGGGCCTATGCATCCGCCAATGATGGGGCAAAGGGAAGGGGGTTTGCACAAGAGGTTGGAGTCAGAGAAACAGAGTGATTGGGGGGCATGTAAGAGATAGGGAGAGGTGAGGCCATGGATGGATTTTAACATAAGGATGAGAATTTTTTGAGGCTTTGTAGATCAGTGAGGACAGGTGTGACAGGTGAGCAGGATTTGGTGCGGGATAGGTTATGGACAGCAGCATTTTGGATGATCTGAAGTTTACAAACTCACTAGAAGCCAGCAGAGGTCGATTCTGGGGTTCAGCGGAGGAATGTAGTGGCCTCAGGTATCAGCAATGCACACCAACAGATCTGGTGGACGAACAGAAGAGCAAGTAGCAGTTGGGAGAGAAACCCAGAGACCAAGAGCAATGAAGACCAGGGAGCCAGCGGAGGGTGAAAGGTAAATCCACAGGATCAATGCCGATGAGGAAAATCCAGATAACAGCTGAAGGCTGGCGAGCAGCAAATGAGATTGGGAGTAATTAGCAGGAACTTAAAGGTCTCGATTTTAACCCCCCGCACCCCCGCACTCCCCCAGCCCCCCCATCCCCCCACCCCGCGCCGACGGGTGGGAGATGGTCGGTGTTGCTGTTGAGTGAGATCCATGCATCAAGAGCTGGCAGCACTAAGCATAATGTAAAAGCAGCTCTAATTTGGTATCATTTGCAAATTTGCATTCAACTTCTGAATGCAATTCATTAATGTTACAGAAACAATAAGGATTGTAACCCTGATCCCTGATGTCTGGTTCATTCCACTCAGCACTTCCAACATAACTTATCTAATATATACCACTGCCTCTTACCCTTTAGCTAATCTCTTACCCTTTCCTAGGTTTTACCCTAAATCCCCACCACTTTAAGTTTAAATAGCAGTCTTTTGCACAGAACTTTGTCTTGTATACGCATAAGCCCCAAACAGACATTGTCTGTTGTCAGGGTATTCAATCACAGAGAGCATCACAGAAACACCCAATTGTATCATCATCCAACATCCACATAAGAACTCCTTTATGGAATAGATTATTTTTACTTTTCCAGTCCAAGTGCTCTGAAGTCAATTGTAGTGCCCCAACTGCTTCCTGAGATCTATAGGACGATGACTAATAGCCACATTGTTTACTGTACTGGTAATAAGCCAAGTGAAATATGGCAGACGAATATGCAGTTTGTTGCAATATATCATGTATATATCAATGAAAGTGACGTTCTGTCACATATTTTGTGTCTTGTTTATCCAACAAATACAACCTTTTGTTCAATATGCTGTAATTATCCTGTGGATATTCATGCAAACAGATCATGGGATTTGAGTTTTGACAACATTAACCATAACTGGCTTGAAGCAACAGTTTATTCAATAAAAAATCTTGGATATTTATTTCTTCTCATTGATGTTCCTGGGGGGAGACTCAATGTGACATTGTATTAAAAAGGAGCAGATCAATAACAAAGCTTTTGTCTTGTAGAAATCCCTTCCTGCGGCCAATCTTTGACTACTGGTGTAAGTCAGGTCTAAGTGGTTAAGAATTGATGATAATTCTGCCCGAATTGCAAAATGCTAATAGCACTCAAATTTCCTGGGCCAGCCCAGTTGCATAATTATCTTCACAGCAGCTTTCTGCAAGACAGACCTCGACAGTTGTTGTAAGGTAATCGTGACAATTCCTGCAAATATGGCTGGTGGTATTTTGGCCGGTGTGGCCAATTAAGGTTTGCTGGCTGATGATCAACCTGTCGTGTTTTCTTTCATGCAGTAAAGAATGGCATGCTGTGATTGGGTGCTTCTGAACAACCATCCAGTATAATGGTTAGTCAGGCCTTCACACATATCTGTGTCATCGGGCCTGCTGTCATAACCTACTTTGAGAGTTAGAACCTCTGCATAATGTATTAATCATCTGTCAAGATAGGGCATGTTCACCTCTGTCTGCAAGTGAACAACTTGCATTTATATAGTGCCTTTAACATTGGAAAACATCCCAAAGTGCTTTACAGAGACAATTTTTTTTAAAAGGATGCCAAACTAAAGCAAGAGATATCAGGAGGGAAGAGGTAGGTTTTGGGGAAGGTGTTAAAGGAGAGGGAGATAGAGATACAGTGAGGTTCAGGGAGGGAATTCCTGACAGTGGGCCTAGGAAGCTGAAGGCATGACCATTAGTGGTGGGGCAAAGGATGGGACGATGCACAAGAGGCCAGAATCAGAGGAACGGAGTGAGCATTCATGGGGATTGTTGCTATGCAAGAGGATACAGATGGGGAGCGGCGAGGTCATGGAGGCATTTAAACACGAGAATGTGAATTTGCAGATGTGGGTATGCGTGTACTGGCAAGTGGTCACAGAGCACCTCTTGGGATCCTTTTGGTGGTCCTCCTCTTCATCTTCCAAGCACCCTTCTGATAGGCGAAGTCCCACTGAGTAGCTCAATGTAATGGTGCTGGGGATAAAAATAAATTAAACAATTGCCGCAAAGGCTCATTAGAGCCCGTGAAGAGACCATTATTCATGTGTCAACCTTGACAGTGGGCGTTGGCAGGCTATTCCACCACGGGAGGGATCACATCTGAGCCTGATCCATCCTTATCTGACGTCCACCCATGGGCGCTTCCAGCAGGGGTCACTGGACGGCAATCAAGAAGGGGAGCCCTTGCTGATTTTTGCCTCTTTAACCCAGAGGCAATGAAACCAATTGGAGATCAATTGTTAACTCAGCAGGAATGTGGATTGAACCTGAGATCATCCTGGTTTGTATGGTTCAGCTACTAACTGACTAAACCCATTGAGCCTGTAGGAGATCCAAAATCAATTCCTTAATGCTAAATAAAAGGAAGGAAAGTTAAAGTTATTAGAATATCATACAAACACCACACGGCATGTTTTATTTTGTGTGTCTACTAGTTTTGCCTTAGACACACCCATTTCGAACTGTATTGAGTTTTCTAATGTGTAAATAGAGGCTCGATGATGTCATGTGGTCCCAAAGAGCAGTTAGAATGTGGAACTTGCTACCACATGGAGCAGTTAAGGCGAATAGCATAGATGCATTTAGGGGGCAGCTAGATGAGTACATGAGGGAGAAAGGAATAGAAGGGGATACTGATAGGGTTAGATGAAGTAGAGTGGGAGGAGGCTTTTGTGGAGCATAAACACCGGCATAGACCAGTTGGGCTGAATGGCCTGTTTCTGTGCTGTAAATTCTATGTAATTCTATGTAAAAAGAAGGAAAAAACAGGTTGGGTCATATGACCCACGGAGACATATTAAAATAACTGCTTTGGACAGTTCAGCATTATATACTTGTGTTCACTTCACAGCTCTGCTTTTTATCAAATTAGACTGGTTTCTTTTAAAGTATTCTGGAGTCACTAATAGATTTGATTTGGAAGACTTTAATTAAAAAAAAAACATCAGGCACTACAACTCACCACGTGGAAGGTTGGTAATGTGTTTCTGTAAATGTAATTGACGGTGCAATATAAAAGTCATTAGCATCTTATTACTGTGCACAGATTAGTCAGTTGGAGGCAGAATTATTAAGAAGAACCAGAAGAATCTCGCACTTCACATATTATCTCATTCTGTCCACTTGACAAATGCTGTTAGCTGCAACAGTCACCACACACAAGCAGACTTCAGTGCAGCTCTGATTCTCTGCTGCATTACATTTATTGACCACTGGGTAGCATAGTGTTGCTACAATATCACTCAGAACAGATTTTATATAAGGCAGCCATTACGACAGACCAGGAAGGTTCCAGCTTCAGTCCCTGGTCTGTGATGTTTGCTGATTTCAATGGGGCAGCATTAAGAGTACCACAACTGGTTGGCCGCAGTAGCCCTGGGTTACGGAGGGAACATATGTTAGCACAGTACTGTACTATACTGCACAGTGCACCTGCTTTAATATGTATCTGGTATCTGTAACTAGATCTCTATATATTTACATGGACTCCACACGGCTTTCACCATAGGAAAATATCAGGATGTGAATCAATACATCACAATATTAAAATAACTGCAAAGAAACAAACACTGAAAAATAGAAACAGGCTCTGTCGCACATATTGACTGTTCAAAACCCACACACATATTTGTTGTTTTGTTTTTTTTCATATTTTGAGGCACTTTACAAAAGGCTACTCAAGCAATAGGCATGAGAAAATATTATAAAATGAGTTCAAATGATTCCACTCACTTTAACAAACTTCAGATCTATCTGTTTATTCACATATTTTTCTGAGAATTTGACTTCAGCGGCAAAGAACATTTCTCAGGAATACCATAGTGTGTTGGAATCTGGATTTGCTTTAGTGAGTCTCTGCACAACAAGCTCCTGATCATAGCCATACCAGTTAAGGTGGTGTCAAGTGAGGACGAGCTGCCTGCCCCAGGGAGGGGGGAAGAGAGATAGGACAAAATCAAAGGGAGAGTCACAGCAGGTTGTTAGCATTTCCTTGGTCAGGAATAGCATTGAGAGAGGGATCTTATCTGGTTGTGTCACTCAAAACTTGGGGGGAAGAGAGGTAATGAGGATAAATTAATATTTCCTCTTTTAAGAAACTCAACCTTCAGGCTGAATATAACTTTCATGTAATCTACAGAAAACATCTCCAATATCAAGTTTCCTACACAGATTTATTATCAATTCATGTACACAGGAAATAATATTTTTGCTCATAATTAAGCAGGAGAAGTTTTGTGTATATTAATGATTAACATGTACCCAGATGAAAGAAACATTTAAATTTAAAATTCTGGGATGTAGACAGTGCAATGGGGTATAAGATTATCCTTTCACCTTTGGTATCTGAACTGAATCCAGACTAATGAAATTAAGGCCTTGAAATTGGATCGTGCCTGAATTTTGTACAGCTTCCAGTGGTCCTTTGTGCTAGGTCATGATCCAATATGACAAGGAGATTGAAACAAGCAATAGACCCCCGATTTGCATAGGCAATGCACTTAACGCCTGTTTTAGTCAGGCGCATTGGACGCCTACAGGGCACCTTAACCAAAATGGCGTGTGGCACACTTCCAGCGTGGACTGAGCGTCGCACACTGCATGCCATATTGGATGCTGAAATGGCCCAGCAAGCCACTCAGTTGTAAAATCTCGCTACGAAAAGTCATAATAAGAATAAAACCGGACGGACCACCCGGCATCGGACCACTAGGCACCGGACACGACAACGGCAAAACACCAAGCCCAGTCGACCCTGCAAAGTCCTCCTTACTAACATCTGGGGACTTGTGCCAAAATTGGGAGAGCTGTCCCACAGACTAGTCAAGCAACAGCCTGACATAGCCATACTCACAGAATCATATCTTTCAGCCAACGTCCCAGACTCTTCCATCACCATCCCTGGGTATGTCCTGTCCCACCGACAGGACAGACCCACCAGAGGTGGCGGTACAGTGATATACAGTCAGGAGGGAGTGGCCCTGGGAGTCCTCAACATTGACTCTGGACCCCATGAAATCTCATGGCATCAGGTCAAACATGGGCAAGGAAACCTCCTGCTGATTACCACCTACCGTCCTCCCTCAGCTGATGAATCAGTCCTCCTCCATGTTGAACACCACTTGGAGGAAGCACTGAGGGCAGCAAGGGCACAAAATGTACTCTGGGTGGGGGACTTCAATGTCCATCACCAAGAGTGGCTCGGTAGCACCACTACTGACCGAGCTGGCCGAGTCCTGAAGGACATAGCTGCTAGACTGGGCCTGCGGCAGGTGGTGAGCGAACCAACACGAGGGAAAAACTTACTTGACCTCGTCCTCACCAATCTACCTGTCGCAAATGCATCTGTCCATGACAGTATTGGTAGGAGTGACCACCGCACAGTCCTCGTGGAGATGAAATCCCGTCTTCGCTCTGAGGACACCATCCAACGTGTTGTGTGGCACTACCACCGTGCTAAATGGGATAGATTCAGAACAGATCTAGCAGCTCAAAACTGGGCATCCATGAGGCGCTGTGGGCCATCAGCAGCAGCAGAATTGTATTCCAGCACAATCTGTAACCTCATGGCCCGGCATATTCCTCACTCTACCATTATCAACAAGCCAGGGGATCAACCCTGGTTCAATGAGGAGTGTAGAAGAGCATGCCAGGAGCAGCACCAGGTGTACCTAAAAATGAGGTGCCAGCCTGGTGAAGCTACAACTCAGGATTACATGCATGCTAAACAGCGGAAGCAACATGCTATGGACAGAGCTAAGCGATTCCACAACCAACGGATCAGATCAAAGCTCTGCAGTCCTGCCACATCCAGTCGTGAATGGTGGTGGACAATTAAACAACTAACGGGAGGAGGAGGCTCTGCAAACATCCCCATTCTCAATGATGGCGGAGTCCAGCACGTGAGTGCAAAAGACAAGGCTGAAGCGTTTGCAACCATCTTCAGCCAGAAGTGCCGAGTGGATAATCCATCTCAGCCTCCTCCCGATATCCCCACCATCACGGAAGCCAGTCTTCGGCCAATTCGATTCACTCCACGTGATATCAAGAAACGGCTGAGTGCACTGGATACAGCAAAGGCTATGGGCCCCGACAACATCCCAGCTGTAGTGCTGAAGACTTGTGCTCCAGAACTAGCTGCGCCTCTAGCCAAGCTGTTCCAGTACAGCTACAACACTGGCATCCACCCGACAATGTGGAAAATTGCCCAGGTATGTCCTGTCCACAAAAAGCAGGACAAATCCAATCCGGCCAATTACCGCCCCATCAGTCTACTCTCAATCATCAGCAAAGTGATGGAAGGTGTCGTCGACAGTGCTATCAAGTGGCACTTACTCACCAATAACCTGCTCACCGATGCTCAGTTTGGGTTCCGCCAGGACCACTCGGCTCCAGACCTCATTACAGCCTTGGTCCAAACATGGACAAAAGAGCTGAATTCCAGAGGTGAGGTGAGAGTGACTGCCCTTGACATCAAGGCAGCATTTGACCGAGTGTGGCACCAAGGAGCCCTAGTAAAATTGAAGTCAATGGGAATCAGGGGGAAAACTCTCCAGTGGCTGGAGTCATACCTAGCACAAAGGAAGATGGTAGTGGTTGTTGGAGGCCAATCATCTCAGCCCCAGGGCATTGCTGCAGGAGTTCCTCAGGGCAGTGTCCTAGGCCCAACCATCTTCAGCTGCTTCATCAATGACCTTCCCTCCATCATAAGGTCAGAAATGGGGATGTTCGTTGATGACTGCACAGTGTTCAGTTCCATTCGCAACCCCTCAGATAATGAAGCAGTCCGAGCCTGCATGCAGCAAGACCTGGACAACATCCAGGCTTGGGCTGATAAGTGGCAAGTAACATTCGCGCCAGATAAGTGCCAGGCAATGACCATCTCCAACAAGAGAGAGTCTAACCACCTCCCCTTGACATTCAACGGCATTACCATCGCCGAACCCCCCACCATCAACATCCTGGGGGTCACCATTGACCAGAAACTTAACTGGACCAGCCATATAAATACTGTGGCTACGAGAGCAGGTCAGAGGATGGGTATTCTGCGGCGAGTGACTCACCTCCTGACTCCCCAAAGCCTTTCCACCATCTACAAGGCACAAGTCAGGAGTGTGATGCAATACTCTCCACTTGCCTGGATGAGTGCAGCTCCAACAACACTCAAGAAGCTCGACACCATCCAAGATAAAGCAGCCCGCTTGATTGGCACCCCATCCACCACCCTAAACATTCACTTCCTTCACCACCGGCGCACTGTGGATGCAGTGTGTACCATCCACAGGATGCACTGCAGCAACTCGCCAAGGCTTCTTCGACAGCACCTCCCAAACCCGCGACCTCTACCACCTAGAAGGACAAGGGCAGCAGGCGCATGGGAACAACACCACCTGCACTTTCCCCTCCAAGTCACACACCATCCCGACTTGGAAATATATCGCCGTTCCTTCATTGTCGCTGGGTCAAAATCCTGGAACTCCCTTCCTAACAGTACTGTGGGAGAACCGTCACCACACGGACTGCAGCGGTTCAAGAAGGAGGCTCACCTCCACCTTCTCGAGGGCAATTAGGGATGGGCAATAAATGCCGGCCTTGCCAGCGACGCCCACATCCCGTGAACGAATAAAAAAAAAAAAAAAAAAAATTCTTCAGTGCCCATTTCTCTCCTATTTCATTGTGCAGTGGAACTTTTAGGCCAAAGTCTTTTATCTTTGCAACTGCAACATGCATAGTGTGACACTGTCCCTAATTTGGCATGAGTTGGCAATCCCACTCAACGAGATCATAAGGTTAATATGGGAAATCCTGTTTGCTATTAAAAGATCATAAGATAATTAGAGATGAGGAAGGCCATTCGGCCCATTTCAGCTCATTTATTTAGAATGACTCTGAAGTTCCCCTATTGGAACCTCCAATTGGTTCTTAAATGTTCCAAGGTTTGTGCCTCCACTACTCTACCTGGAAGTCCATTTCATGTATTGAACACTTTTTGCATGAAGAAGAACGTCCTCACATCAGTCCTAAAATTGCCTTAGACTAGTTTAAACCTGTGACCCATTGTTCTAAACTCAGTGTTTAATTTAAAGTAACTTTCTAGAGTTACCCTTTTCATATCATTTAAAATCTTGTATACCCCAATATGATCACTTCTTAGATGTCTCCTTTCAAAGCCAAAGAGCCCACATTTCTCCAGTCTTTCCTTATAACTGAGGCCTCCAAGAACAGTGATCAGTCTTGTGGCTCTTCTCTGCACTGCTGCCAGTGCTTGTGTTTCGGTAACTAGAACCAGAAATTTTTTACAGTCCCCCTCATTGTTTGCCAAACTTTCTACTTTTGTGTCATCGCCAAATTTTTAGATTGTGCATCCTATACTCAAGACCAAATCATTTATATATACTGAGAATGGAATTGGACCCAAGACTAACTCCTGGGGTAAATCACTTCCAATCCTTCTCCAGACTGAGCAATACCCATTTACCCTAACTTTTTGATTCCTGTCCATCAATCAGCTTTCTATCCATACTTCTACATTTATTGTTATAGCATACACCTGAAAATTTTTTCTTACAATCCTGCTGTGAAATATCTTATTAAATGTCTTCTGAAAATCCATGTTCACCAGTCTACTTCATTCTCTTTGTCTATCCAATTGGTCAATTCTTCAAAAAATTCCATTACATTTTTCAAACGTGACTTGTCTTTAACCAATCTGTGCTGAATGCACTTGATTAACTCATAAATTTCTAAATACTTACTAATCTTCTCTTGAATCATGAACTCTTAAGAATTTGCCCCAAACTGACATTAGGCTAACTGATCTATAGTAATCCAGTTTATCCTTCTCTCCCTTCTTGAACGAGGTGGTACATCAGTTACTCTCTAATCCCACAGCATCATTTTCATATTTAACGAGGATTAAATGGGGCAAGAGTCTTTACTGTCTCCTCTGTGACTTCCTTCAACAGCCTAGAGTGCATGCAATCAGAACCTGGTGATTTGTCCACCTTGAGTTTTGCCAATTCCTTTTCTACATTTAATTCTATCAATTGTTCCACACGCTTTAGGATGCCCTGAAGTCGTGAAAGGCACAATATAAATGCAAATTCTTTCTTTCTTGCTATACATCAGGAAATTTGGCTAGGTGTTGCCTCTGACCCCATTGTGTTAGAAAGAGGGAAAAAGTGTTTGATGATAATGGTGTAAATTGGGTCACATTACATCATTGCTTTACTTGCATTTAACATCAGGATGATAACTGATGGGATGGCTATTCTAGGTTTTCTCCCTCTGCAAAAGAAAAAGACTTGCCAAACACCATGTCTCTTTAACGCAGAGGCATATTGTGCATGCTTAGTTTAAAGACACTTCTGCACTCTTGCTTTTTAAATTCAGATCACAGGAGACTAGTGGCTCCCTAAAGGATATCCAGCTCTCTGATCCCATTGGGAGAATTATAAATTTATCTCTGCAAACGCAAGATGCTGGTGCATGGACACTGGTCTCCCAATGAAGCACAACAACAAGAACAACAACTTGCATTTATATAGTGTCTTTAACGTACAAAATCTTCACAAAGTGCTTCAAAAAGGTATAGAAAACAATATCAGGCTATCCAGGAACAAGCTCAAGTGTGGCTCCCTTCAAGGAGCAAGCTGTTATGAGATGAGGGCCAATTCAGTCCCATGATCCTTTTGCAGAGCATGAGCAACCAACCACCTCTGGTGATTCTGACACTCAGATTTCACCTAGGAGAAGCACTAGAATAGGTGATAGAAAGGCAAAAGTAGCCACCCAGGGGAAGCATGGTATTAGGAAATAGTAGGTTGGCTTGTGCTGACTTTGGACTTAGTTATGATAGAGTAGAATGTACACTGATGTCATGCTTTGTTTTTCATGGAGTTCAGAGTCATACAGGAAAGGAGAATTTATTTATTCCTGGCTAATTCAATCAGGTGATAATTATTAGCACGGTCATGTAGGATCAAAGAGGGCTGATGCGTTGTCATGTTCTAGACCAGGTACTGGATTGAGGGAATGTTCCTTCATTTGAAAGTGGGGGTGAAGGAGGTAAGGCTTTGCTGTCAAAGGTAGATTGTGTTAAACAGAAGAGGAGACTTCAATGATGTGATGTGCTCTGATGCCCCTTGCAGCTGTCACTCAGGAGCTCTCTGATTGGAGGTCATCATGATGATATCCTCCAAGTAGTTCTGCTTCCAAAGCAGCTAGGGCCACCTCCCTAGCATTGTCCAAGTTTTTTAAATGGCAAAGTTGTTCGGGGTGCAGCAGGCTACAATTATGCATGGCATATGATCTGAAGCATACTGCAGAGACCCTCCTAACCTGTCTAGACAGCGAAACGGCCCCTTTAAGACTCTGATGGTCCTCTCAGTGAACAATCTTGTAGACATATGTGCCTCATTGTAGCACTCCTCTACTGTTGCTCGGGCTCCCTTAGTAGAGAGGACCAAAGTTCAACGGATAAATGCAATGTGACAACTTGCAGCACATCTCGTATTGATGTGTAGGATCTCTTGCCACACGCCATAACTTGCAGCTTCGGCGGGGGTGTAAAATGGATATCGGATCAGCTGTCCATTATGTGTCTCGCACGATTTTCCATTGAAGTCAATGGAAGGGAAAATCAGGCAGGATATATAATGGGTGACCGATCGATATCACTCGTTTTATACCCCCCACCGAAGTGGAAAGTTCTGCCCACAGTGTGTACATTCAGGGAGTGGAATCCCTTCCTGTTGAGGGGGTTTTCTGTGGGAGCTCGCAAAGCATCATGGCACCGAGAATTGTACCGAGGGCATTGGGAAAGCCAGAAACCCCGTAAAACTGGGTGTCAGTCTCGCTGCTGCCTTGCTGTGATGCCAAAGTCAATGAATTCTCCACCTCCCCCATAAAGTGCATCAGACATCTGATAATTGTATGCCCTGACGACACCCTGGCTGATATTAAATAAATTGCCCATGGCTGCCTGAAATGACCCAGTGCTATAAAGGTTGATTGGAGTCTTAACCTTCATAGCCAGAGAGAGAGCAATGCGAGCAAAAGTGTGTGGCTGCAGATCATCAGGTAGTAGGTGGTAGAGTTGCCTTATTGCCACTGTGGTGAAGCGCACTCTTATACACAGAGAAATCGTGTTTGACAAACCTATTAGAGTTTTTTGAAGATGTATCCTAGCAGGGTGGATAAAGGGGAACCAGTGGATGTCGTATACTTGGATTCTCAAAAGGCATTCGATAAGGTGCCACACAAAATGTTGTTACGCAAGATTAGGGCTCATGGGGTTGGGGGTAATATATGAGCATGGATAGAGGATTGATTAATGGACAGAAAACAGAGAGTAGGATCAAATGGGTCATTTTCAGGTTGGTAGCCTGTAACTAGTGGAGTGCAGCAAGGATCAGTGCTTGAGCCTTAGCTATTTACAATCTATATTAATGACTTAGATGAAGGGACCAAATGTAATGTATCCAAATTTGCTGACGATTACGACAGGTTAAGTGAGTGGGCAAGAAGTTGGCAGGTGGAGTATAATGTGAGGAATTGTGAGGTTATTCGCTTTGGTGAAAAGAATAGAAAAACAGAATATTTTTTAAATGGTGAGAAACTATTAAATGTTGGTGTTCAGAGGGATTTGGTTGTCCTTGTACACAAAACACAGAAAGTTAACATGTAGGTACAGCAATAGATTAGGAAGTCAAATGGTATGTTGGCCTTTATTGCAAGGGGGTTGGAGTAAAAGAGTAAGGAAGTCTTCCTGCAATTGTACAGGGCTTTGGTGAGACCACACCTGGAATGTTCAGTTTTGGTATCCTTACCTAAGGAAGGATATACTTGTCTTTGAGGCGGAGCAACGAAGGTTCACTAGATTGATTCCTGGGTTGTCCTATGAGGAGAGATTGAGTAGAATGGGCCTATACTCTCTGGAGTTTAGAAGAATGAGAGGAGATCTCATAGAAACATATAAGATTCTGAGAGATCTTGACAGGGTAAATGCTGAGAGGCTGCTTCCCCTGGCTGGAGAATCTAGAACTAGGGAGCATAGTCTCAGGATTAGGGGTCAGCCATTTAGGACTGAGATGACTCACACGGTTGTGAATCTTTGGAATTCCCCACCCAAGAGGGCTGAGGATGCTCAGTCATTGAGTATATTCAAGGCTGAGATCAATAGATTTTTGGACTCTAAAGGAATCAAGGGATATGGGATCTGGCAGGAAAATGGAGTTGAGGTCAAAGATCAGCCATGATCTGATTGAATGGCGGAGCAGACTCGAGGGGCCATTTGGCCTACTCCTGCTCCATTTCTTATGTTCTTTATATCTGCTTTAAGTGCTGCCTAACTCTCCTTTGCTCCATTATGTGGTGCTCCTCACCCTCATCCATGATAATGGTATACAGTGGTATGCCCTTAGGGAATGCTGTACCTGCTCTGAGAAGCCCTAACTGGATGGGGGTGATAATCTCCCAGGTTGCTGTGTGAAGCAGTGAAAAGCAAGTCCAGGTCTGTGTAGGCTAATTGTCAAAATATCACAACAAAAAGTTGTTTCAAGCTGCAGAAATTGCGGCTGAAATTCTCCACTCTCTTCACTTCTGCTTGTCTCAGCTCATCCTAGAAACAGCTGTGCCTTATAATTCTCAGTCTAACTTACTACAAGTGGTTTGCAAGGGTAAAAACAGGAAACTCACAATTGCAGTTGTTGGCCAGGGACTGCAGAAACTATTGAGTTTATTCCGAACTGCTGACACACAGGCAAAAGCAACTTTTGAACTGAAGTAACCTTAGTTCAGTCGCTGGCCTGAGCTGGCTGGAACCGGTTTGAATTAGCTAAGTTTTGTGAAAGACAAAGGAGATGTGATAAGACACAAGACTTTATTTAAAAAAGGAGTAATGAGGTAATGCTACCTAAGTCCTTGGGACAGAGCCAATGAGGAGAAGACACAGACTAGGTGAGCAAGCCTAAACCAAAGGGAGAGAGAGACAGCACAGCTTGCAGAGATAAGATTCGGAATAAGAATGAAGAATTTGGGGTGTGGAGCCAGAGCGAAGACTCCAGAGACCAACCATCGCGGAAGTGGAAGAACCTACGTCAGGGACGTAGAGACGACGTTGAGAGAGAGAGAGAACGGAACGCCTGGCCAGCGTCAGCTCTCCTTTTTGGGTATTAGCCTTTATATTCTGTGACCACTCAGGGAGAGAAACCTAGTGGATATGCGTTTAGATCCTAGTTTGGGTATAAAACTGTATAACCTGGTGCAAACAGCATGTCTATATCTAACCAGATGTATAAGCTATATGTATATGATCTAACGACGTGAATAAAGTGAATAGTGAATTGAGAGTTAAGAGAGAATTGACTCTTCTCCTCTTTGTACTAAGTCAATAACCATAACCGGTGACCTCTGGTCAACACAGTGCCACTGGACCTGATTATAATTTATTTAAATGAGGTGACTCGGAATTTGGCAGGCAGATATTAGGAAAAGCCAAAAAGCCTGAAGGAATTCAGGGGATTGATTTTGGGGCATAAATCTGGTGTGAATGGCTTCCGCCCCTTTTTGCTGCTAAAAAAAAGTTACTTGCCTCAATTATATGCTGAAATTATGCCAAAAAGGGCATGGAAATTCTAGGCCCATATTTTTAGTATATGATTTCATGGGCAATGACATCCCTAACCTAAGTGAAGCAAGAAGCTGCCTTCCATACTCCTGCACCCCTCCCCCCCTTCCCCCCCCACCCAGTGTGAGACTATCTCAGTGTGAGACTATCTCAGTGCGAGACTATCTCAGTGTAAAGTTACTGCAGTCTGAGGCTACCTCCCCCCCCCCACACACACAGGTGCAAACAGAAAGTACTTTAATATATGCACATCAAAAAATATTTTTTTAATCTCTCCTTTTTTGTCATCATATGCTTTTCTAAACCCACTCCATAGGTACAGACACTTTCAGCTTTTCATCCCAAAAATTTAATTCATAGAATCATAGAAAGGTTACAGCACGGAAGGAGGCCATTCAGCCCATCCAGTCCACGCCGGCTCTATGCAGGAGCAATCCAGCTAGTCTCATTCCCCCGCCCTATCCCCGTAGCCCTCCGCATTTTTTCGTTTCAAGTATTTATCCAGTTCCCTTTTGAAGGCCATGATTGAATCTGCCTCCACCACCCCCTCGGGCAGTGCATTCCAGATTCTAACCACTTACTGTGTAAAAAAGTTTTTCCTCATGACACCTTTAATTCTTTTGCCAATCACCTTAAATCTATGCCCTCTGGTTCTTGATCCTTCCGCCAATGGGAACACTTTCTCTCTATCTACTCTGTCTAGACCCTTCATGATTTTGAATACCTCTATCAAATCTCCTCTCAACCTTCTCTGTTCCAAGGAGAACAATCCGAGCTTCTCCAGTCTATCCCCGTAATTTAAGTCCCTCATCCCTGGAATCATTCTAGTAAATCTCCTCTGCACCCTTTCTAAGGCCTTCACATCGTTCGTAAAGTGTGGTGTCCAGAACTAGACACAATACTCCAGTTGTGGCCGAACCAGTGTTTTATAAAGGTTCATCATGACTTCCTTGCTTTTGTAATCTATGCCTCTATTTATAAAGCCCAGAATGCTTTTTTAACCGCTTTCACAACCTGCCCTGTCACCTTCAATGAGTTGTGCACATATACCCTGAGATCCCTCGGTTCCTCTACCCCTTTTAGAATTGTGCCCTCTAGTTTATATTGTCTCTCCTCATTTTTCCTTCCGAAATGCACCACCTCGCATTTTTCTGCGTTAAACTTCATCTATCACGTGTCCGCCCATGCCACC
Source organism: Heptranchias perlo (assembly GCF_035084215.1). Classification (NCBI taxonomy): domain Eukaryota; kingdom Metazoa; phylum Chordata; class Chondrichthyes; order Hexanchiformes; family Hexanchidae; genus Heptranchias; species Heptranchias perlo. Next base: position 30,927,315 of record NC_090342.1, on the reverse strand, counting down.
AGCCTGTCTATATCCTCTTGAAGTCTATCACTATCCTCCTCACTGTTTACTACCCTTCCAAGTTTTGTGTTATCTGCAAATTTTGAAATTGTGCCCTGTACTCCCAAGTCCAAGTCATTAATATATATCAAGAAAAGCAGTGGTCCCAGCACCGACCCCGGGGAACACCACTGCACACCTCACTCCAGTCCGAAAAACAATCATTCACCACTAATCTCTGTCATTTAGCCAATTCTGTATCCATGTTGCGATTGTCCCCTTTATTCCATGAGCCGCAATTTTAATAACAGGCCTACCATGTGGCACTTTATCAAACGCTTTTTGAAAGTCCATATACACATCAACTGCATTGCCCTCATCTACCCTCTCTGTTACCTCATCAAAAAACTCTCAAGTTAGTTAAACATAGTTTGCCTTTAACAAATCCGTGCTGGCTTTCCCTAATCAATCCACACTCGCCCAAGTAACTGTTAATTCTGTCCCGGATTATTGTTTTCAGAAGTTTCCCCACCACCGAGGTTAAGCTGACTGGCCTATAGTTGCTGGGTTTATCTTTACACCCTTTTTTGAACAAGGGTGTATCATTTGCAATTCTCCAGTCCTCTGGCACCACCCCCGTATCTAAGGATGTCTGGAAAATTATGGCCAGTACCTTCACAATTTCCCCCCTTACTTCCCTCAGCATCCTAGTGTGCATTTCATCCGGACCAGATGATTTATCTATTTTAAGTACAGCTAGCCTTTCTAGTACCTCTTCTTTCTTAATTTTTAGCCCATCCAGTATGTTAACTATGTCTTCCTTTACCGGCACTCTGGCAACATCTTCTTCCTTAGTAAAAACCGATCCAAAGTATTCATTTAGTACCTCAGCCATACCCACTGCCTCCATGAGTAGACCTCCTTTATGGTCCCGAATCAGCCCCACCCCTCCTCTTACTACCCGGTTACTGTTAACATGTCTGTCAAAGACTTTTGGATTCCCTTTTCTGTTGTCCGCTAGTCTATTCTCATACTCTCTCTTTGTCCCTCTTATTTCCTTTTTCACTTCCCCTCTGAACTTTCTATATTCAACCTGGTTATCAACCTGACATCTATCATACGCCCCTTTTTTCCACTTCAAGTTACTCTCTATCTCAATATTTTATTTCAATTCAGCTAAAAACAAATTTAACAAAACATTATAAACAGATTAACATTATCAACTGAGGTAACATTATTGAAAACATACAAAACCCAATTACTTCCAACTCCCCCCTCTGCAGATGTTTTTCAACTCTCCGCCCTCTCCACTATCACCACTGATGCACATACTCAATGGCTGGCTCCATGAACAGTGTTCTTTTAGTCTTTTGTCTTTCTCTCCGTGCTTCATGGAAGACCTGCTCATTTACATTATCAACTCCAGGATGCTTTTCAATTGTTACTGCTTCGTTCTCCCCCCCTCCCCCATCACCACACAATTCTCCTTCCTTCTTTCCTGAAAGTGATGACTGCAGTTCCATCCACAACTCGCCAGTGACTCACTCAAGTGGTTATTTTTCACCTAGACACTAATTGTCAACGGGCAGCCATTGCAACCAAGCCCAATCTTGTTGTTACCTGACATGCACACATTCCAGCAGAAGTCACTGGCTAGTAATGCGGAGCAGTAATTCTGCTTGGTTTTGTTTGCTCCAACGCAGGAATATTGAGCCTGATTGTTGTGCTTCAACAGCTGCCCCTTCTGGTATTGTTAACAAACAGTTGACCAAGGGTCAGAGCTGAGATCCTCCTGGTCTGTGTGGTTCAGTATCACACCACATGATGCATTTATCCACAAAGCCAATAAGAGAGCCCACCGTTTAATTTTTTGTAACTCTTAAAAAAACTCAGGAACATATCCTTTTTTAAAATTCGTTCATGGGATGTGGGCATCGCTGGAAGTGCCAGCATTTATAGCCATCCCTAACTGTCCTTCAGAAGGTGATGGTGAGCCACCTTCTTAAAACTCTGCAGTCCGTGTGGTGAAGGTTCTCCCACAGTGCTGTTAGGTAGGGAGTTCCAGGATTTTGACCCAGCGACGATGAAGAAACGGCGATATATGTCCAAGTCGGGATGGTGTGTGACCTGGAGGGGAACGTGCAGGTGGTGTTCCCATGTGCCTGCTGCCCTTGTCCTTCTAGGTGGTAGAGGTCGCAGGTTTGGGAGGTGCTGTCGAAGAAGCCTTGGCGAGTTGCTGCAGTGCATCCTGTGGATGATACACACTGCAGCCACAGTGCGCCGGTGGTGAAGGGATTGAATGTTTAGGGTAGTGGATGGGGTGCCAATCAAGCGGGCTGCTTTATCTTGGATGGTGTCGAGCTTCTTGAGTGTTGTTGGAGCTGCACTCATCCAAGCAAGTGGCGAGTATTCCATCACACTCCTGACTTGTGCCTTGTAGATGGTGGAAAGGCTTTGGGGAGTCAGGAGGTGAGTCACTCACCGCAGAATACCCAGCCTCTGACCTGCTCTCGTAGCCACAGTATTTATATGGCTGGTCCAGTTAAGTTTCTGGTCAATGGTGACCCCCAGGATGTTGATGGTGGGGGATTCGGCGATGGTAATTCCATTGAATGTCAAGGGGAGGTGGTTAGACTCTCTCTTGTTGGAGATGGTCATTGCCTGGCACTTGTCTGGCGTGAATGTTACTTGCCACTGATCAGCCCAAGCCTGGATGTTGTCCAGGTCTTGCTGCATGCGGGCACGGACTGCTTCATTATTTGAGGGGTTGCGAATGGAACTGAACACTGTGCAATCATCAGCAAACATCCCCATTTCTGACCTTATGATGGAGGGAAGGTCATTGATGAAGCAGCTGAAGATGGTTAGGCCTAGGACACTGTCCTGAGGAACTCCTGCAGCAATGTCCTGGGGCTGAGATGATTGGCCTCCAACAACCACTACCATCTTCCTTTGTGCTAGGTATGACTCCAGCCACTGGAGAGTTTTCCCCCTGATGCCCATTGACTTCAATTTTACTCGGGCTCCTTGGTGCCACACTCGGTCAAATGCTGCCTTGATGTCAAGGGCAGTCACTCTTGCCTCACCTCTGGAATTCAGCTCTTTTGTCCATGTTTGGACCAAGGCTGTAATGAGGTCTGGAGCCAAGTGGTCCTGGCGGAACCAAACTGAGCATCGGTGAGCAGGTTATTGGTGGGTAAGTGCTGCTTGATAGCACTGTCGACGACACCTTCCATCACTTTGCTGATGATTGAGAGTAGACTGATGGGGCTGTAATTAGCCGGATTGGATTTGTCCTGCTTTTTGTGGATTGGACATACCTGGGCAATTTTCCACATTGTCGGGTAGATACCAGTGTTGTCGCTGCAATGGAACAGTTTGGCTAGAGATGCGGCTAGTTCTGGAGCACAAGTCTTCAGCACTACAGCTGGGATGTTGTCGGGGCCCATAGCCTTTGCTGTATCCAGTGCACTCACCCGTTTCTTGATATCACGTGGAGTGAATCGAATTGGCTGAAGACTGGCTTCTGCGATGGTGGGGATATCGGGAGGAGGCCGAGATGCATCATCCACTTGGCACTGCTGGCTAAAGATTGTTACAAACGATTCAGCCTTGTCTTTTGCACTCACGTGCTGTACTCTGCCATCATTGAGGATGGGGATATTTACAGAGCCTCCTCCTCCCGTTAGTTGTTTAATTGTCCACCACCATTCACGATTGGATGTGGCAGGACTGCAGAGCTTTGATCTGATCCATTGGTTGTGTAATCGCTTAGCTCTGTCCATAGCATGTTGCTTCCGCTGTTTTTTTTTTATTCGTTCACGGGATGTGGGCGTCGCTGGCGAGGCTGGCATTTATTGCCCATCCTTAATTGCCCTTGAGAAGGTGGTGGTGAGCCGCCTTCTTGAACCGCTGCAGTCCGTGTGGTGACGGTTCTCCCACAGTGCTGTTAGGAACGGAGTTCCAGGATTTTGACCCAGCGACAATGAAGGAACGGCGATATATTTCCAAGTCGGGATGGTGTGTGACTTGGAGGGGAACGTCAGGTGGTGTTGTTCCCATGTGCCTGCTGCTCTTGTCCTTCTAGGTGGTAGAGTTCGCGGGTTTGGGAGGTGCTGTCGAAGAAGCCTTGTCGAGTTGCTGCAGTGCATCCTGTGGATGGTACACACTGCAGCCACAGTGCGCCGGTGGTGAAGGGAGTGAATGTTTAGGGTGGTGGATGGGGTGCCAATCAAGCGGGCTGCTTTATCTTGGATGGTGTTTAGCTTCTTGAGTGTTGTTGGAGCTGCACTCATCCAAGCAAGTGGCGAGTATTCCATCACACTCCTGACTTGTGCCTTGTAGATGGTGGAAAGGCTTTGGGGAGTCAGGAGGTGAGTCACTCGCCGCAGAACACCCAGCCTCTGACCTGCTCTCGTAGTCACAGTATTTATATGGCTGGTCCAGTTAAGTTTCTGGTCAATGGTGACCCCCAGGATGTTGATGGTGGGGGATTCGGCGATGGTAATGCCGTTGAATGTCAAGGGGAGGTGGTTAGACTCTCTCTTGTTGGAGATGGTCATTGCCTGGCACTTATCTGGCGCGAATGTTACTTTCCACTTATGAGCCCAAGCCTGGATGTTGTCCAGGTCTTGCTGCATGCGGGCTCGAACTGCTTCATTATTTGAGGGGTTGCGAATGGAACTGAACACTGTGCAGTCATCAGCGAACATCCCCATTTCTGACCTTATGATGGAGGGAAGGTCATTGATGAAGCAGCTGAAGATGGCTGGGCCTAGGACACTACCCTAAGGAACTCCTGCAGCAATGTCCTGGGGCTGAGATGATTGGCCTCCAACAACCACTACAATCTTCCTTTGTGCTAGGTATGACTCCAGCCACTGGAGAGTTTTCCCCCTGATTCCCATTGACTTCAATTTTACTCGGGCTCCTTGGTGTCACACTCGGTCAAATGCTGCCTTGATGTCAAGGGCAGTCACTCTCACCTCACCTCAGCATGCATGCAGTCCTGAGTTGTAGCTTCACCAGTTTGGCACCCCATTTTTTGGTACGCCTGGTGCTGTTCCTGGCATGCTCTTCTACACTCCTCATTGAACCAGGGTTGATACCCTGGCTTGTTGGTAATGGTAGAGTGAGGAATATGCTGGGCCATGAGGTTACAGATTGTGCTGGAATACAATTCTGCTGCTGCTGATGGCCCACAGCGCCTCATGGATGCCCAGTTTTGAGCTGCTAGATCTGTTCTGAATCTATCCCATTTAGCACGGTGATAGTGCCACCCAACACGTTGGATGGTGTCCTCAGTGCGAAGGCGGGACTTCGTCTCCATGAGGACTGTACGGTGGTCACTCCTACCAATACTGTCATGGACAGATGCATCTGTAGCAGGTAGATTAGTGAGGACAAGGTCAAGTATGTTTTTCCCTCATGTTGGTTCGCTCACCACCTGCCGCAGGCCCAGTCTGGCACTTATGTCCTTCAGCACTCGGCCAGCTCAGTCAGTAGTGGTCCTACCGAGCCACTCTTGGTGATGGACATTGAAGTCCCCCACCCAGAGTACATTCCGTGCCCTGGCTACCCTCAGCGCTTCCTCCAATATATAGAAGTAAAAGCACAACAACTATTATTTCTGTTTCGAACTTAGTATTAAATATTGAAATATTGGCCTAGAAATTGCGTAAAAAAGAATGGTGAGCTCAACAGCGCTCACCGTTGTTAGTGGCGAACTAGAGGAGCAAGTTCCGGTGTTCGGGCATGCCCAGTGAAACACGGAAATCCAGAACTTGCTCCTCCTGGTTGGCCAGTGATATGACAGCTTTGAATTAAAGGGATATTGTTGGTTGGAATCAGTGGAATCAACGGACCAGCGCCAAATTGCTCTTCTGCCCAGCTGGAAAGAAACTAATAGTGCCATAAAACAGGTACGCTTAAAAATACCAGGTCTAAACTAAGTCTTAGTGACTGCCACACAACTAAAAATTAACTTTTAAAAATGTGGAATCTCATTATACCTTATTTTAATAGTTTTTGGTCATTAAAAAAAAGTTTTAAAAATTAATTTTTTTTTACTTTTCCCTTCTCTAATTCAATTATTTCTTCCCCTCTTTTTTTTTGCTGTCTATATCTGTTTTTACAAATGATTTTAGTGTTGTACCTTTCACTTCCTGGATTTTACATTCCAGCTTGCAGAAAATATTCGCAGCTTGTCAAAAATGCTGCACTTGATTGGTTGAGGGGAGAGATCGCTCCTCTGACTTCTCCGGTGGGCCCTGGCTTTGCTGGAGCTAACGCTGGCCTCTTCTCTGCTTCCTTTTAGAGGAAGTGCACCCAGTAAGTTAGTGGGTTAGTATAAATCTATGGATCAGCAAGCACTGTTGGTTTGCCGCTCCGAGCAATTTCTGGCCAATTAAAAATGCCTATGGACAGAGAGAGTGTGCATAAATTTGCATCTTATTTACATATTAGTTGCAATACAGTTTGTGACAATAAGAATATTGCTGGCACCAGTGTTACAAAATCGACACATAGAAATGGATCCCCGTACATCTCCTGGATTTGTTCTCCCAGGCATTCGGGAATTTCTGTTCATTAAATGCAAGGCTAAAAATGTCACAAATGATTCATTGCCCATTTCAACATACAGTCAAAACCTGATAAGATCATATTATCAGGACCAAACAAAATTGTTATCTTAATTAATATGTCATCTTATCAGATCTGCACCCTTGCTACAATGATTGTTTTTACACAAGACTGTGCTGTAAAGCAACTTTTACACTTCACCAACTGCACAACACAAAAGAGAGAACAAAACTATTTGAGTGAAAGGGTTATTGTAGTGCTTTTGTCAAATACAATAACAGAAGAAGAAACGACAGTTGATCCAGAACTAAGTGTAGAAGCTGCTTTGTGGTAACATTTAAAATGTGTTCTGATGACGGCTTAATCGGTAAAGGCAGGAAATAGCTGAGCCACACAGACAAGGAAGTCCACATCCTGTACTGACCCAGCTGATGCCATTTGGAGTAGCAGTAGGAGAGCTCCTGAGCTCATGGTTGACAGCCGGTGGCTCCTGCTGGAAAGTAATTGTGTGGGTGTTAGATATGGACAGAATGGGGCCAAATAACCTGTGATGTTCATTGCTTAAAACCACGTGGCTGAGGTACTGGAGGGCAGCTGCCACCTATGTATCTGTGTCCCATATGAGTCACTGCTTTCAGGAGAGAAGGCAGGAGAAGAAACATGTTATATAATCTCTAGGCCAAGGGCTCATACAAACCACCTAAAAGACAAGAGTAAGGGTGAAAACTGTTCAGTGATGCTACAAATTGTGATATTTCATAGATTTATTGTTGTGATTATAAAGAACAAAGGCCATACTTCCAGCTGCCACTGTGCCCTGGTATTGTACTTAGGATAGACGTTAAACGCTGACCGCTATCCACAAAATTTGACCACTTTGCATTGCGTTTTTGAATCCAAGTCATTGATGTAAATTAGAAACAGTATTGGTCCCAACACTGAGCTCTGGGTCACTCTACTCAGAATTACTCCCCATCCTAACATTACCCCTCTAACCAGTATCTATTGTTTGCTAGCCTTCAGCCAATTTCTTATCTATACCCAAGGTTTACCCTGAATCCTCACAACTTTGAGCTTAATTTGTAACCTTTTGTGTGGATTTTTATCAAGTGCCTTTTGGAAGTCTAAGTACTTAACATCACAGGGTTTACTATAGTCAACTTGGGTTGTCACTTCCTCAAAGAAATCAAGGAGGTTGGTCAGGTACAATCTTCCCTGTCTAAAATCATGCTGTGGAGATGCCGGTGATGGACTGGGGTTGACAATTGTAAACAATTTTACAACACCAAGTTATAGTCCAGCAATTTTATTTTAAATTCACAAGCTTTCGGAGGCTTCCCCCTTCGTCAGGTGAACGATGTGAAATGAGATCCTCGAAATGAAATCGCATTTATAATTCACAGAACAATGCTTGGTGAGTACAGACAGTTTTTTCAACTGCCCGTTGCCAAGGCAATCAGTGTGCAGACAGACAGGTGTTACCTGCCAGGTCTCACAGAATATACAAATCACCAAAAAAAAACAAACAAAAAAAAACAGAGATAGAGAGGTAGAAACATAGAAAAGACAGCAACTGACCCGTTATATTAAAAACAGATAACATTTGTTCGCTGGTGGGGTAACGTGTAGCGTGACATGAACCCAAGATCCCGGTTGAGGCCGTCCTCATGGGTGCGGAATTTGGCTATCAATTTCTGCTCGACGATTTTGCGTTGTCGTGTGTCTCGAAGGCCGCCTTGGAGAACGCTTACCCGAAGGTCGGTGGATGAATGTCCATGACTGCTGAAGTGTTCCCCGACTGGGAGGGAACCCTCCTGTTTGGCGATTGTTGCGCGGTGTCCGTTCATCCGTTGTCGCAGCGTCTGCATGGTCTCGCCAATGTACCATGCTCTGGGGCATCCTTTCCTGCAACGTATGAGGTAGACAACGTTGGCCGAGTCACAGGAGTATGAACCATGCACCTGGTGGGTGGTGTCCTCTCGTGTGATGGTGGTATCTGTGTCAATGATCTGGCATGTCTTGCAGAGGTTACCGTGGCAGGGTTGTGTGGTGTCTTGGACGCTGTTCTCTTGAAAGCTAGGTAATTTGCTGCGAACGATAGTCTGTTTGAGGTTGGGTGGCTGTTTAAAGGCGAGTAGTGGAGGTGTGGGGATGGCCATAGCGAGGTGTTTGTCCTCATTGATGACATGTTGAAGGCTGCGGAGAACATGGCGTAGTTTCTCCGCTCCGGGGAAGTACTGGACGACAAAGGGTACTCTGTTGGTTGCGTCCCGTGTTAGTCTCCTGAGGAGGTCTATGCGATTTTTTGCTGTGGCCCGTCGGAACTGTCGATCGATGAGTCGAGCGTCATATCCCGTTCTTACTAGGGCGTCTTTCAGCGTCTGTAGGTGTCCATCGCGTTCCTCCTCGTCTGAGCAGACCCTGTGTATTCGCAGGGCCTGTCCATAGGGGATGGCCTCTTTGACGTGGTTAGGGTGGAAGCTGGAAAAGTGGAGCATCGTGAGGTTGTCCGTGGGCTTACGGTAGAGTGAGGTGCTGAGGTGCCCGTCTTTGATGGAGATTCGTGTGTCCAAGAAAGAAACTGATTCTGAGGAGTAGTCCATGGTGAGCTTGATGGTGGGATGGAACTTGTTGATGTTATCGTGTAGTCTCTTTAGTGATTCCTTGCCGTGGGTCCATAGAAAGAAAATGTCGTCGATGTATCTGGTGTATAGTGTTGGTTGGAGGTCTTGTGCAGTGAAGAAGTCCTGCTCGAACTTGTGCATGAAAATGTTGGCATATTGGGGTGCGAATTTGGTTCCCATGGCTGTTCCGTGTGTTTGGGTAAAGAACTGGTTATCGAAGGTGAAGACATTGTGATCCAGGATGAAACGAATGAGTTGTAGGATGGCGTCTGGAGATTGGCTGTTGTTGGTGTTGAGTATTGGAGCGGAGAAACTACGCCATGTTCTCCGCAGCCTTCAACATGTCATCATTGTTCTGTGAATTATAAATGCGATTTCATTTCGAGGATCTCATTTCACATCGTTCACCTGACGAAGGGGGAAGCCTCCGAAAGCTTGTGAATTTAAAATAAAATTGCTGGACTATAACTTGGTGTTGTAAAATTGTTTACAATTGTCAACCCCAGTCCATCACCGGCATCTCCACATCATGACTACCATCGACACCACAAACTGCCGGCTCACAGTGGAAAGGATATCCAAGAAGATCGCGCATTTAGACACAGACATCAAGTTTTTACAGAGCTGCAAGAAAGCAGACAAGATCCCGAAAGGACTCCAGATCACGAACCCACTCAGGTCCACATACAACTCGCATTATGCTGAGAGACTCTGCCGCCGTACCTCTCGCACACTCCGCAACCATCTCATACACCAACTCTACAGCAGACGCCGCAACCTCGAAACCAAGATAGAGTCCATACTCTCAACCTGTACTCAGGACACAGCAGACCAGCTACGTTATACCGCCAAACAGACGAGGCAACGGAACTACGCTGCCTACATGAAAACCAAGAGCAGGAAGCTTGAGAAACTCGGCATCACCACCAGCATCGACCAAGCTTCCCCTGGTACCACGGTTGCAACCACAGGGAAGTCTATTGTCAATTTGTCCGACCACACCCTTCAACCAGACGAAATCGAAGTTCTCAGCCGAGGGCTCAATTTCTGCCCCACTACCAAAATGGACCCCACTAGTCTCGCGGCGGACACAGAGGAATTCATCAGGAGAATGAGGCTCCGGGAATTCTACCACAAACCCCAAGATTTCAGCAGCGAACCCAATGAGACAATCGACGATCCGGAACAGCAGACAGAGGGATCCGCGGTACAGCAACCGAAGAGGAAAGAGTCAAACTGGACTCCTCCGGAGGGTCGCTGCCCTCAGCTTGACATGTATGCTCAAGCTATCAGGAAATGCATCAATGCCAGATTCATCAGCCGCACTCAGAAGACAGTCCAGAATGTCACCCGAGCACAACGCAACGCCATCAACGCTCTCAAGACCAACCGCAACATCGTCATCAAACCAGCGGACAAAGGAGGAGCCATTGTCATACAGAACAGAACGGACTATTGCAAAGAAGCATACCGACAACTGGACAACCAGGAACACTACAAACGGTTACCCGCAGACCCGACCAAAGAACACACCCACCAGCTCAACAAACTGATCAAGACCTTCGATCCAGACCTTCAAAACATCCTACGCACTCTCATCCCACGTACTCCCCGCGTGGGAGACTTCTACTGCCTCCCAAAGATACACAAAGCCAACACACCCGGACGTCCTATCGTATCAGGCAACGGAACCCTGTGTGAGAACCTCTCTGGATACATCGAGGGCATCCTGAAACCCATCGTACAGGGAACCCCCAGCTTCTGTCGCGACACTACAGACTTCCTACAAAAACTCAGTACCCACGGACCAGTTGAACCAGGAACACTTCTCACCACGATGGACGTCTCGGCACTCTACACCAGTATCCCCCACGATGACGGGATCGCTGCGACAGCATCAATACTCAACACCAACAACAGCCAATCTCCAGACGCCATCCTACAACTCATTCGTTTCATCCTGGATCACAATGTCTTCACCTTCGATAACCAGTTCTTTACCCAAACACACGGAACAGCCATGGGAACCAAATTCGCACCCCAATATGCCAACATTTTCATGCACAAGTTCGAGCAGGACTTCTTCACTGCACAAGACCTCCAACCAACACTATACACCAGATACATCGACGACATTTTCTTTCTATGGACCCACGGCAAGGAATCACTAAAGAGACTACACGATAACATCAACAAGTTCCATCCCACCATCAAGCTCACCATGGACTACTCCTCAGAATCAGTTTCTTTCTTGGACACACGAATCTCCATCAAAGACGGGCACCTCAGCACCTCACTCTACCGTAAGCCCACGGACAACCTCACGATGCTCCACTTTTCCAGCTTCCACCCTAACCACGTCAAAGAGGCCATCCCCTATGGACAGGCCCTGCGAATACACAGGGTCTGCTCAGACGAGGAGGAACGCGATGGACACCTACAGACGCTGAAAGACGCCCTAGTAAGAACGGGATATGACGCTCGACTCATCGATCGACAGTTCCGACGGGCCACAGCAAAAAATCGCATAGACCTCCTCAGGAGACTAACACGGGACGCAACCAACAGAGTACCCTTTGTCGTCCAGTACTTCCCCGGAGCGGAGAAACTACGCCATGTTCTCCGCAGCCTTCAACATGTCATCAATGAGGACAAACACCTCGCTATGGCCATCCCCACACCTCCACTACTCGCCTTTAAACAGCCACCCAACCTCAAACAGACTATCGTTCGCAGCAAATTACCTAGCTTTCAAGAGAACAGCGTCCAAGACACCACACAACCCTGCCACGGTAACCTCTGCAAGACATGCCAGATCATTGACACAGATACCACCATCACACGAGAGGACACCACCCACCAGGTGCATGGTTCATACTCCTGTGACTCGGCCAACGTTGTCTACCTCATACGTTGCAGGAAAGGATGCCCCAGAGCATGGTACATTGGCGAGACCATGCAGACGCTGCGACAACGGATGAACGGACACCGCGCAACAATCGCCAAACAGGAGGGTTCCCTCCCAGTCGGGGAACACTTCAGCAGTCATGGACATTCATCCACCGACCTTCGGGTAAGCGTTCTCCAAGGCGGCCTTCGAGACACACGACAACGCAAAATCGTCGAGCAGAAATTGATAGCCAAATTCCGCACCCATGAGGACGGCCTCAACCGGGATCTTGGGTTCATGTCACGCTACACGTTACCCCACCAGCGAACAAATGTTATCTGTTTTTAATATAACGGGTCAGTTGCTGTCTTTTCTATGTTTCTACCTCTCTATCTCTGTTTTTTTTTGTTTGTTTTTTTTTGGTGATTTGTATATTCTGTGAGACCTGGCAGGTAACACCTGTCTGTCTGCACACTGATTGCCTTGGCAACGGGCAGTTGAAAAAACTGTCTGTACTCACCAAGCATTGTTCTGTGAATTATAAATGCGATTTCATTTCGAGGATCTCATTTCACATCGTTCACCTGACGAAGGGGGAAGCCTCCGAAAGCTTGTGAATTTAAAATAAAATTGCTGGACTATAACTTGGTGTTGTAAAATTGTTTACTAAAATCATGCTGACTTCTTTTTACTAGGTTTTTTTAATACAGATAATCGTCAACTTTATTCCTCATAATACATATGTTTACGTGGAATTGAAACAAGACTAATCCACAAATCAAGATTTATCCTCAGCAAGTCTGTTAGAAGCTCCACTCTTAGGACTCCAATAGCATCTCTGGACCTAATGGTATCCTTTTTATTGCCCATAAGAGTTCTTCTTTCAAGTTTACCCCTAACCGATGGTGACTCTTCAAACTTTTTTTACTCCAAGTCCAACTTTCCTCCTGTTTGAAAATTTGCTCATGTTCACTCTCTCTCTTTCAAGCTACTGCCAATTGCTCGTATGTCAGTATATAACTCTGGAACTCTACTATTCAACACTTCAGTTATTGGTTCAACATCTGCAAATCACTTCTGCCTCTCCTGTTCATCATCCAACCCTATCCAAACGTTTGCTAATGGTTCCGGTCTACATTCATTAATTTCTTTTTAGATGGCATGCCATTAGTACTTACAAATTTTAGGCCTCTTGCAATGCATTGATTGAATCTTTATCTTTCCCACGTCCTTTGGTGAACAAGGAAAATTTTGTTTCTTTCAATTCTTCCGATGTTTTTTCATATAATTTATAATACATTCAACAAAGTTTATTTATTACAATTTGCCTTAAAAATACTATTGTGCACATATCAAATATTATCTGATAACAATCAAGAAGAATGACATTAATCTTTTCCTTTGGTCAGCTGGGTATCTGAGATGTGTGGAAATCCATCACCTTGGAGTCACTTGTTCTTAAAAACCTGCATACCTCCCCCCCTCGGGGGATAATCAATGGTTGGTTATTGGATAACTGAAAAGTACAAGTTTGAGCCAGCAGTTACCAGGAACTCCTTCCAAGCAGCAGAGTGAGCAATACAATGCACCATAAAACATGTGAGTGCATTGCCATCATCCTTCTGATCACAGAATGGACAGACACCATTGCCCTTTGAATAATGGTTGAAGCAGTTAGAGGTGCAGAACTACAGCAACAACTCCTTGACACAAATCCTCCCCTCAATTTGTTCTTGGATCTCGCAGACTTGCCTTTGATTACATCTCTAGGAGCTCCAAACCTTGAAGAAGCACTGTTTGAATACATATCTTATATGCCATGAGCTTAACCTGATATGGGACTTTGTTGTCATTGAAGAGGGGCAAGAAAGACCAGAGTATCCATTGCGATTTCTAAGTATGGCCTGAAGGACTGTGTCCAAGCTAATGTTGGCATTCAGCTGAACTCCCAGGGGCTGAAATGAATCAACAATTGATTATGAGGATGCAATAACGCCCTTTATATCTTCCAATCAATATATTTGAAATCCCCTCTTCAACCCTGCAGAGCCACAATACTGCATTTGGTAACAAGCGTACCCCATTGTTCAAGGTGATGAGTGGAACGCACTAGGTCGCCAGCAAATCCAGCAACATCACATAATTGTTCAAAACAGAACTACAAATCTTTCAGAAATGCCTGAACCAGACATTCTGAGACCATCCCTTATGATGCCATCTAATACATCATTAATGAAGACATAGAATAGGATGTCTTCATCAGTGGTGCATTGGATGGCATTGTAAGGGGACAGTATCTGAGGGGGGAATTTTAACCCCCAAGGACAGGTGGGTTGGGGGCAGGTGGGAAGGTAAAAATTTCAAAATTCACAAACTTGACCCCAACCCACCTCCAACGTTTGGGTGCGTGCGAGTAACCTACTTGCTGGAGGTGGGTCAATCATTATCAAATGCTAATAATGCTCATTTGAAGAGATTTCAACAGGGATTTAAAATTAACGCCTCCAGCACAAGTTTCTCAGGGCTCGGGAAACTCGTCAGTGAACTGTACTTCATGGGGATGTTTAAACTTCTCATTCCCCGACATGAATAAAGGCTCAGTACAGACAGCTGCTTTCTAAGTTCCCTCTGGCAAATGTTTTGCTGAGAGTTCGTGTGGTGACACGCATGTTGCAGAAGTTTAGAGGTTTTCAAATGGACAAACTCAGGATGGGGGGCAGCGCCATGGGTGGTTTCGATTGGAATTTGGACGATGAAGACAATGACCATCCGCAGCAGCAAGGTCGTGCCGTGGTGGGAGCTGCAGGTGCACAAGAGAGAGGAAAGCAGAGTGGAGAACAGCAGAGGTTGCAGATATCTGCCCTCAATTTCTTTGCCTCCGGCTCCTTCCAGGGCACCACTGGAGACATGTCGAGGGTCTCTCAGTCGGCTACACATAAATGTATAAGGCAGGTCACGGGAGGCTTGTTTTCCATGGGGTTGACTTATGTCAATTTCCCCTGCGACTACAATAGCCAGAACGAGCGGGCTGTTGGTTTCGCCTCTCTGGCTGGCTTCCCACAGGTGCAGGGTGCAATGGATTGCACTCCCGTGGCAATCCGAGGACCACCAGAGCAAGCAGGAGTATTTATCAACCACAAAGGATTTCACTCCATCAATGCACAGCTGGTGTGCAACCACAAGAAGAGGTTCATGCAGGTCTGTGCCAGATTCCCTGGGAACTGCCATGATGCTTTTATACTGCGGCAGTCCAACATCCCAGACCTCTTTGTACCAGGAGACAGACTTACATGCTGGCTCGTAGGAGACAAGGGATACCCCCTTCCAACTTGGCTCATGACAAGTGTGTGGAACCCCACCAATGAGGCGCAATAGCTCTACAACGAGAGCCACATGACCACTAAGTGTGTCATCGACCGAACCATCAGCATGTTGAAGACGCACTTCAGGTGCCTAGATTGATCTGGAGTCACCGTTCAGTACTCGCCTGCAAGGGTGTCCCGAATCATTATGGTGTGATGCGTTCTGTACAACATTGCGCAGCAGAGGGGATTAGAGGTGGAGGACGACCGAGGCCCACATCAACCATCTTCTGATGATGAGACCATTGAAGAGAGGAAGAGGAAGAAGACGAGGAGCAATATAAAGATGGGGCACCCATCGCTAGACCAGTCACGGACATTGCTGCTCGGGATGCCAAGGACGCTCAACGGTTCAGTTAGTTTGTCAGACTGGAAACAATAAAAAATGAGATCTTCTGCCACGCTCCCCCCATCCCCACCCTTTCCACAAAACAGTCCATCAACCAAGCACGCACCCATTGCACATCCCCCAATGGGTCCTGTCATGTATTCACATTCATCATGAAACAACTGAAAAGGCGAGTGGGCACTCGGGACGCAATAATGGACAAGACGGGGAAGTGTTGCAAATCATTACATTTTATGTGCCAATATAGAAGTAGGGAACTTCACAACATAATATTTCCTCAAACACCCATGTCCATACCCTTAGTGAATTACAATTGCTTTCTCTTACAATTCCTACCGCTTCTACATGGTGCATCCACTGTGGCTTCAGCAGAGGTAGAGGCAGAATGTTCAGAATCCTGCCCTGGCTGCTGAGATGCTTTTGGCCTATGACCTCTGGGTTTTGGAGCCCATGAGGGCCCCGCCAAAGACTGCTCCATCTGCACCTGCGCAGGGGCAGACTCAGCCATCGGGAGACAAGGCAGCATGTCAGGTACTGGCTGAGGTGGGGGGGCGGAGGGTAGGTGGGGGAACAGGTGAGATGTGAGAACGCTTTGAGTGGAGTTCCCACTTCCACGTCCACTTTCACCATCATCCCTCTCCGGGGCCAGCACCACATCAATCCCACCATTCTACTGGGGAGCAGGTTGGTGCAGATCAGTGACATGTTATAAGGCCACGGATAAGGTATCTGTCATCCTGTTTAAGGAGGCAGACATTTCCTGCACGGCCGTGGTCATGGCCTGCATAGACTCATTTGAGAGCTGTGTTTGAAGCTCCACAGAGATGGCTACTCTCTCCATGACAGACATTCTCGCAATTACCTGCGACACCAATCTATTAATGTTGGAGTTCGACTCCTCCATCCTCTCCACTATTGTGGAGAGTGTGCTTGGCATATTTTCCAGTACCTCGCAAAGTTGCTGCTGTACCTCAATCGTTCTCCTTCTCAACAATGGTCTCTGGGGTTCAGCATCTGTGTTCAACTGAGCAGAGCTTGGAGAGGAGTGCGCCCTCCGATGCGGACTCTCCACAGTTGTCCCTGCCACCAGTGTCTGGTCATGTTCACTTGTGAATTGTTAATCACCAGGTGAAAACCCAACTAACTGTGAAACAGGACCCAGTGAAGTGTGAGTATTTGCGCTGGTGCATGGCTGTATGTCCTGTGACGGTGCACCCTCAGAAGGAATGAGGTCCTCTGAGGAATCGTAGTCATCCATCTCTGCAGACTCTTGCTCTATGCGTGAAGGCTCTGGAAGACAAAAGAAAGTGATATGAATTAGTCCTAGCAAAGTAACAATTTTGACAACCACCATACTCAGGCTTCTCATAGTTCAGTCATTGATGAAATAAAGTCAGCATGTGTGTGAAAGATGTTTTAAATTCTAGCTCTGGGCATCCATGAGTTCCCAGTCTCTCCACCTACAATTAAGAGGGACGCAGATGTGCCACTCAACTCTATGGCATCCTCCTCTGCGTCAGTGAGCTGCACAATTTGTGGCAGGCCACCTCCAGTCCTCTTCCTCTCCCTTGCGTTTTGCGCTCTCTTCTCCTACAAGCGGTGAAAGAACAGACCTATAGTTCACGTATTCACCCAATAGATGCAGTGCATTCATTGAGGGTGACTATCAGACAGATGCATCATATTGCATAAGGATTGGAGTGAGTGGCAGTGGTGAATGGATCAATGGGGAGGTGGGGAAGTGCCTAAAAAGTGAACCATGGGTGCTTTTGAAACTTAAGTGGGTGTGAGTACGCTTAACAAGACAGAGTGAGACGGCGGTGTTTTGTACATCACAGGATGCAGGTGAATCAGCAACTGTACTCACTTTTCCTGACCTAGTTAGGTCATTAAAGAACTTCCTGCACTGTATCCAAGAATGGGATAAAATGCTCCTGACGCTCACCTCCTCAGCTACTTCCAACCACGCCTTCTTGGTGAGAGCAACAGGTCTCTTCCACCCATTGCTGGGGTAAATTATGTCCCTCCTGCTCATTAAATCTCGGTTCTGCCCTTGCTCGTCCTGAATCGATCTTCAAAAACTCTCAACATCTCCTTTCAAAACCTCCTAGTTCCTCCAAATGCCATTTTTGCATTGGCCCTTTGAATAGTGGAGTTTAGATCGCATCACGGGGGTGCGCAGTACGCCCGTTGTCGCAGCTTGGAGACGCGAAAACCGGAAGTAAAATTATAATTCGGCAGCCATGTTAAAATCGGACATTCCGACCCGCTAAATTTTCTTCCAGGTTTCGTGCACGCAATTCTCCCCCCTACACCCCCCTCCCCCCTACACCCCCCTCCCCCCAGCTTAGAACCCACCTCTGTGTTAATATCCAGGCCAGAGTGTCTGTACCAGACATTTCTGAAAGAATTGCAGCTCTTCCTTTCGCTGATCACAGTGATATTGAAAAGCCTATGAAATTGTCTAATGAAAAAAACCAAGCTGCATCTTGTTGAAACAGTATGTTGCTATTATCTGATTTTGTTCATTTTGAACCGCAGATTAACCAGGCTGAAACAGAAAGGTCCAGCCTTTTTAACAAAGTGTTTTTAAAGTCTGTGAGGAGCGGTGACAGTGCCATTCATTAATTTTTTGTTGTTGACATTACTCTGTTTGTACTAGGACTGTGTGTGCTCTTTATTAACCTCCACCTCAGCACGGTTCCACTGGGGCAGCTATGTCACTGCTGTCTGAATCACGTGACCCTTTTTAACGGGTGACAGATTTGTGTTAATGGAAAGATGCCCTGGGCCCCTCTCTCTCTTTTAACAAGAGGACGTCGAATCCTAGGAATATGCAAATGCTAGCTTCAGAGAACAACAAAACAAGACTAGCTACACATTTGCAATGCAAATACCTATGTGAGATGTCTGTTTTTATCATTGCTCACAGTTCTTCCACTGCATTTATCCAATTGCATAAAAGAGTAAAATACAATGCAGACTCATCTGGAAAGCAGGGACTGTTAATGCCATGTAATTACAAGCAGCCAGGAGTAGTCCCAATGAGCAACTCAAGATGCCGATCTTAATGAAAAACTAATAGTGCAGGCCCAGGGTGGTTAAACAAGCACACAATTCAATAATGAAGTTACATTTTAGAAATAAAGGCAAGATTTTTTTTAACAGTCATGCAGTTAGTATAGTTAAACAGAATTTGTTTTACATTAGGGTACATTTTGTACCTCAATACTGGCACTCAACTGAAACAAAATACATGATTTTGCAGCCATAATGTGAAGGAATAAATATGCTGAATCCTGCTGTTCTCACGTGGGGCTTATAATCGTAAAAATGTCCTGGGAAGGCCTGCAAAATAGACATTTTCTTGTAATTTAGATTTAGTATCACTGAAGACTGACCTGTATGAGACAGCAAATCTGGTTTATAAAAGAAATGATAATATGGCTCAATTTTAGTGTATGTGGCTTCAATGTTTTATGGACCTCAGGGCTACAAACAGATGCTTTACATCTATAATTGCTCTCTTTTTTTAAGGTCTTTGGTTCCACTAAGTTGATTTGAGGTTTACAGCATGTATAATTAATGCCTGCTTTGCAGTGGAGAGTGACCTTATTTTTCTTTAAAAGCTGATCTCTCTCTCAGCTCCCCCTTTCTGGGTCATGTCTCTTCTCCCTAGCTTCGACAGCATGCATCTGCAAACTGTAGGCCCAGATGGCAGAGCACGGCTTGATACCCCTAAAGGCACCCCACTTGCTGGGGAGAGGGTGGTACCTCTTTCCCTGGAGTCTACTGTTAATTCTGTGCTGGGACTACTTGCATATAAAGAGGCATGGATATGAGGGGAATGTTTGATGATCATTCCTCTCAGCCATCAACATGCAGTAGCTTGGTAAAATATAGATGAACTCAAGCTGCAGTCTGTTTCTTGCTGTGTTTATAAACAGTAATCATTGAACCAATAGATTTAATCATTATTTTATTGCGTACAATAATGTGAAAGAATTGGCTGTCACATTTCCCAGCTAAATACAGGCAGGGGGCAGTAGGCTTCAGTAAATAATGACAGGGCGCACAGAACTGAGATTGGCTGCTGACATCACAACAGTGCAGGGCACAAACATACATCATTTACATCAGACACAAAAGAGGCAACACATTGTCCGATTTTTAAAACTGGTTTCATCCAAATATTGATGTAGCTTTTGACCTATCTTCAGTGAACGACCATGAGGGCATTACAGCTCAGCTTGGTCGTGTGCTCACCCGGGATCCACAAACATACAGGGGTCACCACATAACTATCGGGTGTAGGAACCCTGAATGATTTGTTTCCCTCCTCGAGCCCAGGGAGGCTGATTACAGCATTCCCCACCACTTCAACTGCTTCTGTTGAGATCAGCCATCTCAGCACAGACTGGGGGATGAACCTAGGAGATTCCTGGTGTATATCGCTCAGTACCACACCACAGTGCATTTACCATCTGAGTCACTGGTTGACTGTCTTATTAAATAAACTACTATTTTTTGTTTTTGTAAATTGTGCATTATTAATACAAAGTATTTGATAGCCAGTACATTGTTTTGAGGCAATAAAATATAAAAACTCTTTCTGTAACAAAATTGAGACAGGCTGAGATTGCTGTGCAGAAGCACAACTTATTTAAACTCAACTATTCAAAAACATGTGAAGTTTCTACATTTATTTTTGACCCAAGGGGGACAGAGGTGATTGTGTTTGCATTTTCTTTATAGTCAGTGATAACCAGAACTATTTGGTGTATTTCAGGCAACCTCTGTAACTAAGATAAAGGGGTCAGGTTGGATTTCGGTTCAGGTCAATGAGCCTAGATTTTCTGATATCAGTGCAGTTTAGGTCCTGATGGCTAGAAACAGGTTGTAGACAAATTGCAGTGCGCTGTTTGCAACCAATTTTTTTGAAGTCAGCTCATTAGTTCTAGGTGTAGATTTGGACAACTGCAGGGAGCACAATTCCAAAATTCCCTAGATTCTGGAAGGGTCCCTTCAGATTGGAAAATAGCGAATGTAACTCCTCTATTCAAGAAAGGAGGGAGACCGAAAGCAGGAAACTAAGGCCAGTTAGCTTAACATCTGTCATAGGGAAAATGCTAGAATCTATTATTAAGCAGAGCACTTAGAAAATCTCAATGCAATCAGGCAGATTCAACACGGCTTTGTAAAAGGGAAAGCAAATTTGACTAATTTATTAGAGTTCTTTGAGGAAGTAACAAGCAATGTGGATAAAGGGGATCCTGTGGATATGGTGTACTTGGATTTCCAGAAGGCTTTTGACAAGGTGCCACATCAAAGGCTACTACACAAAATAAGAGCTCATGGTGTAGGGGGTAACATATTAGCATGGATAAAGGATTGGTTAGCTAACAAACAGAGAGTAGGCATAAATGGGTTATTTTCAGGTTGGCAAGATGTAACGAGTGGAGTGCCACAGGGATCAGTGCTTGGGCCTGAACTATTTACAATCTATATCAATGACTTGGATGAAGGGACCGAATGTATGGTTGCTAAATTTTCTGATGACACAAAGGTAGGTAGGAAAGTAAGTTGTGAATAGGACATAAGGAGTCTGCAAAGGGACATAGATAGGTTAAGTGAGTGGGCAAAAATTTGGCAGATGGAGGATAATGTGGGAAAATGTGAACTTGTCCACTTTGGCAGGAGGAATAGAAAAGAGGAGAGGGTGCAGAGGAGATTCACCAGGATGTTACCAGGGCTGGAGCGCTTCAGCTATGAAGAGAGACTGGGAAGATTGGGTTTGTTTTCCTTGGAGCAGAGGAGGCTGAGGGGGGACATGATTGAGGTGTACAAAATTATGAGGGGCACAGATAGGATGGATACTAAGGAGCTTTTTCCCTTCGTTGAGGGTTCTATAACCAGGGGACATAGATTCAAGGTAAAAGGCGGGAGGTTTAGAGGGGATTTGAGAAAGAACTTTTTCACCCAGAGGGTGGTTGGAGTCTGGAACTCACTGCCTGAAAGGGTTGTGGAGGCAGGAACCCTCACAACATTTAAGAAGCATTTGGATGAGCACTTGAAATGCCATAGCATACAAGGCTACGGACCAAATGCTGGAATATGGGATTAGAGTAGACAGGGCTGATGGCCGGCGCGGACACGATGGGCCGAAGGGCCTCTATCCGTGCTGTATGACTCTATGACTCTCTAAAAGCAGTATATTATCTAAATGGAGAGATATTGCAGAACTCTGAGGTACAGTGGGATCTGGATGTCCTAGTACATGAATCACAAAAAGTTAGTATGCAGGTACAGCAAGTGATTAGGGAGGCAAATGGAATGTTGTCATTTATTGCAAGGGTGATGGAATATAAAAGTAGAGATGTTTTGCTACAGTTGTACAGGGCATTGGTGAGACCACATCTAGAATACTGTGTGCAATTTTGGTCTCCTTATTTAAGAAAGGACATAATTGCTTTGGAGGCAGTTCAGAGAAGATTCACTCGACTGATTCGTGGGATGAGGGGGTTATCTTATGAGGAAAGGTTGGACAAGTTGGGCCAGTATGCACTGGAGTTTAGAAGAATGAGAGGTGATCTTATTGAAACATATACGATCCTGAGGGGACTAGAAGACTCCTGACTCCCCAAAGCCTTTCTACCATGTACAAGGCACAAGTCAGGAGTGTGATGGAATACTCTCCACTTGCCTGGATGAGTGCAGCTCCAACAACACTCAAGAAGCTCAACACCATCCAGGACAAAGCAGCCCACTTGATTGGCACCCCATCCACCACCCTAAATGTTTACTCCCTTCACCACCGGCGCACTGTGGCTGCAGTTTGTACCATCCACAGGATGCACTGCAGCACCTCCCAAACCCGCAAGCTCTACCACCTAGAAAGACAAGAGCAGCAGGCACATGGGAACAACACCCCTGCACGTTCCCCTCCAAGTCACACACCATCCCGACTTGGAAATATATCGCCATTCCTTCATTGTCGCTGGGTCAAAATCCTGGAATTCCCTTCCTAACAGCACTGTGGGAGAACCTTCACCACACACACTGCAGCGGTTCAAGAAGGCAGCTCACCACCACCTTCTCAAGGGCAATTAGGGATGGGCAATAAATGCTGATTGACTTAATTGGAAAAGAAAATTGGACAAGGTGTAAAACAGGCTGCTGATTCGCTATCATGCATTTTGCGTGACCTGCCAAAGAATAATTTCTACCCCAGTGGTGGGAATGGAAAATTGTGTCTGTAAAATTTTAACGGATGGAGACAATTAAAATGGAGGGGTTGATTTTAGTCCTCCCCCGCCGGATGGGAACGGTGCTTGGGAGGGATTAAAATCGAGCGAGTCAACTTACCGGCCCGTAGTATCTTCATGCCCGTTGGGCATCATTTTCTCTTTGTCAACTTTGAAGTAACCCAAGACTCCCGTTACAGGCAGGCAGGGGTCTAAATGAAATGTAAATGTCACTGCCTGATGACATCATCGGTGTCACAACACTTTGTTAATTAGAACATGAACCAAAATACCAGCAGAAAAATTTGAAGAAAAATTATTTTAAAAATGTTATTGTGTCCTTTCCATTAAGTTCTGTATACTTACCTAGAAACCCTGGACATTTCACATGGGTGTGATTACAAACGGACGTCTTGTTCACTAGATTGATTCCTGGGATGAGAGGGTTATTCTATGAGGAAAAATTGAGTAGAATGTGCCTATACACTCTGGAGTTTAGAAGAATGAGGGGTGATCTCATTGAAACGTATAAGATTCTGAGAGTCATGAATATTTGGAATTCTCTACCCCAGAGGGCTGTGGAGGCTCAGTCATTGAATATATTCAAGACTGAGGTCAATAGATTTTTGGACTCTAAGGGAATCAAGGGATATGGAGATCGGGCGGGAAATTGGAGTTGAGGTTGAAGATCAGCCACGATCTTATTGAATGGAGGAGCAGGCTCGAGGGGCAGTATGGCCTACTCCTGCTTCTATTTCTTACACTCTTATATTCGCCCGAATGTCAGGAAATAGATTGCAGGACACCCCACCCCCAAAATAATAATTAAATGCAGCTCGCTTCAGCTTGAAGCGACACTTCCAATATCAGTGTTCAGGAAATTATATCCATTATAATACCCACCCTCGATCGGGATTGCCTGGCTTGTACTCGTAGTACTGGAAAATCTAGGTTATGGTGTCTTCTTACTATCTGAATACTGTCTTGCTGTGTAAATAGTCTCAAAAATTCTTAACTCCTTTTTTTGAAATAAAGGACTGTGTCAGTATGTATGACATATGTGTCAGTATGTATGACATATGTTGGCAGTGTTCCTCTTAAACATTACTTTTTGAAACAATACACCATCTTTTATGTAGTCATTTCTTAAAGACGTTTTTTATTCTCAAGTTTCTCTGTTGAGCGCAATTGCTTATGCTGGGGGTACCAACAGCCCTTCCACCCAGCAATTCAGTCAAGTGGACATTCTTCATGTGTGACTCCACTCTTTGAAAGTCAACAAACATTGCGACCACATGGCTATCACAGCCAAATCCAATCCTATTCTCACGTACATTGTACATTCCAGAAGAGATGACTGGAGAGCAATCAGAAGGAACATCAAGGTCAACTGTCGCAGCCTCACCACAACATCAACTGAGATCTGGGAACCAAGGATCTTCCCATTTTTTATTGCTTAGTACCACACCTCACAGGCCAGTCACCCCATGCCATTCAAGAAGTCCTATTTGCTTAAGTCTCTGTGGAAAGATTTAATCAAGTAACCATTTAAATATGATGCCTGCAATCAAAAGACAAGCACCTAGAATTTCCGTGGCCGATCTTCCATCAATTTTCTGCCAAAGTTACAGCAATCAGAAGAACCCCCGTGGAAATTCTACCAAGGTAGTGGCAGTACAGGATTATGAGAAAATACAAAGGCTTTCACACACAGACAATCCACCAAAATATTTATTGTAGTTCTCAAAATAATTTTTGGTTAATTTTACTTACACAAAAGAAAGAAAATATTAAGACAATGTTTTATTAAATGCAACTTTACAATGTCACTGTACCAGTTTTTAAAAAGTTCATTGAAATATTCAGTACATTATGCAAAATACAAAAAGTTGTGAAAAACCAGCTATATGGCTTTTTAGTTAGTGAAGTGCCAAAGATTACGAAGGCACCCAAATGGCCTCGAGACTCGTTTCCAGGAAGCGGACGAGATCCAGACAGTAAGAGGCATCTCGCCCAGCGAAGCTATCAGTGGCCCTCGAGTGAGTGTGGAAAGGCAGCAATCGGTTATCAGGGGAAAATCAGTAGCTGGGTGTGGGGATCGGTAGCTGGGGGGGCAATAGGTGGCCGTTGGGGGGGTGGGGGTAATCAGTAGCTTGGTGGCTGGGATTGTGATAGATGGCCGTGGGAGGGGAAATAAGGCACTGCATGCCAATTTTTTGGCCTTTACCAATTTGGCAGGCAGCACACTTCCAGCTCATAATGAGCGTGAGCTTCCTGCCAGCCATATTGGAGGCTTAGGAGGCTGATTAGCACCCGAAAAAAAGGGCATGGCACAGCCAGATTTCTAGGCCACTGTTTTCTGGGTTCCAAACAGTATACTTTATTTACAGCAAAGCAAAACGTCACAATTCAACATCAAAACAATGTTGCATCGGTCAAGTAGAAATGGAAAAATAGAGTTATTTGGGACCAGCTGTTTGGCTCCCCAATCAAAACTTTATTTTTGGAAAAGGTAAACTAAGAAAGCGGTTCAGGGATGGCACTGCTATCTCATGCAGTCCTGCATGGCACAGCCTCAGTGCCATCAATACAAATCAGTTCATCAAAGCACAATTAAACGTTTTTCAGTTTTAAACTAACATGCCATATGCTGATCCATACTGCAGTTGGACACAATGTTCATGTGCCAGACTTGCATAATCATTTTACCACGTGCTCATGTTAATTAGCAAGCAATAACATTTCACCTTGTCAACAGTCCTATTACCATATCGATGAATACTCAAAAAAAAAATCTGTCCATTTGAGCAATGTTTCATTACTTCTATTACACAGCTCCTTTTTCAGTAGTCATTTAATCAGGCTCCTCACACTCAGATGAATGAATAACTCTCTATCCTGCTGGGATGAATAGATACCCATGCAGATGGCAGAGATTCTGCTTGAATACAAATGATGAAGAAGCTGAACCTATGCTCTGTCATGTACATGCCCTTCTACAAATATTTATGTAGTAAATGAAAGGATATAGACTTCTTTTATTTGACAACTATATTACGTTTAACATGTCATGCCCAGTTAGTATTTGACCCATATTTAAAATCAAATGCATTTACAGAGCTCCGTACCAGCTCAGTTAAAATTAATGATAAACTTTGCATATAATTATTTGTTCACCAATATAATATTACTTTCATAAAGCACAAGCTTTCAATCTACAAAAAGCCTTTTGTGGACATTATTGAATGAGGTGCCAGTGTACATTTGTGTAGAAGATAAACATGGGCCAGGTTACATTTCACTGGGTTCAGTAATTCTCAGTGTACATTCCTTTCAATAATGTTACAGTCACTAAAAAATAAATGAAATCCAAACAATGTCTCCCTTTTCACAAGCCATACATAAAAAATTAAGCTAACATCAAGGCACAGTATAAGAACGGATTACCAAACCAGTCTCCATTTGCCTTTATAAACATGACAAACTCTTTGCATCTGAAATGGCTGCACCTCAGCAAAACCCATCTCATGGATATGTCTCATACTAATGCTGCTGTAGATGCTTGCTAGTATGAACAGATAGCTAGAGCCGGCACCTAGTCCCTTGCCCTTCATCTCCGGCCTTCTCCCTCCCCGTATTACTACTGCCTATCCCTGGCACAACTTGTTGTGATAAACTTGATAATCAAAAATCTAAGTTTTGTTTCCTTCCTATTTTAATACATAAATGTCTATAGTCAGAAATTGGCACCAAATTTGTTTTTATAGCTGGGAGTGGGGGCTGCCAACAGTTTCTCAAGTTTACAATTATAAATTCAACACCGTACATTTCTACTTCTATGTGCTCTCCATGTACAAAAAAGTGCTTTGCAGAGTGAAGATTAAAGTGGGTACTGAGCAAGAGAGAAAAAAAGGAAATAACAGAAAGGTGTTAGGGGTTGTAGCCAAAAGCACAGTTGAGGAGAAGGGTTTTCAGAATGCTTTATTGAGTAGAATGGGCCTACATTCTCTGGACTTTAGAAGAATGAGGGATATCTCATTGAAACATATAAAATTCTTAGAGGGAGTGACAGGGTAGATGCTGAGATGTTGTTTCCCCGGCTGGAGAGTCTAGAACTAGGGGTCATAGTCTCAAGATAAAGGGTCGGCCATTTAGGACTAAGATGAGGAAAAATTTCTTCACTCAGAGAGTTGTGAATCGTTGGAATTCTCTATCCAAGAGGGCTGTGGATGCTCAGTCATTGAGTATATTCAAGACTGAGATCAATGGATATTTGGACACTAAGGGAATCAAGGGATATGGAGATCAGGCGGGAAAGTGGAGTTGAGGTCGAAGATCAGCCATGATCTTACTGAATGGCGGAGCAGGCTCGAGGGGTTGTATGGCCTACTCCTGCTCCTATTTCTTATGTTCTTTCAAAAGCAGGGAAGATGCCAGCATAGCAAAGGAATTTAGAAAGGGAGTTCCAAAGTGCAGGGGCTAAGAGAATGGCTGCCAATAATGGATAAGGGAGCAGGGGAGGTGCCAGCTGGTGACAGAGATTTTGTGGGGGGCCACAAGGCTGGGAGAGAGAGATGGAGTTTGTGAGGCCATGAGGGCTTTGAAAGCATGAATAATGTTCTTAAAATCAACTTGTAATGACATGAGGGACCAATGGAGATTGGCAAGGATAGGGGTGATGGAGTGCATGACTTTATGCAAATGAGGACTCGAAACAGGGCATACTGAATCACTTTTAACTTCTGGAGGCAAGGAGACTTGTTAGGAGGGCATCTAACAAATTAAGCCTCAAGTTGATTCAGGAAAGCCTAAATTCACATACATGTACCAGGTTTTACTATATGTATACAATTTAAGAAATGCAAGTCTTTCTTTCTTGTGTAACCACATCAAGATTGCTAGATAAACCTGTTTTTCAAGCATCTAAGTGTCTGACAGTGCAGACTGGGTAAAAATGGTCACTATCTCTCGATTAGCAAAATAACTCCTTAAGCACTGAGGGGTAAGCATGATGGTCTCTTGTCTTCTCACAGCTCATCCCTGTCAAACATATTAAGAACTTCATCCAAAAATTCATCCCACTTTTTCAGCCAGAGACTGATGGTTTCAACCTTCATCTGGACAGACATAGCACTGTACCTAGGAAAACCAAAAGAAAAGGCAGTAAATATCCTTTCAGGTCATCAAAATAAATGTTAGTCAAAAGAAGCAAACTTGCATATGTGAAAATGAGCAAACTATCTGATTTGTTTTTTATGGGGCACTAGAAGGACCTTAAAATCATAGAAACAGCAGCACAGGAAGAGGCCACACGGCCTATCACACCTGTTGGTGCTAGCTCTTCAGCTGGAACTGTCCACTCTAATTCTATTTCCTTTTCCAGTATCCTTTTAAATTCTTCCTTTTCAATTAAATATTCAATTCTCTTTTAAACGATGTTACAGTATCATCTCAGCAGGCACTTATGATAAAGCATAACACGTTCTAATAACTCTCCATGTGAAAAAAAATTCTTCTGGCATCCCCTTTGTATGATTCTATGACAGGTTATGTCAGCAATAAACAAACTGGCATGGAAGTGGTGACAAATTATGGGCCAGCTATGTTCTTCTGGTGATGTACTCCAGAATTTTGACCCAGTGAGAATGAAGGAATGGCAGTACATGTCTAAGTGAGGATGGTGTTTAACCTGGCAGTGAAGGTGTTCCCACAACTATGCTGTACTTGTCCTTCTTAGTGGTAGAGGTTAATAATGGAATCTCCAATGCAATCTACTGCTGACAATGTGAACAGAGCTTTCTTTTTCCAAAAATAAATAAAATATATTTACTTGATTGAGCTCAAAGCTAACTGCTTCAGTGTAGTCAGCTCAGCTTTTGAACCTCCTATTCCCATGAAAGCCTCATAGAAGTCATACGATAAACCACGAGCCCCAAAAATAGCTGGATCATCAGAACTAATGACCATGGGGTGACCTTCTGCCATTAAATTCGCAGCTGGGTGATTTCGTAGATCAGTCACCAGCATAAGCACCTACAATAAAGAAACCAGAGGAAAATATTAGCATTACAGTAAGTTAAGTCCTTATGATAGGTTTATCAGTAGGTGGTATTGTGTACTTTTGGATTATTAACTATTGAATTAGTCTAAAAGCACTTTGTTCTTGGGAGGAAGGAACATCACTTGCATTAGGTTGTACTATATTCAAATTTACACACTGTACCCTTAGAAATATATGGACTACAGGATTTAAGCAAAGTTCACAGACTGCTTGGGTAATGTATTGAAAAATTATTAAGCGGTGAAACTTGGAATTATTAAGATGAAACTTGGAACTTTATAAAGGAATATTCTAAAGGCAAATGCTGAATGAGTGATTCTACTGCTAAAACAGCTGCCTCTACCCCACCCCCATTCCTAACCAGGACACAGTAAAAGCTAGTTGCATACATACAATAATCAACAAGATTTCCACCGTTTGCTATTTATAGCAAGATTATAAGCACATTCACTGTAAACAGTAAACAGCAGAGATCTTCCTCTTATATTTCTTTACATTTCTTTGTTTTTCTGTACCTAGCAGTGCCCTAACTGAGATCATCTAATTCAGCACTGACTGGGAAATGAAACTGGGAACTTGCTGGTGGGTACGGCCCAGTACCACATCAGGCAATGCGTTTACCCACTGAGCCATTAAGGGAGCTGCCCCTAATGGCCCAGAATTTGGTGTAACAGGGCAACGAACAGCGGCCGCCATTAGGTAGATTTGCACTTGCCCATTTAATCTCGATGATATTTTGCACCGCAAATTGCTGGAAGTGCGAGGTGATAACGTCGCAATGAGGTAAACCGGGCATCTGAGATCTGTGTGAACAGGGTAAGCAACTGTGTATCTCCTTAACCAATCAGATTGAAGGATTGTGAAATTAACAGCACAAGGACTGAGAAGGAAGTATAAGTTGGAATGGTGAATTCAATGTCAAATCAGGTACAGAAAGAGAAAGAGAGAGGGAAAGAAAGATTGGATTAAGAGAAAGAGAAAAATAAGAGACAGAAAAGTAAAAAAAAGTTAATTAAACTTTTTTTTAAAAATCCAACAATTAAAACTTGAAAGAAAGGGACACTCCACTTGTAATTGTTAATTTTCAGTGCCAGAGAGGTTGACTGGCAGTAATTAACACTTAGCGCGTCATTAAAAGGGTACTTAGACTGAAATGGAGCAGACTTAACTTTCGGTGGTATTTGCGCATAAATAACGGTGAGCGCCATTAGCCTCACTGTTATTTTGACAGCAAATTCTGGGCCATCTAACTAATAAAACTTGATTTGGTTAGGATAGCTTCACTTACACAGTAATTTCAACTCAACAAAAATTTAATTAATGGATAGCATTTTTAGGGCTTCACTAAGCTAAATGAATTCCCCCTCTCCCCACCTCAAAGTGTATTCATTTAGAAAAAGCATTTACACACAGCCTGTTTAATTTGCATGTTATCTACCTGTGTACTTTGATCTGAACAGTAGATTTCTGTCCATGAACATTACAAATATATTTTTTGTAAGGGAATTTTTGTGGGGGGGATGAGGGTAGTGTAAACAAGTTAAAAATATTGAACAAATTTACAAAATTTGCACATTTTATCAGGGCAAAAATCATTAAGCGGTTGCACTTTTTATTTACTCTTTTTCCTGTTCCTTTAGTCTATAATCCATCTCTTTTTTGCTGTTTGTCTTTTCTTTCTATTTCTGACCTTTAACCATTCTTTCCGTGACTCTTTACCTTTGCTTCCTTTATTCCCCCCCCCCTTTATTATTTTCACTTTACGTTCTTTAAATGTTTCATCTCTGCTTTCACTCTCTGTTCACTCATTTGTTAAATTTCAAGCTCCTCTTTTAATTCTTCTTTCCTCATTCAGTCCCCCAGTCTCCCTTTTAAATCATGGAAACAACTGTACTCCCATTTTGCACTGTTACTTCTCCCACCAAAATGGAACATTCATATCCAAGTCAAGAAACTTATACAGGAAGAGCTATTGGCTCCTCAGTGTTTTATTTCTGTGAGAATTGTTTCATACAGATGCCATTTGTGCAGAGAAAATTGGCTACATTTTTGTTGTTCCAATGCCTTTGAAATTGTCAGATATGTTTTTCCTTTTAGGACCTGCGGTCTTTTCAAATTGTCTCTGTTTTCTTGTAGCTGTTGATTCAGGTTGTGGTACAGCACCACATGTGCCAGCAATCCTCCCGTTCCTTTCTCAAGGACTTTACATGTGCGAACCAAAGCAATTGAGTATTAGCAGGCCATTTGGCCACAGGAGCATCACAGCAAAGTCTAATTTTTGTTCCTCACCCAGTATCCACACATATGCATTTTTGAACAGGATCCACTGGATAGTGATAAGCAGGAAGGCGAACCCTGGCTGATTTCTTCCTCCTCCCCCCCGCTATCCCCTACCCAGTGGAAATAAAACAAAAAGGGAAAGCAATGATGTAATGCTTTCAATACTATACACAGAGAAAAAAAAACTAAATTTGGTGCAGGTACTTACTCAAAAGCAAGAAAATAACAAGATAAATTACCATTTTGCATCTCAAAAGTTAACTATTTAAGCAGAGGCTACAGGTTTTCCTCTAAGGGGAAAGGTGTTGTTATACACTGTTGTTCTGCGCAATTGTTATACCAGCACCTGGTTTGAGATTGGACACACTTCCAATGGCACGTCAAACTCTCTGGAAATCTGCTTTGCCACTGGATGCTTGTTTATACTGTAGCCATGGCCTATTCGACTTGCGTTCAGCAGTAGGGCATCCAGGATGTTTTCATCTGTACTCGTACCTTCCCAGTCTGCAGGAGAAACCGCAAGAATGAAAGATTTCAAACAAAAAGATATATGCTTCTTCATTTGGATACACAGAGGTCACTGGATGAGGCAGGCTGCACATCATTCTTCTCTGAAAGATCACAGGTCTGAGTGCCAAGGCCACTTGTCATTCAAATCTGCCCATTTCGAGTGGGTGAGTTTTACTGGCTTTTGGTTTTGTTACTGGATGAAATGCCATACAGAAAAGAGGCATTCCCATTGCCAGGAGATTGGCATATAACATGCCTCCTATCACACATTCACAGAACAGCAATAGCAGTAACTGGAGAAGAATCTATTCCAGACTATCTCAACCTCCAGGCAGTGAGAAGGCCCATGATGAATAGTAACCGGCAAGGGGGCAAACTGAGTACAAACTAAAATTCAATTTAAAAAAAGGGAAAAAAGTGATAAAACATTAGCTTATTTTTTCTGCATAGCATCTGAGCCATTGGGAGGGTTAAGACGCAATTTTTTAATACTTTTTTTTTAAAGTTCTTGTTCATCTTACCAGTTTCCCCTGCATGAAAGAAGTAAGGCAGCTTAAATCCTTTTTCTGCTGGAATTAATAGCTCATTCTTGAAATACCATAATGGATGCCCAGCATCTTCTTGGCCAACCTGCAAGGGGTTGATGCATATTTATTTTCACAGTGCAATCATACTGGGGCATAATATACTTGATTTAACACATCTGGCCCTTCCAAATCCTGATACTAATTACCACAGTTTAAGGTCCAATACATTTGAGATCATTTTAACAGGGTCTTTACCTTCAGTCCACCCCTCCTCCAGCTTTACCAAATAGAAATAAAAAGATTTTTTAAACAAGCATTAAAAAAGCTTCAAATTTGTAGTGTTTCTTAAATACTCTTTTATAATAATTTGTACATATCTAACTGGATTATAATGCTATTTATTGGAATTGACAGAGGCGATAAGAATGGCTTGTTTTGAGATTGTTTGTCTGTTTCCAGTATCTTTTTTTAATCCATGAAATAGAACTCAGATGGATGTAGAAGTAGTCTAATCGACAAACACAGGACAGAGTTCCTACTGCTTCCAGAGGTGCTGACATCCATCCAAAGAGGTTGATATCTCCAGTGACTCTGGAGGCAGCAGCACCGTCACAGTAATGTAAACATTACTTCAAGAGGCAGAGACTCCAGAGACTTGAGCATGTAATCCAGGTTGACAGCCAAGTGCAGTACTGAGGGAGTGCTGCACTGTCGGAGGTGCCATCTTTCGGATGAGACTTTAAACTGGGGCTCTGTCTGCCCTCTCAGGCGGACGTAAAGGATCCTATTGCACGATTTGAAGAGCAGGAGAATTCTTCCCGGTGTCCTGGACGATATTTATCCTTCAACCAACATTTCTAAAAACAGATTATCTGGTCTTGACCTCATTACAGTTTGTGGGACCTTGCTGTGCCCAAACTGACTGCTGTGTTTCCCTACATTACAAAAAGTACTTCATTGGCTGTAAGGTGCTTTGTGATTTCCTGACCTTGTGAAAGGTGCTATATCAATGCAAGTTTTTTCTTTTTCTTTCAGAGGCCTTTTTTTCCTAACTATTGTGCTGTATGCTCAATCCACCTACATGGGTCAACAATACAGTTTTCAATCACCCAACCTCAGGGAAGGTCTGAGAGTCAGAAATTGAGTTTCCAAATCATAACCTTCAAACAATTGCATGGGCACAAGCAAAGTTTTCCATCTGTTGCTCTAGTGCTGTGGAATTCACCACATAATATAAAAGGGGAGTAGTGCACAGCACCAGCAGCCTCGGGCTATTCTGCAGATCAGCTTCTTCTGGAACAAGTTGTGTGACATAAAGCGGACATGAAGATGGCCCATTGTGATGATGCTGCTATAACAGCTCAAATTTACTCATGCTGCCAACTTTCACAGAATAGCTAAATTGGCAATTTAAAGTACTCAAAGTTGGGAATAAAATTAAAGCTCTTTTAATTTCGGTCATATTTTATGACATACGTCATTAAAAATTCATAAAATTAAAGGTTCATTAAAATGCATGGGTGGAGGAATATGATGCAGGAATATGTAAGACAATTTATTATGCATCATTAAGTTTGATTTGCAACACATATTAATTTGCAACACTGGACATCTGGAAGAGATGACAAGTGCCATCAACATAACTGGAGGGCCAGCCTTACAATGATTAATAGAGAGAAACAAAAGAACCTTTACAATAGATTTCTTTGACAATTAAGATCACAAGTTATTCAGTCACAATATATTAAACAAATGAAGATCTACATGTCATTCTCAACTCATCAATTGCAGCATTGTAAACTGACTGTAAAATGAAACATAAAGTCAACTATCTTTCCAATTTTCTTTTAATTGAGTCTTTCTTATTTTCTCTTGTTAGTCCAAAGCAGGTTAAGTATCTTTCACTGCAGGTAGATAAAAGTAAAATCATAGTCACACTTAACAAAAGTATATGAATTCAGCAATATTGGATATAATGGTATCATATTCTGCTATTACTTCTCCCCTCTCCCAGCCCTATTCTAACACAAAACTATATCAGTAGGTACTTTATTAGAATCCAATGAGATATCTGACTGGCATATGGTGAAAATTTGTGCTACAGATCCACATGTTGTTAAAAATCTCACTGATTCTCTCCCTTCCTCTCCTGAGGGCATTCTTTAAAAAAAAGTACATTAAGGGATTTAATATAAGCACATTAAATATTCATGTAGGAACAAGGCCGATTATAAAATATGTTCCTATATACAACAACAATTTGCATTTATATAGCACCTTTAATGTAGGAAAAAACTTCCCAAGGTGCTTCGCAGAGGGGTAATCAAAAAATGGACATTGAGCCAAAGAAGGAGATATTAAGAGGGATGACCACAGAGGTGGGGTTTAAGGAGGGTCTTAAAAGAGTTGAGGGAGGTGTAGCGGCAGAGGGGTATGAGGAGGAAATTCTAGAATTTGAGACCTAGGTGGCTGAAGGCACGGCCATCCGTGTTGGAATGAAGGGAGGGGGACGCAGTAGAGGCCGAAGTATGAAGAACAGAGTGCTATGGGGGGAATTGTAGGGCCAGAGGAGTTCACAGAAATAAGGAGGGATGTGAGCATGAACGGATACTTTCAAAATATGTCAAAAGATCTTTTTATTCAATCTCTCCATATGTTTTAATAACAGTTCTTGGCTCTCCAAGAGGCCAACAGCACAGCTACCTCCACCAGCTAACTCTGATCATCTCTACTAAAGGTCAGAAAGGTGAGCAGGACCCGACAAAGTACGCAGACCCCACCCCTCAGCGCCATCATGACTGGCCATTCTTCCGGCCAGTACACTTCTGTCCTTTTGAATTTATCCCCAAATCCCTCCTTCTCTGTCCTGCTTTCAAAAGCCTCGAGAACCCCTCTCTTAGGCTAGGCTTCCTTCCTCTTTCTCCTCCCTCTCACACTCCTGGTTCTGTTTTCCCAATCCTGTCAATCACTCAGAGGCTTGCTATGGAAGTGCGAATTGTTTTTTAAAAAATTATTTTAAGGAGATGCTTTAAAAATGCTGCTAATCTATTATGTGTTGTATAATAACGGGATGTATAATAGGGAACAAACCTCAATAGTTAGCTGGTCCCTAACATCTGCCTGAGGTTTTACATATTGAATAACCCTGGCATTATGTTTTTTATACTTAAGCACATTCCTACTTAAAAATAGAAGGATTGTATGGTAGATAAATGACCCCTAATTCCAATAAATAAATGCAGGAAAGTCTAGTGCTTTGGGGAAAAAACTCTTAGATCAGAACAGTTGAAATAACAAGGTGAACACACCATATCAAACCCGGCCATGGTCTCAGGGAATTTCTTGTAAAATTCCATGGCCGCATTCATTGAAGTTTTCATTTCTGAGTTGTTCTCTTTCCTAAAAAGAAATACACAAGAAAAGTCAGCGACAGAGGCAAATAGGATAAAATAGCATGTAGTGCAATAAAAGAGACAAACTAAGTCATCAGAATGGAAGCATGGCAATTACTAGAAGCAGGGTTCTGGAGACTTTATCCTTGAGTATAACCCTAAATAATATCACTCATTCCCCTCCCAGACTATCTCTATTAACTGTCACTGTCCATCAGGATTTCCTCTTCATTACTTTTCTGTTCTGTTCTCTCCTCCAACAGTTTTCTGAGTTAGCTCCCCCATCTCATTTGGTTTCCCCATGCCATACATGACTTACCACAAGAAGTTGCTGACTTGCAAACTGCAGGTCTTGTGCAGTGTGAAGATAAACACATAGTGGGGGTAGAGTTTCCGCTTTTGCACTCAAAATTTGGCAGGTTAGGTTACATTTCAAGTTTCCAATAAAATTTATTTACATAACCACAAACTTAAAATCTTCAATTAACCAGCACAATCGGGCAGCGTAATAGATCATAATCGTTTCCTTTTTTCTTTCCATGAAAAAGTATTCCTTGATGTATTTACATCAAGTTACATTGAGTCTACAGCACAGATACTGGCTATTCGGCCCAACTGGTCTATGCCAGCATTTATACTCCACACGAGCCTCCTCCCACCCCTCATCTAACCCTATCAACATACCATTCTATTCCTTTCTCCCTCATGTGCTTATCTAGCTTCCCCTTAAATGCATCTATACTATTTGCCCCACCTATTCCTTGTAGTAGCACGTTCCACATTCTTCCCATTCTTTGGGTAAATAAGTTTCTCCTGAATTCATAGAATCATAGAATGGTTACAGCACAGAAGGAGGCCAAATGGCCTGCTCTTTGCAAGAGCAATCCAGTTAGTCCCATTCCCCCGCTCTTTCTCCGTAGCCCTGCAAATTTTTTTTCCCTCAAGTATTTATCCAATTCCTTTTTGACAGTCGTGATTGAATCTGCTTCCACCACCCTCTCAGGCAGTGCATTCCAGATCATAACTAGTCGCTGCATAACAAAGATTTTCCTCATGTCGCTTTTAGTTCTTTTGCCAATCACCTCAAATCTGTGTCCTCTGGTTCCCGACCTATCTGCCAAAGGGAACAATTTCTCTTTACTTACTTCATCTAAACCCTTCAGGAGTTTGAACACTTCTATCAAATCTCCTCTCAACCTTCTCCAGTCTATCCACATAACTGAAGTCCCTAATCCCTGGAACCATTCTAGTAAATCTTTTCTGCACCCTCTCTAAGGCCTTCACATCCTTCCTAAAGTGCAGGGCCCAGAATTGGACACTATGGGCCTGATATTAGCGGGGCAGCGGGGGGTCGACTGGGCGCGTCAGTAACGTGCCCGGTGAAATCAGTGTGCTCCGCACGGAATCGCAGGTTAATTGCAACCACTTACCTGTGCTTCCAGGTTTCCTGCTGCTAAGCTGCGCGGCGGGTGGACTGCGCATGCGCAGCAAGGTCTGTCAGCTGGAGGAGCCCTATTTAAAGGGGCAGTCCACCAATGCTCCTCCTGCAGCAAACAACCAATGCTGAACCATGGAGCAGGCCAGAGGGAAGGCTGCCCCAAGATTTTCGGACTCCTCACTCCAAGTGCTGCTGGATGGGGTGAGGAGGAGGAGGGAAATCCTTTTCCCGTCCGATGGGAGGAAGTGTCCTCCCTCCACCACGAAGAAAGCCTGGCTGGAGGTGGCCGAGGAGGTCACCAGCAGCGGTAATGTGCCACGAACCTGGGTCCAGTGCAGGAAGAGATTTAATGACCTAACCAGGTCAGCCAAAGTGAGTATACTTACGCATTCTCCCACACTCTGTCTTCCACATCACCTCCACCATCACACAACCCCTTCTGCACTGCCACCACAACGCTCTCGCATCACTCCTCACATCCAACTATCATCCTCACCTTGCCTGCACGTACTCACCGCCCCTGTCCCCATTTGAACACTACCACACAACCCAATCCTCATACAATATCATGGCTATGTTGCACACGCACCCTTCCATGCATCTCCCCCACGCTCAACCCCACCCACACCAATGCATGCAGCGGCTCACCATGCAACCATCACTCAATCACGCCTCTGTGTTTTGCCTTGATAGGAGAAGAGATGCCAGAACGCCTGGGGGAGGGCACGGACCGGAGGGGGCCCGCCAAACCAGGTGGCACTAACGGACGCAGAGCAGCAGGCATTGGAGATCAGCCACACGCTGGAGTGCCCGTCCATGGCGGATGCTGAGGCTGGGATTGCACAAGCGGCCGGTGACAGAAAGCTAACACTCAGCACTCATGATAGCGAATGATCTTAGCATCACTTGGCATCTGCAGCACCTCAACATCTGTCCACATGCCTAATACTGCTTTCTGTTCTCTTGCAGGCCCATCTGCAAGCGCCGTGACCATGGAGGGCGATTCCTCAGAGGACCTGCCGGCCTCTGAGGGTCCATCGTCACATCTGAGCCATGCATCCACCAGCGCAGATACACACACCTCGGTGGGTCCCCGTCCTCACTTAGTTGGGCTTGCACATGGTGAGTCACCACGCACGTGAGCACGAGCAGACCCTGGTGGCAGGGGCAGCCGTAAGAGTCCGCGTTGGTGGAAGCACTCTTCTCCAGGCTCTGCTCAGCTGGACACAGATGCTGAACCCTGGGGGCCAGCCGTGAAAAGCAGAGTCGTCGAGGGGCAGCAGCATATTGCCGAGGTACTGGAAAAGGTGCCACGCGCACTCTCCACAATCGCGCAGAGGATGGAGGAGTCCAACTCCTGCATGAGTGGAATGGTGGCACAGGTACAGGAGGGTATCTCCAAGATAGTGTCGCAGGGACATGAAGGCATCTCTGAGATAGTGTCGCAAGTAGGTGCGGGAATGTCTGCGATGGAGGAAAGGATAGCCTCCCTTAAGCGTCAAGCACGGCTCAACAATGAGTCCATTCAGGCCCTGACAACGACCGTTCGGATTCAGGGTGAGCAACATTCTGCCGCCTTGAACAGGCTGACAGATACTTTGCAAGTGGCCTTCCAAGGCCTCACACAAGTCCTCCAAACTGTCGTTCAGTAGGGTGGAAGGAGTGATGTGGGCCTGGGCCACGAGAGGGATGGTGGTGAAAGGGGACATGGAAGTGGGGACGCCACTCAAAGCGCTCCCACGTCTCACCCATTGCCCCCCTCTCAACCAGTACCCGCATTGCTGCCTCCTCTCCAGGTGGCCGAGTCTGCCCCTGCACAGGTGCAGGTGGAGCAGTCTTTGGAGGGGCCCTCACGGGCACCGAAACCCAGAGGGCGTCGGCTCAAAGCATCTCATCGATTAGGGCATGGACCAGAGCAACCTGCCACTACCTCTGCTGACGCCGCAGGGGTAGCACCACGTAGGGTTTCCTGGAAACGCAAGGCGAAGGTTTTGTGAGAACAAAGGGAATGCATAAGGGTGTCTGACGATTTGTCATGTTTTTTATTTATATTTGTTTTGTTTCACATGCACAATAAATATTGTTATTATCACCACTACTGTCACGTCTTGCCCATTCTTGAATGGCTTGTGGAATAGGTCCCGTTCATGGGGTCCACCATGAACACGCACACGTGATGCCACCCCTTGTGTCACTGCAGAGTGGGTGTAGGTGTATTTGCAGGGCTCTTTTGTGCAGACGACTGAGAGACGCCGGCGATGTCCCCGGTGGCGCTCTGGAAGGATGCGGAGGAGATGTTGTTGAGGGCAGTGGTGACTTTGACAGCGACAGGTAAGAAGATGGTGCTCGGGCCAGCCGGGAGCAGCTCGGCACGAAGGAGGCTGCAGATGTCCACTACTACATGTCGAGTGACTCTGAGCCTCCGTGTGCACTGCTGCTCAGAGAGGTCCAGGAAGCTGAGCCTCGGTCTGTGGACCCTGTGGCGAGGGTAGTGCCCTTTGCGACGCATCTCTCTCTGCGGTTGCCCTCCCTCCTGCTGTGCAGGTGGATGTGTCACAGCACTGTGTTGTGGAGCTCCACGTGTCAGAGGTGGATGGCGAGGCTGGTGAGGCTGGTCATGCTGTCCAAAGTGACAGAGTGGCCTCCTGCAATGAGTGAGGGTCTCCCCCCACTCCCCCCCACCCAACTCCCCCCCCCACCCCCATCTGTCAAATGGACCTTTGCAGCTGCCACAGGCTGATGGCTGCAACACGTCCATTTGAACTGGGAGTGTTTCCCCCAGTACGGGAAACAGTCTCAGTTAATTTCAAAATCCCAGCCCTCCTAAAATATCAGGTCAATCAGGTCTGTAAACATCCTGAAGTACCTGTTTAAGTACTTTAAGTGGCACCATGCCGGCTTTAATTGCCGGCGGGAGTCCCACATGCGGGGGCTGCGCGGCATGTCAGCGCGTCACTGGGGAACCCGGAAGTGGGCGGGTTGGAGCCGGCTCCAGACCCGCCCGGGGAATCCCCGATTTTCGCAGCCCCCCCGCTACGAATGCACCCGATCGTGGGTGTGAAAATCGAGCCCTATACTCCAGTTGTGGCGAACCAGTGTTTGATAAAGGTTCAACATAACTTCCTTGCTTTCGTACTCTATGCCTCTATTTATAAAGCACAGGATGCCGTATGCTTTTTAAACCATTTTCTCAACTTGTCCTGCCACCTTCAAAAATTTGTGCACATATACCCCCAGGATTCTCTGTTCCTGCACTCCCTTTAGAATTGTACCATTTAGTTTATATTGCCTCTCCTCATTCTTCCTGCCAAAATTTATCACTTTGCACTTCTCTGCATTAAATTTCATCTGCCATATATCCGCCCATTCCATCAGCCTGTCTATGTCCTCTTACATATGAACATATGAATTAAGAGCATTCGGCCCCTTGAACCTGCTTTGCCATTTGATAAGATCATGGTTCATCTGATTGTGACCTCAACCCTACTTTCCCGTCTACCTACTATAACCTTTGACTCCCCTGTTAATCAGGAATCTATCTAACTCAGCCTTAAAAATATTCAATGACCCTGCCTCCACCGCTCTCTGGGGATGGGAGTTCCACAGACTCACGACCCTCAGAGAAAAAATTTCTCCTCATCTCCGTCTTAAATGGGAGACCCCTTATTTTTAAACTGTGGCTCCTAGTTCTAGTCTCTCCCACAAGAGGAAACATCCTCTCAGCATCCACCCCTTCTAGTCCCCTCAGGATCTTATATGTTTGAATAAAATCACCTCTCATTCTTCTAAATTCCAATACATACAGGCCCAACTTGTCCAATCTTTCCTCATAAGATAACCCCCTCATCCCAGGAATCAGATGAGTGACCCTTCTCTGAACCGCCTCCAAAGCAATTATGTCCTTTCTTAAATAAGGAGACCAAAATTGCACACAGTATTCTAGATGTGGGGCCCGATATTACCATGGCAGCGGGTTCGTAGCGGGGGTTCGAATGGGCGCGTGGGTAATGCGCCCGGTGAAATCAGTCTGCTCCGTGCGCAATCGCAGGCTGATTGGATCCACTTACCTGTTCTTCCGGGTTCCCCGCTGCTAAGCTGCGCGGAGGGCGGACTGTGCATGCGCAGTAAGGTCTGTCAGCTGGAGGAGCTCTATTTAAAAGGGGCAGTCTTCCACTGACTGATGCTGCAAGAAATAGGAAAAATTACAGCATGGAGCAGCCCAGGGGGAAGGCTGCTCCCAGTTTAATGATGCCTCACTCCAGGTATCATTAGATGGGGTGAGGAGGAGGGGGAGGACAGAGATCTTCCCCCCGGCGGGTGGGAGGAAGCGGTCTGCCTCTGCCACCAAGGCCTGGCTCGAGGTGGCAGAGGAGGTCACCTGCACCACCAACATATCGCGCACCTGCATACAGTGCAGGAGGCGCTGCAATGACCTAAGTAGGTCAGCCAAAGTGAGTACACTTACTCATTCCCCTGCACTCCGTCTGCCACATCCACCACCCCCACCCCACATCTCCTTCTGCACTGCCAACACTACTCTGTCACATCACCCCTCACACCCACTCAAACCTCATCCTCATCTTACCTGCACTTACTCAGCTCGCCAGTACTCATCCCGCCACTACCACTCAACCCAATCCTCATACAATCTCATGGCTCTATCTCATACTCACCCTCTCGTGCATCTCTTTCACAGTCAGCCTCACTCAACCTGCCACTACCTGTGCTGCAGCCACAGGGCATGCATCACATATGTGCAGTAGGAAGTGTAAGGCAAACGTGTCGTGAGCATGAAGGGGATGCACAAGGGTGATTGAGGGTTTGTCATAGTTTTTACTTATATTTAATTTCTGATCAACTCACCTTACATATTATATTGGCACCACTACTGACACGTCTTTGCGAATCTTGCCTGGTTTGTGCAGTAATGCTCTTTCCTGAGGATCACAATGAAGACCCACAACTGATGTCACCCCTTGTGTCACTGCAGAGTGGGTGTAGGTGTAT
The DNA here is from genome assembly GCF_035084215.1 of Heptranchias perlo. Taxonomy (NCBI): domain Eukaryota; kingdom Metazoa; phylum Chordata; class Chondrichthyes; order Hexanchiformes; family Hexanchidae; genus Heptranchias; species Heptranchias perlo. Next base: position 30,885,070 of record NC_090342.1, on the reverse strand, counting down.
TTGCAGGGCTCTTTTGTGCAGACGACAGAGACGTCGGCGATGTCCCTGGTGGCACCCTGGAAGGATGCGGAGGAGAAGTTGTTGAGGGCAGTTGTTGATAGCGACAGGTAAGAAGATGGTGCTCGGGCCAGCCGGGAGCAGCTCGGCATGAAGGAGACTGCAGATGTCCACGACTACATGTCAAGTGACTCTGAGCCTCCGTGTGCACTGCTGCTCAGAGAGGTCCAGGAAGCTGAGCCTCGGTCAGTGGACCCTCTGCGTCGCATCTCTCTCTGCGGTTGCCCTCCCTCCTGCAGATGCAGGTGGATGTGTCACAGCACTGTGTTGTGGAGCTCCATATGTCAGAGGTAGACGGCGTGGTTGGCGAGGCTGGTGATGCTGTTCACCCTCCGAGGAGGTCATGACTGCAGCTACGGCGGCCCCCATGGTGAATTTTATTGTTAGGAGGAGGGTGGTGGAGGCCAAACTTTGTCCAAAGTGACAGAGTGGTCTCCTGCAATGAGTGAGGGTCTCCCCCCGTACCTGTCAAATGGACCTTTGCAGCTGCCACAGGCTGCTGGCTGCAACATGTCCATTTCAACTGGAAGTGTTTCCCCCAGTACGGGAAACAGTCTCAGTTGAGTTGAAATTCCCACCCCTCCTAAAATATCATGTCAATCAGGTCTGCAAACGACCTGAACTATGTAAATAATTGATTTAAGTGGGATCCCACCAGCTTTAATTGCCGGCGGGAGTCCCGCATGCGGGGGCTGCGCGCACATCTAAGCGTGTCACTGGGGAACCCGGAAGTGGGCGGGTTGGAGCCGGGCTCTGGACCTGCCCCGGGAATCCCCAATTTTCGGAGCCCCCCCGCCACGAACCCGCCGGCTCAGAGGTCTGAAAATCGAGCCCCTTATGTCCTCTTCACAACTTACTTTCCTACCTACCTTTGTGTCATCAGAAAATTTAGAAACCATACATTCGGTCCCTTCATCCAAATCATTGACATAGACTGTAAATAACTGAGGGCCCAGCACTGATCCCTGTGGCACTCCACTCATTACATCTTGCCAACCTGAAAATGACCCATTTATGCCTACTCTCTGTTTCCTGTTAGCTAACCAATCCTTTATCCATGCTAATATGTTACCCCCTATACCATGAGGTCTTATTTTGTGTAGTAGCCTTTGATGTGGCACCTTGTTAAATGCCTTCTGGAAATCCAAGTACACCACATCCACAGGATTCCCTTTATCCACATTGTTTGTACTTCCTCTGGAAGTCTATTACTGTTTACTACACTTCCAAGTTTTGTGTCATCTGCAAATTTTGAAATTATGCCCTGTACACCCAAGTCCAAGTCATTAACATGTATCAAAAAAAAGCAATGGTCCTGGTACCAACCCCTGGGTAACACCACTGAATACCTTCCTCCAGTCCAAAAAACAACCGTTCACCACTACTCTCTGTTTCCTGTCACTTAGCCAATTTCGTATCTGTGCTGCCACTGCCCCTTTTATTCCATGGGCTTCAATTTTACTGACAAGCCTATTATGTGGCACTTTAACAAATGCCTTTTTAAAGTCCATATACACATCAACCGCATTGCCTTCATCAATCCTCTATGTTACCTCATCAAAAAACTCAATCAAGTTAGTTAAACACGATTTGCCTTGAACAAATCCATGCTGGTTTTCCTTTATTAGTCACGAGGACAAGTGTGGATTATTAATTTTGTCCCAGCTTATTGTTTCTAAAAGTTTCCCCACCACCAAGGTAAACTGACTGGTCTGTAGTTGCCAGGTTTATCCTTACACCTTTTTTTGAACAAGGGGTGTAACATTTGCAATTCTGCAGTCCTCTGGCACCATCCCCATATCTAAGGAGGATTGGAAGATTATGGCCAGCACCTTTGCATTTTCCACCCTTACTTCCTACAGCAACTGAGGATGCATCCCATCTGGATCGAATGACCTATCTACTTTAAGTACTGCCAGCCTTTCTAGTACCTCCTCTATCAATTTTTAGCCCATCCAGTATCTCAACTACCTCTTCTTTTACTGTGACTTTGGCAGCATCTCCTTCCTTGGTAAAGACAGATGCAAAGTACTCATTTAGTACCTCAGCCATGCCCTCTCCCTCCATGCATAGATCTCCTTTTTGATCCCTAATTGGCCCCACCCCTCCTCTTACTACCCATTTACTATTTATATGCCTAGAGAAGACTTTTGAATTCCCTTTTACGTTAGCTGCCAGTCTATTCTCACACTCTCTCTTTGCTCCTCTTATTTCCTTTTTCACAACATTCAAGAAGCATTTGGATGAGCACTTGAAATGCCATAGCATACAAGGCTACGGACCAAATGCTGGAATATGGGATTAGAGTAGACAGGGCTGATGGCCGGCGTGGACACGATGGGCCGAAGGGCCTCTATCCGTGCTGTATAACTCTATAACTCTATGACACTTCTCCTCTGTACTTAGTATATTCAGCCTGGTTCTTACTTGTATTATCAACCTGACATTTGTTCATCTTACTCTATCTCTTTCGTTATCCAGGGAGCTCTGGCTTTGATTGCCCAACCTTTCCCCGTCGTGGGAATGTGCCTAGACTGTACCCGAACCATCTCCTCTTTAAAGGCCGCCCATTGTTCGATTAGTTTTGCCTGCCAATCTTTGATTCCTATTTACCCGGGCCGGATCAGTTTTCAACCCACTGAAATTGGCCCTCCTCCAATTAAGTATTTTTACTCCAGATTGCTCCTTGTCCTTTTCCATGACTAATCTAAACCTTATGATACTATGATCGCTGTTCCCTAAATGTTCCCCCACTGACACTTGACCCACTTCATACCCAGAATTAGATCCAGCAATGCCTCCTTCCTCGTTGTGCCGGAAACATACTGATCAAGAATGTTCTCCTGAACACACTTCTGAAATTCCTCCCCCTCATTGCCCTTTACACTATTACTATCCCAGTCCATGTTAGGAAAGTTGAAGTCCCCCATTATCACTACTCTTTAGTTCTTGCACCCTTTTTGTAATTTCCCTGAAAATCTGCTCCTCTATATCCTCCCCACAATTGGTGGCTTATAGAATACGCCCAGTAAGTGTAATGGCGCCTCTATCTCTTCTTAACTCTAACCAAATAGATTCTGTCCTTGACACTTCAAGGACACCCTCTCTCTCCAGCACTTCGATATTCTCCTTAATCAATATGGCCACACACCTTCCCTCCTTTTTTTCCTTCCCTATCTTTCCTGAACACCTTGTATCCAGGAGTATTTAGTACCCAATCCTGCCCTATTTTGAGCCAGGCCTCCATTATCACCACTACATCATATTCCCATGTGGCTATTTGCCTGCAGTCACCAACCTTATTTACCACACTTCATGCATTTACACACATGCACTCTGAAACTTGATACACTGTCCAACGCTTATAGCGGGCTACGCAGGTGAACACCAAGTGTCCGCTCTAAGTAACAGGGACTCTACTTCCACCAGAGGTGGCTAAGAGGAGATTTAATAGAAGTTTTTAAAGTTCTGAAGGGTTTGAAAGAGTAAATAGGGAAAGACTATTTTCTCTGGTTGGGGAGTCAGTGATGAGGGATCATCAATACAAAACTGTCACCAAAAGAGTGAGGAGAGAGGTTAAGAGAAACTTCTATACTCAGAGGTCTGTTGGAGCATGGAGTACTTTGACTCTACAAGGCAGAGCCACTGCATACTTTCAGGAAAAATTGGATGGAATATTTGAACCAGAAGAGGGGGACTGAGGGCTATGGGAAAGAAGAGGACAGTGGTATTAGTTTTGAATTGCTCTATCAAAGAGTTGGCACATGTATGATGGGCTGAATGGCCTCCTTCTGTGCAGTAAACATCTATGGTTCAAGGTGACAAGGCCATATACTTCACCATCATTGAGTGGGGGTGGGGACCAAATACAAGATGGCCTCAGAACAGATTATTCATTTATACTCTAACCCAGTGAATGGCGAGTGTCCTAGGAAGATCTAGAGAGTATATCTATATAAAATAAATAATATAAAACAAACTATTACAATACAGAATTTCATTCATACTGTCTCTGTCCAATTCAAAAACTACATTATAATCCAATTTTTAAAATATTTATACACAAAAAATGTTGTAATGGTTATGGAAAATAACATAGAACTAAACTGATGGGATGTGTTCAGTGAAAGCAGCATGCATCACAGACCTATGTACCTGAGCCTACAGGATACAAAGTCCAAAACAGTGGCAGATGTGTGTTAAGGTATTCACTGGTGATGCAAGTTTCATTTTCACTTCTTAACAATCCAGGCTTTTGATATTGTGAAGTACCAATCATTACAAACTAAAGAAGTATTTTACCAACCAATGCGTTTATTACACATTTTTTTTAAAAAACCTTGGGCATCTCAATTTGTCAATCTGTTGGTTGTCTGACTGATTTACATGGCCAATAGAGTTCATTCAAAAGAGCAACAGAACTCATCAGCATATTCGATTGTACAAAGAGTCTTTATACTGTGCCTTCCATTACATTCTAAAAATTTGTGATGTGACTCACATAAATACTTCAGCTGCAATAATTGCAACTAAATTACCGTAACAATGAGTATTACAATTTGCAGTACAATCCCTTGATTTTTAATAAGAGGTAACTGTGATCTTGTGTGTCAGATGTCCTAATCTAGAACAATTATAAATCTGATAGGACTTTCTTATTTAAATTGTGCATGTCACAAGTCTCTTGGTGCATCACAATTTCCACTTCACGTGCAAAAACAGTCCAAGGGCATCATTGGCCAATTGTCTCATCAAATTCTTACTTTGAAGCATATAGCATACAATGTCACAAAGCATGCCACATGTTAAAAAGATCATCCTCTCTAAAGTTTACCAAGTCACTTGAGAATCAAACAGAGTGCTCCCATGCTAATGCACCATTCCATGAAGTGCTGGGAAATGGGTTTACAAGTTTGAGCCTGGCTCATTTGGTAGCAATCTCGCCTTTGGGTCAGAAGGTTGTGGAGTCAAGCTGCTGTCCAGGAATTTGAGTTCATAAAATAAGATGATACCCTAGTGCAGCACTGAAGGAATGCCTTATTATTGTAAGTGCCATCTTTTGGATAAGGCGTATAACCATGCCTCCTCTCTGCCTGTTCAATAAACACTGGAATCAAAGAATAACAGGGAGGTGTTCTGGCCAACATTATTCCCTCAATCAATACCACCAAAAGCAAATTGACTGGTCATTCACCTCATTGTTGTTTGTGGGATTTTGGCATGTGCAAAATGGCTGTCATGTTTATTTACCTAACAACACTCACTTCACTTTGATGTAATTGGAGGGCAGGTGGTTCTCCAAAGGAAAAAAAAACTTTAAAAAAATATATCAAGAAAATATTTGGGTCAGTCTTGTGCATGAATTATCAGTCAGTTGAAGAGCAGCATTGGCAGACATTCCCAGGATGTGGGATTAAAATTTATCAAGACAGGCTTGAGAAGGGCTTTTTCGCTAGTGCTGAGAAGGTTAAGAGTCTGATCGAGAGCCTCAAGATCATGAAGGGTTATGATAAGGTGAATAGTGATAGATTGTTTCCACTGGTCAGTGAGACAGTAGTTTTTCTTTCCAAAATAATATTGTATAGACTGGTTCTCGTATCAGGTAGTTATTATGTAGAATTGGTACAAAATGGGTAAATTTCATAATTATATTTGCTATATTCATGCAACACACTAGTCCTGCAAAACATTTTTATCACAAAAATAATGCCTTTTTGTTTTTATAATTTGGAACTGGTTTGTCAGTCTGACTGGCATTCTTGTTTTAACCAATGCAGTACTCTGCCTTTTTCTGGGCCATCTCAGCATGCATGAAGTTACCAGCTGGTACTTAAATAAGCCGACCCCACTAGTCTGCTCCAATCAGCACACAGGAGTCTGAATTAACATGCTGCTGAGAGGGTTCACTGTAAAATATAAGGCAGTGAAAGCTCAACTGATGATGAATAGGGTTTGAGTGGAGGTGGGGTCTGTTGCTATTCATAGAAATTTATCTCAGCAAGTTAGCACCTTGAGAGAGAGAGAGAGAGAGAAAAAAGGGCAGAATATGAGGGTGAAAGTTATATTTATATTATATTAAAGGGGGTAAATGAAATGGCTCAGTGGATAAATGTATCATATAGCATGGTACTGAAACCAAGGCGGCCCCCTGGTCTGTGCTGAGCTAGCTGATCCCAGCTAGGATAGCAGGGGGGATACCATAGTTGTACGCAATGGCCCCAGCTGGAAATATTTCCAGACAGAGTTTCAACTGCTGATTGCTTCCAGTGTCTCCTTCTTGAAGTGGGCTCATGCTGATTTGAGGTAAGGTTCAGTTGTGATCCAATGGTGTGTAGCAGAATCGTTAGTCAAATTAAAGTAGGATTATTTTGAGTCTTATAGTCTTGTGTGTAATATCAGACAGACAAAAGTACTAAATGATCATATCCTACCTATGTGCAGAAAAGATGACTTTGGCTCCCATGAAGTCAGGATTATCATGTCTGAATTGTCTGGCAACCTCCTGGTAAGCCATAATGGACCATTCCTTGTCATGTAAGGTTCCATTGAGTTCATACACCTAAAACAGATGCAGAATGCCAGATAATAATGTAGACTCGATGTAAAACAAAGGACAACCTGTATGAATGTGCCAAGCATTCAGCTCATCCTGTCACATCTACAATACAGTCTGTAAAGCACTGATACCATCTCTCACTTTTTAAATCTTCTGCAAACAGTTCCTAAAGCTATAACTGCAACTTGTTGGCTACCAAAGGAAACATGTAATTTGCCATGTTTTCTCTATAGCTCCTAAAACTATTTGCATGGTCTCTGCTCATCCTTTCGCACCTGGTGAAATATAGGCTGCTCATTGGGGTGCCCCTCATGTTACTCCATAATGCTCAAATTTCTTTTTGTTAGCTTTTCAAAGGACACATAACCATCAGCAGAGAACCTGCACTGATAGTGTACCAGCCAACCTGCAACACCTCACTCGCCACGAGGAGCAGATCTTCCAAATAACTGATATGAAGACCAATGAAGGAGTGGGCAAGGAACAGCTTGGTAGCTTTGTGCCAACTTCTACTTCATCACCTTGTCAGCACCTGACACTCAGTGACTAACAGGATGCCTCATCTGCATCTCTGCTGTCATGGCTGTGCTACTGCGTGCACAGCCATTAGCTCCATATCCTATACTAACACATGTTCCCTTTCCCTTTGTATAGATTCTCCCAAGATATGGAAACTGGAACCAGTGAGGATCATGAAGCAGGCCCACTGCATGAGCACCCGTTAAGCAGTCCACACCGTGCAAGCATCATGTTGGGGGAATCAGATAGGAGGAGGAAAAGCAAGTGGAGGTGCAATTAGGAATTCAATGCCTAATTCTGCAGGCCTGGTGACTGCAACATTAGGGAATTGGCCCTATAGTCTCTGCCTCAGTAGCCATTTGTGGTAAAGCATTCCATGTTCTGGTCACGCTCTAAGTGAAAAAAATTATTCTAACTTCTCACTTCGTCTTCTAGTGATGATCCTAATTATTGATTTAATCAGAACATAAGAATATAAGAACATAAGAAATAGGAGCAGGAGTAGGCCACACGGCCCCTCGAGCATGCTCTGCCATTCGATAGATCATGGCAGATCTTCGACCTCAACTCCACTTTCCTGCCCAATCCTCATATCCCTTGATTCCCTTAATATCCAAAAATCTATTGATCTCAGTCTTGAATTTTCTCAACGACAGAGCAACTACAGCCCTCTCGGGTACAGAATGCCAAAGATTCACGACCCCCTGAGTGAAGAAATTCCTCCTCCTCTCAGTCCTAAATGTCCGACCCTTTATCCTGAGACTATGTCCCCAAGTTCTAGATTCTCCAGTCAGGGGAAACATCCTCTCAGCATCTACTCTGTCAAGCCCTCTTAGAATCTTATATGTTTCAATGAGATCGCCTCTCATTTTTCTAAACTCCAGAGAGTATAGGCCCATTCTACTCAATCTTTCCTCATAGGACAGCCCTATGGAAAACAGTGGAAACAATATTTCAATATTTACCCTGCCAAAATCTTTAATTGTTTTGAAACCTCTATTAGATCTCTCTTAACCTTTGTTACAGTTTAAAAAGTTCCAATTTTGTGAGCCTTTCTTCGTAACTATAATGACAAACATAACTGCTTTCAACACCATTGCCGCATAAGTCACCTCATCGCTGATGACATACTTTGCAGAATCAGTGGTGCCTTCCTTAGGGAAACCATAGGAACTGTAAGGTTGATTTTATGAAATTACGCTCCTGGTTCGAAGCCTTTTCTGCCAGGTGTGCATATCGGGAATTCAGGCATAAGTTGCCCATGATTTTCCATCCATTTAATGGGCAGAAAATCAAGGGAGTTTTATGACCAAATTCTGCATGTGTGCTCCAGGTGGCCAAGATTCCCTGCCTGGAGGACAATTTCATAAAATTGGACCTTATATGCCAACAGTTTCTTAACAAGAGACATCCACTGAAGGTTAATGCAAGCCCATAATTAATATAATTACCCTAATCTTTTTCTATACATACATACATACATACATACAATAATTACTGACATTTTTCATAATATCATTAGGAAAAAAATGTTTTATTAGTGCCAATTATTTTCAGAATAATGACACAGCCAAGATGATAATTGATGATAATTGTGAAGAAGGTTCACATTATAGCAGGTCATTCCAATCAATTATTATGTTATCTTTGTCATTACTCTAGACTCTGATGGCTTCACATTGTGGAAGATATTAAAAATGTATTAGTAAAAGTCTAATCTTACCTCTTATGTGCTCCCCTAATTGCTCAGTTGGTAAATCCAGTGTGTAACGAAGCCATGTAACCCAGAAGGTCACAGGTTCCATAACCTGTCTATGTTGAGTTAGCCAGGCAGCAATTAGGGTGCTAGAAGCAGGCTCAGTGCACCTAGTTTAGGGAGAGGAAAACCAGCTCATCTGTGCTATTTCTCCCCCTCCCCACTCCCCCATAAACAAACTGCCTGCCAACATTCACCTCCTAGGCTAACACATGAAGGTGCAAGGTGTAAGATGATTGACTTGTGCCACAGAGAAATGCTCCAGAATAAAACAAAGAGTTGCAAAAGCTTTAATTAAGCTCGAAAAGTCAGAAATGCTGGAGGAATAGTTAAAAACAACTTGTTTAAATGAAGTAAAGTTACCCATTGATGTGGGGAAGTGTGGTGTGTTGTTTATTTTGTTTCATTATGCAAAGGCAAGTTGTACTGATTGAACTAAGTGATTCTAATCAAAACTGCTGCTCTGTATGTTCACTCATTGGGAAATAAAGTAGCTCAATGGTTTGTATCAAACCTCACCTCACCAAATGCTTTTTCAGTCCATCTTCAGAAGGATTGAAGATATATTATTGTTACACCCCCGGGTCACATTATCATACAAACAGATATTATGCAGTGTGAGATGACTCCCACAAAGAACGCATATACCATTTACAGAAACAAATAACGCTACTGAGTACAAGTAGGTATCTATGGTAAACCCAAATTTGTAACACACAGCCTTTTTCATTGTACCAAAGCTGGACAACATACTACGCTTGCCAGCAGACATGGAATGGCAAATGGGTGTGCAGGCTTCTAGCCCAAAGCTTTCCTTTGCTTTAATGGGTTTCTCATTGGGTTCAACAGCCAAGGATGTAAAGGATAGCTCTGGTCTCCTAAAGTCATCCCCCCTCATCTCTTTTTCCAACAATGTGGGCACTGCTGACTGCCACATCATGGGTGCTTCATGGAAAATGGTATTTGATGCGCATAATGATAATTCTTGATCGCATACCACTGAAACTCTTTTGTTCATGTAGGCAATGAGGTTGATATGAGGAACCTGATGCTCACACAGGTGCCACCTATAATGCCTTGCACTCAAAGGAACCCTGCCACCCAGTGACAGCTCTGCTTCCTGTCCAGTTGATGAAGGCGTTGCCCCTTGCAAACATATCTTTTGTCATTTGCTTGATGCGGACAGCCTTATGTAGCAGATCTCCCCATGGAGGTTTGGAAGGTTCTGGTAGCATGAAAGCTTCTCTTCTACAGGATGAGCCATGTGTTCCAGATGTCATCCTGCAGCAGATGGTATAACTCAGTGACAGCCTACCTTCTGAATTGCAGACAGTGAAGAAAAGTCACCGTGAACATGTCCAGGTACATGTAGAGGGGTCGATAAGGTAGTGATGGGTGTGGACAAAAAAAACTCAGAAGTTGTTGGCCCCTCATGAGCTCCTCTTCCTCATCTAAATCATGCAGCACATTTGGAATCCCCAAAAGAATTCCCATCCTCAGCACTTTGTATTTTGCAATTTAACTGGCAACAGCAGCCAAGAATAATGAAGGAAATTATTGACAATACTTCCGACAGTGGACTGAGTGAACACTTGGTGACAGAACAAAAACCCGAAAAATTGGCAGATTTACCCAGCAAAACCAACTAATGCATGAAGAAAATGCAATTAAAAATGAAAGAAGAACTAAAAGATTTTTTTTACAAGCACTGAAACTATCATTTCCCTATAAGAAACCTGCTTGAGAAGCCCAAGTCCAAGGACTCCCAAGTATCCTTTTTCTATGAGCAAGGTACACAATATAGGTGAAGCCTTGCCCAAGGTTGAAAAATTCTACACAGGATCTAAATATTTTAGCCATTTAAATGAAGTCTGTGCCTGACAGAAGCATGGCCTCAATTTTTTGATTTCCTGAACCTCACCTCACCACAGCTGGGACGTGTAGGAGTATATATATTAAGTATATGTAATAATCAGAACATAAATACATCAGGCAATGAATCTGACACTTAGTGTATAAAATCTAGGTAATTCACTGGGTGCTTTTTAAGTTTTTGAATTACAGCATCTTAATTAGCCTCCATACCCTAACATATAATGCCCAATAGGAGCTATTAGAACTGAAACCAATTTGTAAGGTTTCTTTTGAGTTCCTGTCAATCTGTTACAGGTCAGTGAACCTGCACAAAAGCTAGGACAGGAGCAGGATTGAATGGCCCATAGTTAAGGTTCGCACGCTGGCAAAGTGGCCCTTAACTTGGCCTGCAGCTTCTATGCAAAATCAGTACATAATAATTGTCCTAAGTTTTTTTTTGCCTTTCAGTTAATGATGCTATTAAGCTACTGTGGTGTCGACCAGATCGGAGTTGGACTGGTATAAACTCAAGAATTTTTTTTTAAACACCATAAAGAGGAAAAAACAAGTAAATAAATCAAAGGAATGGACGGTGAGCTATGGTGGGAGATCTAGGAGAGATGACTGAAAGCTTAGTTGAAAAGATGGGTTTAAGATGGAGAGAAAAAGAGAGACAGAGAGGTTAAGCAGGGAGTCCTGGAGAGTGGGTCCAAGGCAGCTGAAAGTTCTATCAGAAATGGTGGGTTGAAGGGAGGGATTGATACACAGAACGCCAGAGTCATGGGACCAAAAGGAATGGGAGGGGACGCACAGTCAGAGGAGGTTGCAGAGGTAGATTGGGTCAAGACTGTGGATGGATCTGGAGATGAGGGTAAGGATTTTCATTTCAATGCATTGGGGGGCAACGAATCAGTGCAGATCAGTGGGAACAGTGAGTGATTGGTGAACAGGACTTAATGCGAGGCAGAATACAGAGGCTTAGTTTTGCACAAGTTGGTGTTTATGAAGATTGAAGATGGGAGCCCAGAAAGGTGAAAGTTTGAGCACTCGATTCGACAGATGACAAAGGTGAGGATAGAGGTTTTGGCAGTGATATAGGTAGGATAGAGGCCAATGGGACATTATTGCAGAGATGGAAGTAAGTGGTCTTGGTGATGGATAGGAGGTGGAAATTGGAGCTCAGCCCTGGGTCAAACAGGAAGTCAAGATTTCACACATCTGGAGCATGTGGCTGGGAAGGTGAATGGAGTCAAAAGCAAGGGAGTGGAGTTTATGGTGGGGGCTGAAAACAATAGCTTTCATCTTCTTTATGTTCAATTGGAAGAAATTTTGGTTCATCCACAACTTAATTGGAGAAGAGGGCCCTGATGTTAACTGCCCCTGCCTGGTGGAACCCGGGTGGGGGCAGTTAAAATAAAGTGAGTCACTTATGCCTACTGATCTCGCTTCCTTCCCGCCTCTTTTGAGCAGGCGAGCAAAACACCTGCAGGAAGGTAGCAGAGTCCTACTTTAAATATGCAGATTGGGTCCGATTATGTCATCAACCTGAGGCCTGAGCGAGGGGGCAGTGTCGACTCCCCCATCAGGCAAACCTGTCGGGAGCCGGATCCTGAGCCAGAAGAGGCCCAGAAGTTAAGTTTTAAAGTTAGATTTCAGGTTTCCTTGTGGGCCAGGGGAGCAGGAATGCTCCTCTGGGCCTCACAAGGAAGCCTTGGACTTCCCTTGTGCCTGGCTTCAGCCCCCCCCCCGATCAAGGCCAGATTCTTCCCCATCCCCTGCCGACAGCCATCCACCCTCCTGATCGATTCCAGATGCTTCTCTCCACACCCCCCCCCCACTTCTGACAGCCTTCCTCCCCTGCCAATCCCTTCCATTCGCTTCTCCCCACTCCCAATCCCTTGCGACAGTCTTCCCCCCCCCCCCCCCTCCTGATTATCCTAGTCTTGCCCCCCCCAAACTGACTGCCAGAGGCCCTTCACACAGGTCCCGGGCTGTGGCCTACTGGCGCCAGATGCCCACTCCCGCCCAGATAGTCATTCTGGCCAGGTGTCAGGTGGGACTCTGCATTGTTTTATTTAAATGAGGCCCTACCATTAAGATCACTAGGGCCTCCCTGTTCCAGCCTTGCCGGGTTCATCGCACACTTTCCGCCTCCCCGTTAATATCGAGGCCAAGGAGTCTGACAGCACAGAGATGGCCATGGGGTTGAGGGAAGTGGTGGAGATATAGAGCTGGGTGTCATCAGCATACATATGGAAGGTAAATGCGTGGCTGCAAATGAGACCCTGAGGGGCGATCAAGTATAGATCGTTGGGGGCCTCCAGAGGTAACTTTGTAGGTCTGGGAAGAGAAGCCATTGCTGGAGCTCGGGTGGCCTCATTGGGACAGGTAGGAGTGGAACCATGCGAGGGCAGCCCCATAGAGCTGGCCAAGATAAGAGATGATGGAGGAGGATGACAGGGTTGATTATATCAAACACCACAGAGTGTTCAAGGAGTTCAAGAAGGGATAATGCACCATGGTCACAGGCATAGAAGATGCTAGTCATGATTTTGGCCATTGTAGTTTAAGTGTTATGAGCAAGGCCAAACTGAGCAGGAAGTTTTGGGAGAGATAGGCAATGAGCTGGGATGACACATTTTTAAGAACATTAGCGAGAAAAGGAAGGTTGCAGTTGAAGGATAGGTTGAGGATAGAGGTTTTGAAAGGGAGATGAATGCAGCTGAGTAAAGGTCCCATTAATAATGTGGGTGGCATGGGGGCCAGAAAGATACTTGCAGTCAGGAGTTGAATGGGGAGAGACCCAGGTAAGTTCTCTTAAACATTTTTTTAAAAGTCTTTCATGTGGGCCAGGAGGAGCAGGCTCAAGGAAACCGTGGTTCTCCTGTTCTGGGCTACCCCCCTCCCCGGACAGCGATCCTGACCAATCCTCCCCCCTCACTTACCTTGCCAGGGATCGTTTCCTTGGGTCCCCGGTGGCAGCCTGCACATCATCCCAGACTTCCTGCCCCAGCCTACCATGAGCAGGGCAATGGTTAATGATCTGCCTGTGGGGGTCATTGGAATAGTGGAAGGGGCAAGGAGAATGAAGATCAGAGGTTAAACAGGCTTACACCCGAGAAGTGGCCTAGGCGAGACCGTCGCCAGTGAGCGTGTTGGGGTCTCACCCCATATGAGAAGCAGGACATGGAGCTGCTTGGGCGGTGCTCTGCTATTTGAGATGGCGAGGTCAGCGCTATCACCAGGTTAGTGGGTCTGGAGATGAGAGATTTGACTTTCAGTTCCACCTCCCTTCACGTGGCATGAGACACATGAGGATCCAACGGATTGGCTCCTCTACTTTGACCCATCACAATTGTTTCTCATCCGGCTTTACTTCAGTATGGTTTTAAATCTCCAAAGTAGACTGGCCGACAAGACAGAAATTGGGCTCTCAGTGAAGAGGCACTTGCTTTCATAACTGTGAGAAGACCCATGCTCTGACCTTTACCAATTTTATAACATTCTGAGCTCAAATGTCTTCAATGAAGAATAATAGACTTTGAACCTTTTTCATTTTATCCTCTTCTGAAAGTTTGAGCAAATTTCAGATGTGATCAACTTGTATTTGAGAGGGAAGCATCAAAGACCATACTTCTGATATGAAATGAATAATGGTATATAACGCCCCCAAACATAAAATACCAAAAAAATGTCTGAGAGCACTTTATTTTCTTTGCTTGCCTCCCAACTACACCCACAGACTCCAAAAGCAAAAGAAGAACTGAATAATCAATGCATTCTTTTGTGGCTGCAATCTATTTAAAAGCACTGAAGACGGCTGCCTAGGGCATTCTTACATTATGTAAGAATGTAAGAATTCTTGAGATTCTTACATTATGTAATAATGTGGACAGAGAGACTGTCAGTATTTTCAGAATCTATATTTTACTTTAAATGCAGCATCTGTATTTATGAATAATTTAGTACTGTTAATATTTTGTTAAATTATCTACAAATACGGATATTGTAAATGTTGGATCGAATTTATTATGGACCCTTCATTCCATTTCTTTCCTGCTCAATTTTCCCTCCAGCCTTTCTTTCCTGAAGATGTAGATTCCTTGCTTGGACGTAGTTGTTAGTGCTGGGCACCCTCCGGTACGTCACCCAAGTACCATTGTTCATGCGTGAGCCTTGATAGTATTGACAGTCTATTTGACCATGGAATGAGAAAACTTCATGATGAAGTCCAATCCTGTCTCCTCACAGCCACAGATACTTTTAGAGCAGAGCCCTGGCTGACTTTCCCCTCCCAAGGCCAACTGTAATCCTCCTACTACCACCTAACCAAGATTACCCATCTCACTATCGGACCAGAAATTAAGTGCGGGACTTTTGCAGCCTGTATAGCTCAACTACTCACTAAGTAAACTTTAAGCTCCCTAGGAAAACATTTATTTTCTGCTTCCTAAGCACCACGTGTAATGACTCTTACAGTACACTTGAAATACAAGTGACTAAACTAAAGAAAATTATAATTCAGACCATAACACATAGACAGTGATGGAAATGTGGGAACTCAAATAGCCATCCAATGGTTTTCTGAAGCTACTTTCTATGTGGCATGAAATACTCAAGGGAACGACCTACTGGATCATAGAATCTTACAGCACAGAAGGAGGCCATTCAGCCGGTCATAGAGCTGTCCAATTTAGTCCTACACCTCAGCTTTTTCCCCATAACCCTGCAAATTAGTCTCCTTCAAGTACATGTCCAATGGCCTTTTGAAAGTTCCCATGGAATCTGATCCCATCACCCTTTCATGTAGTGAGTTCCAGAACCTAACAACCCTCCGTGTGAAAAACTATCTGCTCATTTCCCCTCTAGTTCTTTTGCCAATTATTTTAAATCTATGACCTCTGGTTACCGACCCACTTGCCAGAGGAAACAGTTTCTCCCTGCTTGCTCGATCAAAACCCCTCATACTTCTGAATACCTCTATTAGGTCTCCCCTTAACCTTCTCTGCTCTAAAGGAGAACAATCCCAGCTTCTACAATCTCTCCACATAACTGAAGTCCCTCATCCCTGGTATCATCCAGGTAAGCCTCCTCTGTACCCTCTCCAAAGCCTTGACATCCTCCCTAAAGTGCGGTGCCCAGAATTGTACACAATACTCCAGCTGAGGCCTAACCAATAATCTGTAAAGGTTTAGCATGACTTCTTTGTTTTTGTATTCAATGCCCCTATTTACAAAGCCAAGTATCCCATACGCTTTCTTAGCCGGCTTATCAACTTGCCCTGCCACCTTCAGAGATTTGTGACTATACACCCCCAGGTCCCTCTGCTCTTGTACCCCCTTCAAAATAGTACCATTTAGATTATACTGCCTCTCCATGTTGTTCCTCCCAAAGTGCATTACTTCACACTTGTCTGCATTAAATTGCATCTGCCATGTGTCTGCCCATTTCACCAGTCTGTCTATGTCCTCCTGAAGTCTGCTACTGTCCTGCTTACTATTTCCTACGTTGCCAAGTTTTGTATCATCCGCAAACTTCGAAATTGTACTCCCTATATCCCAGTCCAGGTCATTTATGTATAACAAGAAAAGCAATGGCCCCAATATCAACCCCTGGAGTCCCACTACATACTTCTCTCCAGTTAGAAAAACATCCGTTCACCACGACTCTCTGCCTCCTATACTTTAGTCAATTACGTACCCAAGTTACCATTGTTCCTTTAATCCCATGTGCTTCTATTTTCTGAATAAGTCTGTTTTGTGGTACTTTATCAAATGCCTTTTGAAAGTCCATATGTATAACATCTACTGCACTACCTCCATCAATCCTCTCTGTTACTTCATTAAAGAACTCAATCAGGTTAGTCAGACATGATTTGCCTTTAACAAATTCAAGCTGGCTGTCCCTTATTAACCCATGCTCCTCCAAGTGAGAATTAATGTTGTCCTTGACAATGGTCTCTAGTAGCTTGCCCACCACTGATATTAGACTGATTGGCCAGAAGTTACCAGGTTTATCCCTCTCCCCTTTTTCGAACACAAATGTAACATTTGCAATCCTCCTGTCCTCTGGCACCATTCCCATATCCAAGGATGATTGAAAGATTGTGGTCAGAGATTCTGCTATCTCCACCCTTGCTTGCCTCAGCAACCTAGGATGCATCCCACCTGGATCAGGTGATTGTTAACTTTGAGTGATGCCAACCTATTTAGCATTTCCTTTCTATCTATTTCGATCCGATATCTCTACTCCCCACCTCCTCTGTGACATTAACTTCATTCTTTTCTTTTATGAAGACAGATGCAAAGTTCTCATTCAGTATCTCACTCATGCCCTCTGACTCCACAAGATGATTTCCTTTTTTCTCTCCAATCAGCCCCATTGTTCCTTTAACTATCCTTTTTTTTTTAACCTCAGCCAGGATTAATGTGACTAGGCACAGATGTAAGGGTTTCTGGAAGACAATACAATGAGTCCCTTGGAGAATGTAATATGCTATGCACCATTTCTTCTAATATGTGTGTTGGGCTTTGGAAGTGCCCAAGCATTTGCTAGTTAGCCTGTACCTTTGTCAATGCAGAGTCAAACCAACGGTAGGTTGTGTAGAATCATATTTTAAATGGTGCTCAAACATCTGCTGGCTCTGCTAAAACATATTTTAAATTCTGTAGCATCTGCTCCTGAGTTTGCTGAATCAGCACGTGGTTGTTGAGTTGACTCATGAGTATCTGGAGCCCATCTTAGATGTAGAGGCAGCTTGTCAGGTGAGGCACTGCACAAGCGAAGGGTCGATGTCACAGTCGGCAGCAGCTCGAGCCCCGGGAGAGCAGAATGCCCCACATTGTGATGGTGGAATTTCACAAGAGGGGCTGCCAAGTGAGGAAGGGGGGCTGGCTCGGAGGGGGAAGAGAGGGGCCTGGGCTGTGAGATTGGAGAAAGTGATGGAGGTTTCCGATGTGCATGTCGGGAAGAACGAGTTCAAGAAAAGGAGCTGCTTCCAATCCTCCCATCTGTTCACTGCTTACCCTCTTACTCTTTTCTTTGACCGTGCTTTCTTCTTATAATGACAGATAGCTACGAACAAGAAAATAAAACATTGCGCATGTGTGAGGGACCCATTGCCTTGGTAGCATGCTGGCTTGGTTAGGCATGTACAGCTGTGCCTCACCTATCAAAAGGTCACCAGCCACCATTTCCCAGATGTGTCATTGAGAGAAGAGCAGTGCTCTGTGAAACTCAATGACTGATCATGTGGGGACGCAGGGTTTAGTCCCTTAGACTACTAGAAAGTACAGAGAGGAGAAAAGGGGGAAGTATTTTCTGATGAAGTTCCTGATTTGATCTAAAACAATGTGGGAAAAAGCATCTTCTCATGATGAAGCATTTTATACATACCGGTAGCAGCAATGCTCTTATCTCTATGTAGAGTACATTATCACGATAGAATTCCCTCAAAGCTTCATAGAAGTAGGTTTTAAATACTGGGGCATATGAAATGAGACTGAAAGCAACAACAAATATATCTTCAAACTTTTTCCAAATCATGTTTTGTGATTGGTAGGCTTCTTCTGGATTTTCTGTTACCAATGTAAGATTTCTGAGTAGACTGTGGGGGAAAAAAAGTCATTTTTATCAAAAGTGAATTTTACTTTAATAATATTCAACTCTTTGGATTATCATGGGTACTCCATACAAATTACACATTAAAAATAAGTTTTAAAAAGTTGAGGTTCACAATATATTACAATTTGGTAGCACACAATGTATTACCAATATGCAATTTCCTTAGTTTTGTTTTTAAATGAAACTAAATTTGCAGAGCTAAGAACCACGGCACACACTTTAAAATGGTTTATAGACATGCGTTTTGTCGTCATTTGCAGTAATATTGAGGAAGTTCTAATCACAATCAGTCTCTAGTCACTCCAAGTTAAACATATTCTTCTTTATTACAATTTTTTATCAATACTTTTTTCACCAATTTTCTGTCCTCCCCTCTCTCCGGAAGGTGTTGATTCCTTTTGATACCCAGTTCTCGGCCCCTGATTACCTTTCAGTACCTCACTCAAGTAGCAATTTTTCATGTGTGACTGTGGCTGCCTATTCAATCCTGGAGGACATATAGAAAAAGAAAGAACTTGCATTTATATAGTGTCTTTCATGGCCTCAGGACATTACAAAGCGCTTTACAACCAACAAAGTACTTTTGAAGTGTAGTCACTGTTGTAATGCAGTAAACGCAACAGCCAATTCACACACAGCAAGGTCCCACAAACAGCAATGAGATAATGACCAGATCATCTGTTTTTGTGATGAGGCGAACTGCCCTGTTCTGACAAAGGAACTTCCTCAATATTACTGCAAATGACAGCAAAATGCACGTCTACAATCCAAAGAATGTTTTAAACAGATTGTTGTGCTATTGTAGTTCCTCCCAAAAGGTGATTTCTGACATCTGTCAGTCACTTAGATCAGCCCATTGTTCTGATTCACAACTGGGATTTTGAGCAGGGTAGAAATAAAAGCAATTATGTTAAATTCAGTTCAGTGAACTTTACATTTTACAGTCCCATCTCTTTGATCAAACTTTGGTCACTCCTCCTAATCTTACCTTCTTTGGCTTGATGTTCCCTTTTCTGGAGACCTCTGGGAACACCTTAGGACAATTTCCTACATTAAAAGGTGCTATATAAATACAATTTGTTGTTTGTGTTTATAGGTGCTTAGGAATTTAATATCTCATTTTTACTGCTTATTGTTCTAAATACCATATTTGTGAATAAATGTCTTTTGATAGTTTGGCTTTTATAAAAATTGTCTGGCACAGCTGATATTGTCTGTTTTCTGAAGTGATGAGAGATGTTATGGAATTCCTACATGCTAGCTAGTAACAATAAAAAGGTTTATGTTTAGCTGAGGGACAATGCACCAGATTACTTTGTGCATAAGCTCATGTCTTAGTCCATGGGGAGTGAGGAATGGCCAATGGAAGTAGACTTTTTGCATTGGGCATGAGGAAAGACATCTAGAGTAAGCCCAAATCATGAGACATCACAGCAAATCCAAATTCTGTTCTCACCCAATGTCCACACATGCACATTTCCAGCAAAGATCCCTGGATAATGATCAGGTGGAATCTGATGAAGATCGGGGTCACTAAGGCCAATTGTAGTGCTCAAGTGCCATCCCTGCTGAGATTGACCAACTCAACAGAGTGGGGATTCAACCTGGGTCTTCCTGATCTGCTGGAATCAGCTACTCACTGCTTTAACTGGTTGAGCCCTCAGGTGAACATTTCCAATTCTTTTAACTTGATTCTGTTTACTTTGATTCAAGCTAAACCTTGATATTCTGTTCAAAGCAACGGTTGTAGTCCTCTTGTGCAGCTGAACTTGTTTAATCTATGGCTTCCTGGGTTATTATAGCTATGGATGGGTTCCATCTAACATAATTACAATTTAAAATACAGTGAACCACACCTAAAATATAGATAACATGTACAGCTGCCACCCTCTCTTTGATGATTCCCTCTGATTTTCGGGAGAAGAGATTAAAGTGGATTTACAAATCCTTTGTCTGCTTTTATTTACATACACACATTATAACTTCAGAGGTTTCATTATTAATTTTGAGATTTTTCTTTGCTATTTTTCTCTGCCACGCCGACTGGAAAGGGCTCATGAATCTCTTACAGAACAGCGTTTAATGGTGCTCTCTGATGACTCGGAAGGAGAAGTAATTCAAAATGGCCATGTTGATTTTTCTTTCACCCAACACCCCCGCCCAGGTTGCTGGGATTATTTGACTGTTGGCGCCATCGTCGTCAACCCTAATACCGTCCTCAGCCGACATCCACACACTACTGGCAAGAGACACCAGATAATGATCAGCATTGTTTAATTTTTTTTCTCTCCCTACCTTGGGAACAGAGGCCAATTGTAACATCCAACTCCCACTGCTGCTCCAGCAGAGACCAGTTATTTCAGCAGAAACCAGGAACCGAACCAGAACCCCTCTGATCTGAAAGTCCAGTGATATATCACAACACCTCAATAGGTAAATTAATGATAAGAGCTTCAGGCTATGAATTTATAATAGTTAGAAACTTTTAAAAGTTCCACGTCACAGTGCTTTTTATTCTGCCTTCAGCAACCAAAATGAACTGCTCATTCCCCACAGCAGTACAGAAATAAACTCTGTACATGCATGTAACATTTTAATCTAACAGAGTGCATTTTGTGCTATCTGATGGATGAATAATGTAATTATTGGCCCTGAATTATTAAAAACAACATATAATTAAAGGTGACTTCACTTTTACAATAACTGTATAGTGTTTCAGGTCCCTAAACTAGACGAGATAATCTTTTGCCTACATTCAGCTGCTGACTCAGAATACGTTACCAGTAACCCTATTGAACCAGAAAGCATGAAGCTAATTGGTAAGATGATGACTGTCATTCTGTTTTAAATAGGACTTGATGGAACACCTTCTAGCTCCAGGGGAGCTTCAACCTATTCAAAAATGGCAACTTTCAATAGTGGCTTGAATCCAGGATTTGCACACATAATCAAAACTGATACTCTAGTGCAATACTAAAGGGGAGGTGCCATCTTTCAGTTAAGGCATTAAAACCAAGGGCCACCTGCCTGTTCAAGAGGATGTAAAAGATCCCATGACATGATTCAAAGAGCAGGGAGCTCTCTTGGTGCCCTGGCCAACATTCCAAGCCTCTGTCAACTACCACGACCAAAAATACAGGTTAACTGGTCCTTTATTTCAACTGTTGTTGGCAGGACCGTGCTGCATGCAATTGGCTGCCATGTTTGCCGACATAACGACAATGACTGTATTTTAAAAGTAATTAAATGAGACATTCTGTGAACATTATACGGTCTTATATAAATTTTTAGTTCATTTATCGATCACCTTTAATTTAGTGAAATAGCACTTCATGTCCGTTTCCCACACGATCGCGAGTCAATTGGAGCCACTTAATGTGGCTTCCGGGTTTGCCATCCGAAAGCTGCGCAGCGGGCGGACTGCGCACCCGTATCACAGGCTGTCAGGCGGAGGAGCTGTATTTAAAGGGGCAGTCCTCCAATGGCTGCTCCTGGAACACACACACACCACAGTGGAGCAGCACAGGGGCAAGGCTGCTCCAAGATTCAGCGATGCCTCACTCCAGGTGCTACTGGATGGGGTGAGGAGGAGGAGGGATGTCTTCTACCCAGCGGACGGGAGGAAGTGGTCTGCCTCTGCCACCAAGAAGGCCTGGCTCGAGGTGGCAGAGGAGGTCAGCAGCAACAACATCTTCTGCACCTGGGTCCAGTGCCTGAAGCGCTTCAATGACCTAACTAGGTCAGCCAAAGTGAGTACACTTACTCATTCTCCTACATTTCGTCTTCCACATCACCACCCCCACCCCCCAACTCATTCTCCATTGCCAACACTACTCTATCACATCACTCCTCACACCCACTTAAGGCTCATCCTCAACTTACCAGCACTTCCTCACCTTCCCATTACTCACCCCACCACTACCACTCAAACCAATCCTCATACAACGTCAGGGCTCTGTCTCATACTTACCCTCTGATGCATCTCCTTCACGGTCAGCCGCACCCAAACCAATTGCATTCATCGTTTAACCACGTCACCATCACTTTCTCCTTATAGGAGGAGAGCCCAGAGTGCACGGGAGAAGGCGAGGGCCGGAGGGGAGCCGCAACAAATCGTCGTCCTCACAGACACGGAGCAGGAGGCGCCGTTGCTCAGCCGACCCATCGAGTGCCTGTCCATTGGGGACGCCGAAACTGGCACCCAACAAACGTCTGGTGACAGAACTGTAACATTCAGCGCACACAATATGAATTGATGCTAACATGCCTTGCCATCTTCAGCACCTCAGTATGCTCATCGCAACAGGACACATCTGTGATCATGCTTAATATTGCCTGTGTTCACTTACAGGGCCTTCAGCAACCGCTGTGATGGCAGAGGGTGATTCCTCAGAGGACCTGCCAGCTTCTGAGGGTGCACCGTCACATATGAGCGAGCCATCCACCAGCGCAGATACTCACAACTCGGCGGGTCCTAGTCTGCAGTAGTTGGGTTGGCACCTTGTGAGTTATCACACATGTGTGCACGAGCAGATACTGGGGGCAGGGGCAGCTGTGGAGAGTCCGCGTCAGTGGGAGCACTCCTCTCCAGGCTCTGCTCAGCTGGACGCAGATGCTGAACCGTGGGGGCCATCCTTTAAAAGGAGAACAGTCGGGGGACAGCAGCACATTTGCGAGGTGCTGGAACAGGTGCCACGTGCAGTCTCCACAATCGTGCAGAGGAGGGAAGAGTCCATCTCCTGCATGAGTGGAATGGAGGCAGAGGGATGTGAGGGCATCTCTGAGATAAAGTCACAGGGACGCGATCAACTCCCTGATACACAGTCACAGGTAAGTGCGGGAATCCTTTTACAGCATGGCCCTCATGGTTCAGCACCTGCGTCCAGCTGAGCAGAGCTTGGAGAGAAGTGCTCCCACTGACGCGGACTCTCCACAGCTGCCCATGCCACTAGTGTCTGCTCGTGAGGCCAGGGAGTCACAGATATGTGAACGGTTCTCCTAACATTGGACAGTGTGCAGAGTCCAGTTCTCATACCACCTGGATAAAGCAGCACCCACACCAGCCCACCCTGCTCTCCCTGCATAAAACAGGCCTGCAACTACACATACACCCAATGTAGAGTGACCCAATGGGTGGCATCAAGTGTCGCCGTTCAAGGTGAATCTAATGAAAGGGCCCTATTACAGAAGCCAGTCAAGAATGGCCAAGACGTGGCAGTAGTGGTGACAATAATAATATTTAATGTGAGTTTAACAAAAAGCTAATATAAATAAAAAACATGATCAACCATCAAACACCCTTGTGCATACCCTTCATGCTTACAAAACCTTCGCCTTTCTCTTCCGACTACTTCTTCGTGGTGCATCTCCTGTGGCTGTAGCAGAGGTAGTGGTAGGTTTCTCTTGTTCATGCCCTGAACGATTAGATGCTTTGGGCCTACGCCCTCTGGGTTTTGGTGCCCGTGAGGGCCCCTCTAAAGACTGCTCCACCTGCACCAGAGGCAGACTCGGCCACCTGGAGAGGAGGCAGCGTTGTGGGTGCTGGTTGAGAGGGGAGCAATGGGTGAGACATGGGAGCGCTTTGAGCGGTGTCCCCATTTCCACGTCCCCTTTTGCCATCATCCCTCCCCTAGGCCAGGCCCACACCACTCCTACCACTCTGCTGGACAACGGTTTGGAGGACATGTATGAAATCTTGTAAGGCCAGTGCTAGCGTATCTGCCTGCCTGTTTAAGGCGGCAGAACGTTGTTCACTGAGAGTCCAAACGGCCGTTGTCAGGACATGAATGGACTCATTTGTGAGCCGTGCTTGAAGCTCAATGGAGGATAGACTTCTCCCCATCACAGACATTCCCGCACTTACCCGTAACTGTATCTCAGGGAGTTGATCACGTCCTTGTGACACCATTCCACTCATGCAGAAGATGGATCCTCCACCCTCTGTGTAATTGTGGAGAGTGCACGTGGCACCTGTTCCAGCACCTCGCAAATGTGCTGCTGTCCCCCGATCATTCTCCTTTTAAAGGATGGCCCCCATGGTTCAGCATCTGTGTCCAGCTGAGCAAAGCCTGGAAAGGAGTGCTCCCACCGACACGGACTCTCCACAGCTGCCCCTGCCACCAATGTCTGCTCGTGCTCATGTGTGTGGTAACTCACCAGGTGCCAACACAACTAACTGCGTGGACTAGGACGTACCGAGGTGTCAGTATCTGCTCTGGTGGATAGCTCGCTGAGATGTGACGGTGCACCCTCAGAGGCTGGCAGGTCCTCTGAGGAATCGCCCTCTGCCGTCACAGCGGTCACTGAAGGCCCTGTAAGAGAACAGAGGCAATATTAAGCATGATCACAGATGTGTCCTGTTGCGATGAGCATACTGAGGTGCTGAAGATGGCAAGGCATGTTAACATCAATTCATATTGTGTGTGCTGAACGTTAAAGTTCTGTCATCTGACGTTTGTCGGGTGCCAATTTCGGCGTCCCCAATGGACAGGCACTCCAGGGTTCGGCTGAGCGCCACTTCTCCTGCTCCATGTCTGTGAGGATGATGATTTGTTGTGGCTCCCCTCCAGTCCTCGCCCTCTCCCGTGCATTCTGGGCTCTCCTCCTATAAGGGGAGGAAGTACAGACGCGTGAGTGAGTGATGTTGTGTGACCAACCGATGAATGCATTGGTTTGGATGCGGCTGACTGTGAACGAGATGCATCAGAGGGAGAGTATGAGACAGAGCCATGACATTGTATGAGGATTGGATTGAGTGGTAGTGGTGGGGTGAGTAATGGGAAGGTGAGGAAGTGCTGAGGAAGTGCAGTTAAGTTGACGATGAGCTTTCAGTAGATGTGAGGAGTGATGTGATAGAGTAGTGTTGGCAGTGCAGAATGAGTTGGGGAGTGAGGGCTGTGATGTGGAAGAAAGTATGTCGGAGAATGAGTAAGTGTACTCACTTTGGCTGACCTAGTTAGGTCATTGAAGCACTTCCTGCACTGGATCCAGGTGTGGGAGATGTTGTTGCTGTTGGTGACCTCCTCTGCCACCTCAAGCTAGGCCTTCTTGGTGGCAGAGGCAGGCCACTTCCGCCCATCCACCAGGTAGAAGACATCCCCCCTCCTCCTCACCCCATCCAGTAGCACCTGGAGTGAGGCATAGCTGAACCTTGGAGAAGCCTTGCCCCTGTACTGCTCCATTGTGGTGTGTGGGTGTTTGCTCCAGGAGCAGCCATTGGAGGACGGCCCCTTTAAGTAGCGCTCCTCCAGCTGACAGCCTGTGATGCGGGTGCGCAGTCTGTCTGCTGCGCAGCTATCGGATGGCAAACCCGGAAGCCACGTTAAGTGGCTCCAATTGACCTGCGATTGCGTGGGGAATGGACAGATTTGATTGGGCGGGTTACCCAGGTGCCTGATCGCCACCCCATTGCCATCCCGCCTCCCCGTTAATATTGGGGCCCTGATCACTAGCCCAGTGACCTATGCTGAAAAGTGCACAAACACTGGATGAGGACAGATTTGGCCTAGACTACTAGACTGACCTCCTGACTCCCCAAAGCCTTGCCACCATCGACAAGGCACAAGTCAGGAGTGTGATGGAATACTCTCCACTTGCCTGGATGAGTGCAGCTCCAACAACACTCAAGAAGCTCGACACCATCTAGGACAAAGCAGCCTGCTTGATTGGCACCCCATCCACCACCCTAAACATTCACTCCCTTCACCACCTGCGCACTGTGGCTGCAGTGTGTACCATCCACAGGATGCACTGCAGCAACTCGCCATGGCTTCTTCGACAGCACCTCCCAAACCCGCCACCTCTACCACCTAGAAGGACAAGAGCAGCAGGTACATGGGAACAATACCACCTTCATGTTCCCCTCCAAGTCACACACCATCCCGACTTGGAAATATATCGCCGTTCCTTCATCGTCGCTGGGTCAAAATCCTGGAACTCCCTTCCTAACAGCACTGTGGGAGAACCTTCACCACACGGACTGCAGCGGTTCAAGAAGGTGGCTCACCACCACCTTCTCAAGGGCAATTAGGGATGGGCA
This sequence comes from Heptranchias perlo, assembly GCF_035084215.1. Lineage (NCBI taxonomy): Eukaryota > Metazoa > Chordata > Chondrichthyes > Hexanchiformes > Hexanchidae > Heptranchias > Heptranchias perlo. Next base: position 30,858,667 of record NC_090342.1, on the reverse strand, counting down.
ATAAATGCTGGCCTCGCCAGCGACGCCCACATCCCATGAACGAATAAAAAAAAATGCTGCACAGTTGAATAGCATGCAAACACTGCCAAGGCTCACACATGAAAAAATGGTCACTTGGGTGAGGTGCTGAAAGAATACCCATATCCATAGAAACATATTCCAGCACAAATCAGCTCCTTCTGGAGAGCTAGGGAGAATTGGGAAAAAATATAACTCAGTAAGTTAAATATTTCAATTTACAATTGATATATATGTATCAATGTGTACCTGTTATCAAATTCTGTGACATTTTGAAGTTGATGTCTATGCTTCTCCAGCAAAACCCATTCTGAGCAGTTTGCCAATTTTTTCTGTGGGCTTCGGAGAAAATAATTGAACCTGATGCCTCCCAAAGGCATGAAGCAAATGTAACAATTAGGAAGATAAGTGGCATTCTTCACTAGCCAATCCACGCTCAATAAGGCATAATCGTGGAGATGTAAACCAGCACCTGAAGAAAAATAAACCCAATACCATTTTAATAAACAGTTCAAAGTCTAAACCAATCATTACATAGAAATAAACTAAAGGTTTTGATATTAAACATGGTTGCTAGGCAATGATGCTTGCTTCACAATCCACTGATTGCAGGGCAGGCTCTCTAGGCTACCTAACACTCAAGTCTCTCAGATCTGGTTGGGTTGAGATATGATTCAACAGGATCCTGAGGAAATGGGAAGGAAAAGACAGGCACCGCCTGCCTCACTATAATCACTTCTTCTGCTGGGCAATACAAAAATAGTACAAGAGGTACTTTGGGAGAAATCCTCAACCTGAACCAACGAATTGTCTTGGCCGAAAGAAGTGATGCTGTACTTTAGAATCATTTTTTTTTTAAAAGGGAGAATGTAAGAAGAGATAACTAGCCATGTCAGGTCTTCCTCGCCATTATTGGACACTCAATCAAGTAGCCTGATTGGAAAATAATAAGACATACCCAAGGCAAGCTTCTAACTTCAGGAAAATCAGCCGAGTGAAGACTCGGTCAAGTGCTGATGGTGTGAAGTGGAGCCAAATTTGCTGGGGATTCAGGAGCTGCTTTAGGCTACCAGAAGCTTTGGGTTATCACAAACTTTTCATTTATTCTGTTTCATTTCAAATATACTAAGGAATGAGATAAGTATATTGATACTTTTTAAAAATGCAAGTAATTATTTCAGAAATGAAGATGTCCTTGAAATATCACGGAGTTGGAAGTTTGCAAGCTGGTTGGAACCAGCTTGAACTCAAGAAACTATTTCAAGTAGTCTTGCATGTGTAACTTTATCCAAAGGGTTTAAGCACAGTAAGAGCGGAAAGCTTCACGAGTTGCTGCTTGGTCTCAGTAACTTGATCGAATTCAATGTTAGGTTTGAACAGGAGAAACCTGACAGTTACTAAGATTCTAGATTTTGGTATGGCTAATTTTAACGGAATGAGACAGAGAATGACGACAGCAAACTGGTCAAAACAGTTATCGGGTAAAACTACAGATTAACAGTGGGAGATATTCAAATAAAAATTTAGCCTAATACAGGACCAGTATGTACCCCTGTGGGGCAAGAGCACTACTTACCAAATAAAACAGCCAATGTCGACAAAAAGAGGTGAGAGATAACATGAAACCAAAGGAAAGAGCTTACAAAAGTGCAAATAGTGTAGATCCAGAGGGCTGGGAGAGATAAAAAGAACAGCAAATGAAGACAAAAAAGGAAAAGCATAGGAAAACAAAAAAGATAGCAAAAGCTCCAAAAAGGGAAAATGAAAAGAAACTTGTGAGGGATATCAAGATTAACGCAGAAAGTTTTTGCAATTGTATTAGAAGAAAAAGGTTAGTCAAGGGTAATGTGGGCCCTTTAAAAATAGATGCGGGTAATACTGCAAATGAAAATAAGGAAATGTAAGATTTGTTGAATAATTACCTTGTGTCAGTCTTCATAGTAGAGGAAGAGGATAATATACCTGACATTTCAGTGAAATTAATAACTAATCAAGGACTGGAACTCATTAAAGTTAACATAAGCAAGAAAACAGTATTAGAAAAAAATAATGGCACCAAAAACTGACAAATCCCCAAGACCTGATGGTTTCCACCCCAGGGTTTTAAAGGAAGTAGATGAGAAAATTGCAAATGCTTTAGCCATAATCTTCCAAAACTCTCTCTATTCAAGAATTGTCCCTTTAGATTGGAAGATTGCAAATGTAACTCCATTATTTAAGAAAGGTGAGAGGGAGAAACCAGGAAATGCTGGACCTATTAGTCCAACATCTGTTGTGGGGAAGTTATTAGAATCTATAATTAAGGACAGGGTGACTGAGCATTTACATAAATTTGAGCTGATTAGAGAGAGCCAAAGATTTGTAAAGGGTAGGTCATGTCAAATGAATTGAATTGAATTTTTTGAGGAAGTAACCAAACTAGTAGACATGGGGATGTCTATGGATGTAGTTTATATGGACTTCCTGAAGCCATTCGATAAGGTTCCACATAAGAGACTGTTATCTAAAATTAAAGCTCAGGGAATTGAAGGCAAATTATTGACCTGGTTAGGCGGTAGAAGAGAAGAGTAGGGATAATGGGTATGTACTCAAAATTGGAAGGAAGTGACTAGTGGTGTCCCACGAGGGTCTGTGCTGGGCCCTCAACTATTCACTATATTAATGACTTAGTTAACACAATAGAGAGTCATATATCCAAGTTTACCGATGACACAGATTGCTGGCATAGTAAGTATTGTAGACAGCAGCATAAAATTACAGAGACATTGATAGATTATGTGAGTGGGCAAAACTGTGGCAGATGGATTTCAAAGCCAGCAAGTGTGAGGTCACATATTTTAGACCATAAAAGGATAGATCAGAGTATTTTTTGAATGGTGAAAAGCTGGAACAGTGGAGGTCCAGAGATTTAGGGGTCCATGTACACAGATCACTAAAATATAGTAGTCAGATTCAAAAAATAATCAAAAAGACTAATGGAATATTAGCCTTTATAACTAGTGGGCTAGAATATAAAGGGGAGGAAGTTTTGCTACAGCTATACAAAGCCCTAGTTAGTCCACACCTGGAGTACTGAGTACAGTTCTGGGCACCGCACCGTAGAAAGGATATACTGGCCTTGGAAGGGGTGCAGCGCAGATTCACCAGAATGTTATCAGGGCTCCAAGAGTTAGATTATGAGAGATTACATAAACTAGGCTTATATTCACTGGAATATAGCAGATTAACGGGTGATTTGATAGAGGTTTTTCGGATTTTGAAAGGAATTGATAAGGTAGATAGAGAGAATTTTTTCCATTGGTGGGGCAGTCTAAGACAATGGGACATAACCTTAAAATCAGA